>NC_134455.1:7207500-7820000 GCF_047948215.1 Lycorma delicatula | reverse complement strand
GACCAAGAACTTCCATTAAAGTCTCATATCAACGTTTTACTGTGAGGTTATACATTTTTTTACGGATTCTATTATCAGAAGATTGAATTTTAACAATCTACGGTCTGAAGATATGATTTCAACCTGCCAGTTCTTTGTACATTAAGTATTTCATTCATAAGAAAAGCAGGACTAAATTGTGGCTTCATATTTACTAGTTACAGGTCTTTCAATTGAAAAAGAAGGTAGTGTTTTAACAATAACTGATGGTAATATTGATTGAATATATCAAGTTTTCAGTGAGTTTTCTGATTAAATACTTTTTTTGTTCCAATTTGTATGAAATTCGTAACATATTAACAGAATAATTGGTTGTTTAAAATTAATTTATGATATTTTTTTTTGTTTTCGTTTTGAATAACTATGGAAAACATTTCTGAGCACACGAACGGTTTAAGTGCATATGAACTTACTTTACTAACTATGCACTTACTTTCCTTCTATTAGATTTCAGCCGAAACGCAGATTATGGGAAAATACTATGGCGTATTTTGATCGCTAGTACAAAGGATCTAGATACAAGGAGTTCTTGATTCTCAATATTTACTTCGATTTAAGAACCTTTTGACTATACAGTAGGATCAGTAAAAAAATATGATTATCATAGACTAGTAAGCGATGAAAATCTGAAGAGATTACCCTAAAAAATTGTATTAAAAGCAGAATAAGTCGAACCTTTCAACCGAGCAACGGAGTAGTTTCATGGAACAAAATTATTTACTAGTTTTACCTGAAATAATTCGGGTTAAACGTTTCAATCATCGTACTTATATGCTACACCGAACAGATTGAATGTAAATTTGACTAGATAAAGGAATACATACAAATTTTACAAGTAAAAACAATTAACTGCAGCATATCACCTCATAGAAACGGGTCCCGTTAACTACAACAGACCAGAACGGATAAAAGAAATATGTAAATTTTACAAAATTTCAATAAGTTACTAACTCTACGTAAACTAAAAAAGTATGTTTATAAACGCATTTTATTTGATTAAACTAACAAAAAGAATATAAATCGAATGTATATGTTTCAATTACGTACTCGAGAGGTTTCCTAATCTTTTTAAGACAGCTGATATTAACGAAGAATAATAAGAGCATTACATTTTTAGTTTTTTTGTCGTTGCAATGATAGCAACAAATACAGATAATCGTTACCGCACCCACCAGAATAAAACTATGGTAATTTTCATGTCTATATTCTGATAAATTTTTAGTTTTATTCTCGAACAGCTTTTCAGTGAATTCGTTGAACATTTATTAACAATCAAATCTTAGATTAACAGACTACGTTAGTAACAATAATATGAATAATGAAAAAACACATTATCCAAGTAACTTGTTAAATTCCATACAATATAAATTAACTGTTCAACGGACAACCGTGTTAACGGATTAGAAAAAAATCGTGAAACTGTGTATGAAAAAATACCACACCCAATATTCTAAGTCACAACTAGCAGTTTTTTCTTTTATTTCGCAAACTGTAACTGTAGTAACTCAGTTAAAAAGCCTTTTTAACGACAGTACACCCTTACTACACATATCCTTAAGCAGAGATCTAATAATGTCAATACTTGCTTGAAATACATTCATTTTCTACAGAACTAGAGTAAGTACATTATTCGTTCGACCTTATAGATTATAGAGAAACTACGGTGCTAGCTGTCAAGCATGGTAACCAACTTAGTTACAACTACAGTCACAGCTACACTTTTTCTATAGATTTACATGAACCCATTATCATTCAAATTATACAGAATCATTCACGGGAACCGGATGTTTTTGAAGTGGTCTGTACTCGGGCGTTCGTGGTGGGAGGGGCACGTGGCTGGTGTCTGACGTTTCCTTTGTTCATAGCATTTACATTTTAGTCGAGATGGAGTCGTGGATGCTAGACCAACGCCTGTACGCGTATGACAGTTTTGTGCGAAATGACGAATCTGTAACTGCTGTTCAGCGAGATTTCCGCAGTCAGTTTAATATCCATCGTAATGCAAGTGTCCCTTCTCGTAACACAATATTGCGACGGGTAAACAACCTTCGAATAAGCGGTTCAATATTGAAGAAAAAACCACCGGGTCCCCGAGGAACCGCTAGCACTCCGGAGAACATCGAAAGAGTAAGGGAAGCCGTTGTCAGAAGCCCACGCCGCTCTATTCAGAGGCATTCAGAGCAGCGCTTCAAATGAGCACAAGTACGGTAAGACGAATTCTGCATACAGACCTGCATTTCCATCCTTACAAGATAGCCGTCGTACAGCAGTTAAACGAGCAAGATTTCACGCAGCGATTACAATTTTGTCGACAAACGCTTACCGTTTTTGAAGAAAATGAAAATTTGTTATTGTTAATGATTGACGAAGCCCATTTTCATCTGAATCGCTTCGTCAACAAACAGAATTGCCGGTATCGGGCAGAAAGAAACTCACATCAGCTTCACGAGAGACCACTTCATAGCCCAAAGGTGACTGTCTGGTGTCCAATAGGAAAGGTCGGTGTTATCGGACCATATTTTTTTGAAGAAAATGACGCTGCCGTAACTTCTTTCTTTTCCTGTTTAGCCTCCGGTAACTACCGTTTAGATAATTCTTCAGAGGATGAATGAGGATGATATGTATGAGTGTAAATGAAGTGTAGTCTTGTACATTCTCAGTTCGACCCTTCCTGAGATGTGTGGTTAATTGAAAACCCAACCACCAAAGAACACCGGTATCCACGATCTAGTATTCAAATCCGTGTAAAAATAACTGGCTTTACTAGGACTTGAACGCTGTAACTCTCGACTTCCAAATCATCTGATTTGGGAAGACGCGTTAACCACTAGACCAACCCGGTGGGTGACGCTGCCGTAACTGTAACAGCTGATCGTTACGCTCCGATGTTGAATACGTTTTTCATCCCTGAGTTACGAAACCGGGGAATCGATTTTCAAAATGTGTTATTCCAGCAGGATGGAGCTACAGCGCACACAGCGAGGACAACGATGGCTGTTCTCCGTAACTTGTTTCCGGGACGGATCGTTTCCAGATTCGGCGACATTCCTTGGCCCCCTCGGTTCCCCGACTTGAGTAGTTGTGATTTTTTTCTGCGGGGGTTTCTGAAATCGCGTGTGTACGGCAATAAACCGCGTACATTGGAGGACCTAAAGATCGCAATTCGTCATCACGTCACTTAGATTGATGTAGACATGCTGCAAAGAATCGAGGCCAGTTTTCGTGAAAGGCTACAATGTATTGCCCAAAATGGACATCACTTGCCGGACATAATTTTTCGTTCATAAGTAACAAATGCTTTGATTTAACAAGTGTTTTAGTACCAATAAAAGTTTTTTAAAGTAAATATTCAATTTTTTATGATTATTTTAATAACATCCGGTTCCCGTGAATGACTCTGTATAAGAATAAAACGTTTAATAAATTATTCATGAGAAATTTCAAAATTTTTGTATTTATAAAAACAAAATTCAAGCCGTAAACAATTTATTTTGTATATGACAAGTAAAATTTTACTTCATTTTGAATTATTCCTCCAAACAAATAAAAATTTGAAATTAGTTTTTCGAATACGTTGATGTACCCCGCTAGATCAGTTTTAAACATTAGTAGTTTAACGGGAACGGAGAAAAAGAAAATTCCATCTTTTTTTTAGTTATTTGTCCAGTTAAGATAAATCGTTATGCATTACATTAATATCAGTGGTAGTACCCATATACACTATCCGACTCGGAAATACGTAAAAATAAAAGAAATATAAAATAATATCGGTAATAAAACTACTAATTTTATACATGTAGTGTGAATTATATTAGGAAAGGATTATATTTTTAGGAAGACTAGTTTTTTACCTGTACATTAAACTAGTCAAGGTTCGCAAAAAAAGAAGACCTTCCACAATGACGTTTACAAATTTAACGATGATGACGTCCGTGAAACCTGTCTTGTTTACACAATGACCTCGTATAATCTACCGCAAACTCAACAAAAATTGGTTAAAATATTTATTTATACGACTCAATATTTATTCTCTTAGTTTAAATTCTTTCAAATATAAAATTATTTCAAAGTATAATTGTTAATTAAACACGTTACCACGATAATTTACTAATGCGAACAATAAATAACGAAGTTACTATTAATAGCTAGCTACATATTAATCTTTTGTTATTTGTTACAGTACAATCTTTCCTCCAGAAAGAGAAATATTTACAAATTTAAAAGTAAAAACAGTCTTAGCATTAAACGGGGTTAATTCATTCGGTTCATATTTAAATAATTCCTGCGGTTTTCAAGGCAAGTATGCGTTTAACTATTATAAAAAAAAGTTATTCGTATTAAAGCTCCCTTAATTAACTTATTTCCGAATTTGCATGTTTAGAACAACAGTATGGAAACAACAACTGAAGGAGCGCTTATGTCAAGTAATTTCAATGTAAAAATCCTATTAGAATCAACAAAACGATGCAATTTGTTATTCTTAATACCTTCATAGGTGTACTAATAAATTATAACTTTTTCTCCATATTAAATATTTGGAATACTTAGTTCGAATTTAATAAATCAAAAACCTCTGTCTAAAAAATATTAAGCCTTAAAAAAATTCTTTAAGATTTATTTTTATAACAATGATTACCGCTAACGTTCAAACTTGACAAATATAAACAACAATTTTTTCTTAAGGTTTGACTTATTCTCCTTTATTTCGATTAACGTTATTTAATTTTTTGTGGGAATATCTTCAGATTTTCATCGCTTACTAGCCTGTAATAAATATTTTTACTGGTCTCTTGTGTAGTCAAAAGGTTCTTAAATCGAAGTAAAGATTTAGAATTACGAACTACATGTATCTAAATCCTTTATATTAGTTATCAAAATACGCCTTTTTTATTTTATCATTTATAATTCGTGTTTTGGCTGAAATCCAATAGAATAAGAGAGAAGCAGGATGTCTACCGCATTAAACCGTGCATGCTCAGAAATATTTTTCATAGTTATTCGAAACGAAAAAATATAAATTATTTAAACAACCAAGTATTCTGTTAAAAATGAATTTAATATGTAATGGATTTCATACAAATTTGAACAAGGTACGGGAAGAGTAGTACATCATGGATTTATACGCACCGAGTGGTAGGCCAAGGGAATTAGACGAAGGAATAGAAGAAGGGAACAAAATTCATGAAGATCACAAGGGTTATAATGTGAATTAAGTATGGCCATGAAAGCGATGGCTAATGGAAAATCCTGGAGGATGTGTTGATTGAGTTGTTTAAAGCTCTTGGAGAGAATGGAGAAATTCTATTGTTGGATCTGTGCAATAAAACATATGATGAGGGTAGATACCTACACACTTTATGGATACAATAATTGTGCCATTACCAAAGAAATTTAATGCTAGAAAGTGTGAAGAATACCGGATTATTAGTCTGATTTCGCATACAGAAAAAGTCTTACTAAGAATTCTGAACAGGAGGTTGTACAATAAAATGGATGAAAATATTATAAAAGAACAATATGGCTTTAGAAGGGGAGTTGGAACTAGGGACTGCTTTGCCATAGGACTGTTTCGTATTATTGGTGAAAGATATAGTGAAACAGTTTATAGACTTTGAGAAAGCTTTTGATAGAGTAAGATGGGATAAACTAATGATAATTTTGAAAAAGAAAGGAATTGGTTGAAAAGATAGGAGACTTATGAAAGAGTTGTATATGAACCTGAAAGTTTAAGTAAGAATAGAAAGTGAGAAACGCAAAAGATAGAAATAGGAAGGGGAGTACGACAAGGATGCTGCATGTCATCTACACTATTTAATATTTATCTAGAAAAAATCATCAACAATGGTTTGAAGGGTAATAGAGAAGAGGCAATAGGTGGTAGAAGAATATAATGTGTACTACGATTTGCTGATGTTGTGGTGGTGCTGGCAGAAAGTGTAACAAAGTTAAATGAAATGCTTAACGATCAAAGTGAGGCTTTTGAAAATCTACGGATGAAAATTAATAAAATGAAAACAAAATGTACGGTATTAGATGGCAAAGATGAAAATAATAACGTAAGAATTGGGACTGAGATAGTACAGCAGGTGGTGAAATTTACGTGCTTGGGTAGTCTCATAACGGCAGATTTTAACAGTACCACAGAAATCAAAAGGAGAGTAGCAGTGGGTAAGGAGGCATTTAGTAGGAAAAGGAGTGTGGGGAATTGAATTTAGATTTGAGGAAGAGATTGGCAAGATGTTTTATATGGAGTGTTGTGCTTTATGGTGTGGAAACGTGGACTTGAAACATGGAAACGACAAATTGAGGCGTTTGAGTTGTAGGTGTGGCGTAACTTCTGTTGACAGAATAGAGTAATGAAATGAGTAATGATTGACAAGAGTAGAGGAGGAAAAGAATATGCTAAATACCATTTTAAGTAGGAAAATGAACTGATGATTAGGACACTGTATGAGAAGAAAGTGCTTACTAATAAATGCAGTTGAAGGATTGGCAAATGGAAAGAGAGGAAGGGGAAGAAGAAGAAGATTTCAATTGATTGGTGGGTTGGTTGAAAGAAGAAAACATACGGAAACAAAAACACTTGCACAGGACAGGAACAAGTGAAGATCAGCCATGGCAAGAACACAATGAATGAACCAACAAAAAAGTATTTATCAGAAAAAAACAATTGCAAACATTAATTATATTTAATCAGATACCGTATTTATTCGAGTACCGCCGCACTTTTTTTCTTGGAATTGGAGAGAAAAAATAAGGGTGCGGGGTTTACTTGAAACATAGCCTTTAGCCAGGAAAATTTATGTAAAGTAAACGTTTTCTTACATTAGGTTTTCGTTTATCAATACCGGCTCCCGCTTATACAGAATGTATCCTTAATCCTGTTCATATTATCGATAGGAACGAAATTACGTATTTTTATAAAACTGATTCATTCTGTATTGATTGCATCCGGTTCTAATGACACTACAGTTACAGTATCAGTTACCCATCGTCGTCTTGTCTATTCGCCATAATCATTGTACTGTTTGTATATGTAGACGGTTATGTTCATTTTATCTGTTTAGTTTATCTTGTAAAGTTTAATACTCTGATTTATTTTAATTACAGCATTAAAATGAGTACAAAAGGACAGCGTCTACGATCTTTTACAGTAAATGAAAAACTGCGCGTTATAGAAGAGGCTGAAAAAATTGGAAATCGGGCGGCAGGAAGAAAATTTGACGTAGTTGAAAGCTGCATTTGAGACTGGCGTAAGAAGAAACAACTTCTGGTGAAAAGCACTGGTAATAAAAGGGCTTTTCGTGGCTTAAAACCAAAATACACAGACATAGAAAAAAATTTTATGACTTTTTTGTGGAAAAAAGGAAATGCGGTTATGCTGTCACGACAGAAATGTGTCAAACATATGGTCGTGAAATCGCTAAATCATTGAATAAAGTTGATTTTAAAGCAAGCCGTGGATGGATAACACGATTTTTTGTACGAAATGATATTTGTCAATAAGACGAAAGACGACCGTTTCTCAAAGACTTCCAGACGCTTTTGAACAAAAAATATTACAATTTCTCAAATACATAATAAATCTTAGAAAATATAAAGGCTATTTGCCTTCTCAAATAGGAAACGCTGATCAAACTCCCGTATATTTTGAAATGCCATTTGAAAAAACCGTAAACAAAAAAAGTGAAAAAAGTATTAACGATTCGCACTGGTGGTAATGAAAAACAAAGGTGTAGTGTTATGCTTTGCATTACTTCTGATGAATCAAAATTACCTCCGTACATTGTTTTTAAATGAAAAACTCTTCCTACCGTACAGGTAAATGGAGTTTATTATCAGAGCACAAGAATCAGGTTGGATGGACGAAACCTTAATTTTAGTTCGGATCAGGTATTTATGGCAAAAGCGATCATGAGATTTACTTAATAAAAAAAATACCGGTATGCTAGTAATGGATAGTTATCGGGGGCATACGACTGATAAAGTGAAAGACAAATTAAAAAAGGGTATAACAAACCAAGTAATAATTCCAGGCGGATTGACATCTCTATTGCAACCATAGATGACTGCATTAATAAACCGTTCAAATCTGCATTAAAACAACTGTACAGTAAAAATGGATGGCTGATGAAAATTTCTTTCTCACGCCTACAAGAAGAATCAAACGCCCAGATTTTAGCCGGATTTGTGTTTGGATAAAAGATGCTTGGGAAGGTATTTCCACGGAATTAGTAAGGAAAAGTTTTAAAAAATGCGGAATATCTAATGAACTTGATGGTAGTGAAGATGATCACTTTGGCAGAGCGACGTGGAGACTACCGGTAACTCTTCTACAGACATCGACGTGACGGTGATTAATCAAAAATAAAATCCCATATTAAAAAGTGTATTGAAATGATCCTTTTCAACATGATAGTTTCTTTTCGTTTTACTGGCCTACTGATTCTGAACTAAACTAGTACTTACGATAATTAATTATTAATATTGTAATTTAAATGAACGAATTAGATGCCTTACTTTCTGAATATTTTCGTATTTACGTACTTTTTTGTCATATCTGTAAACTCTGTGTAAAACTCTATTAAATACCGGTATAAACTCGATTTTTTTTTTTTAGATTTTCGGTCCGGAAAAATCGTGGTGCGGGGTGTACTCGAATAAATACGGTATCTCATCAATTATTAAAATACAACTTTTTTTGTATTTTTTACTTGCTTGTACGAAGTAAAGGACTTGCTAAAGAAGCAAAAAATTTCGGTTTTGAGATTTCAACGGAAATATATTCATTTTGACCATCCCTGAATCCATTTTGAATAGTTTCGGCGTGACGTACGTACGGTATGTATCTCGCATAACTCAAAAACGATTAGCCTTTGGATGTTGAGATTTTGGATGTAGGACGTTGTAACATTTAGTTTTTTGCACCTCCCCTTTTGACTGGACCAAAAGTGTTCCAAAAAGCCCAAAATCCAATTCAAAAATTGGATTTTAAACTTTTTTTTAACTGCAGTTATAAGTTCTCATTGAGAGCTGTTCAACGATATTCAAAAGTGGTACTTATTTTCATTGGTTCCAAAGTTATAGACAAAAATAATGATGTATCTTGCATGGGGAAGGCACATTTCAAATCAGACTTTATCCCCTTTTTTTAATTTTTTTATTTTTTTGTTTAAATATATTCATTTATTAATAATTATTAACCTCTGATTATTAAGTTATTACTGAAATAAAATTGTATGTAATTTTCATTTAAAAAATATATATATATAATTTAATAGGCGTACAAGGAAGTCATGTGGTGTCCACATCAGCTTTTTTATCTATTGAAAATCAAATGTTGTTAAATGATTAAATTATGAAGAGATTAATTTAAAATGAATTTATTATTATCACGACTTATTTTCTTTTAAAAGCAAAGCAGTGTATTGACACGTATGTATACATCATACAAGACCCGAGACTATTAGACGAGTTTGAATACCCGCAAACAACGTACGTTTTCTATAGTGCTTACTTGGTTATACTTGAATTAATGATGGATATTTGAATAATTAAAATGGTAGAAACATTAGTTAAATTGCAGAAAATTCATTTGCGGTTTTATAAGATTTTTTGTTTTCTGTTAATAAAATTAATTTTTAATATTTCTCTCTCAAAACGGATATAGATAACCATATAATTGATTTTTTTTATCATTTCATTATTGTTGATGTAAAATGAATTGCAATAATTCAAATCACGTTACGTTTGTTGACCTTGGTAAAGTGCAGTTTCGATGACTGGTAATGTTTTAATGTTATGTTTTAATGTAATGTTATTAAGCAGTTAAGCAAATCTCATAGAAGATTTGAAAAATATTATTTCTTTTTAAGCAACAAAAAGTCTACATATTGGTAAATTTCTTCTGTAATTAAGTTTTTTGAATTCTGTAATACAGTTTTTTTTATGACCGATTCTATCTTCTTTAATATATGATAGATATTAAATTTTAATAGGATTTATTTATCGGAGATAAGTGAACTATTAGAAAGTTTGGTCGGGCTTGAGGCGCGGCATGTCGATTATCGCGTGCAGTCGTGTGTAGTGAAGAATAACTCGAGGGTCGGATGCATCATGACACTGCTATTGCTGCAGGCGTTACTATAGATAATGACGTAACTCACGCGTCATGCATCACGCCACTCTTCCATCTTCCCTGTCCTCGATTTTTTTTTTCACATCGATTGTTTGATGCAGTAGAAATAATTATTAGGTGCCCGACTTAATGACAGTTAATTCCAGCGAGTGAAAGTCGTCTAACAAAATCTGTTGTACATAATTAAACAATTAGAATTGTTTTGACTAATGTCATTGAAAATAAGTCGTAAATATCAGATTTTTTTGTAAGCGGGTTCGTTTGGGTGTTCCTATTTTAAATGTGGTGATCCTCGTTGAGAATCAAATTTAACCAACAAATTATAATGTTGGTTAAAAAGGTTGAGATAACTTCGTACAAAAGGAAATTCGACGGAAATTTTGAAAAATATGTTCCTGTAACCGTAAGACTATTATAGCTTGTCCAAGTCGAATTGGCGCAGATATTATGTAGGCGATGGTTGTCTAGCAAGCGCGGGGCTATAGTTTGCTACTTTTTTTTTTACTCCCCTTGGCCGGGGACCGACTTTATGGTATTACGCCACCCAGAGGAGGGTCCGTTACTCTAATAGGCCCTCCCCGCCTACCGGCATGGCAGGTCAGGCATACCGGTGGCTCTTTTGAGATTTTTTATTCTCTATTATATCCTCTATGGAACCACATCATACCTACAACAAGTCGTGATGTGACCCCCGGATCTTTCATAATACTCTCTTGTCCCTACAGCACACCCCAAGGAGTCCTCAGCGGATCATTGAAACCAGCACACCTAAGCATGCTGGCTCTCACCGCTGAGGCTGTCCACCCAACCTAACATACTAGAAACCCATACTTCTTTCATCTTCATTCTTCTGTTTTAGTACTGTCTTTATATAATTAGCGACCTTCCTCCAGTTCTCCTTACTGCTGAGCATGAAATCCACGCTCTCCTTTGGCGTTTTTCCATGAATACCTGCGTCGTGACTTAGTCTTATCCATTTATTACATACTAAAAACGTATGCTCAGAATCATCGTCCTGTTCGCAGTACATGCACGTGGCTTCATTCTTTCTTCCCACCTTATGGAGATAACCATTGAAACACCCATGACCCGTCAGGAACTGGGTGATCCAATAGTCAGTTTCTCCTTGCCGCCTGTTAATCCATCCTGTTAATTCTGGAATTAAGATTCTTGTCCATCCAGCCACTCCAGCCTCCGCCCATCTCTCCTGCCAGATTCTATGTATGTTTTCCCTGACTTCATTTTCTGCTCTCCCTATAAACCTGTCAGTTCTATATCTGGCGATAAGGTCAATCGGTAACATTCCCGAGAGCACACAGAGGGCCTCGTAAGAAACAGTTCTATAGGCAGATACTACTCCCAGTAGTATCCCCCTGTGTGTTCTCTTCAACCTGTCTCTATTTCTGCTAATAGTGAGAGCACAACTCCATGCCGGCACGGCATACATCATTGTTGACACTACGGTTGTCGCTAAAACTCTTCTTTTTGATGCCCGAGGAGCGCTCTGCTTTGACAAAATTAGATTTAGACATTTAGTCAGTTTCTCCGCACTCTGACAGACACTTAGCTACTTGGGGAAAATATATTTCACGGTATATAATATAAATATATATATATATATATATACCGTAAAATTCACATTATAAATTTTTTAATTATTTTTAAACTTATATTTATATAAAAAATAAATAGTTATTGTTTGAATAAAACAATACATAAATATTTAGCTTATTTTTATCACTATTAACTCGTTCTTGC
This sequence comes from Lycorma delicatula, assembly GCF_047948215.1. Taxonomy (NCBI): domain Eukaryota; kingdom Metazoa; phylum Arthropoda; class Insecta; order Hemiptera; family Fulgoridae; genus Lycorma; species Lycorma delicatula. Next base: position 7,808,065 of record NC_134455.1, on the reverse strand, counting down.
ACTATGTATGTAAGATTCATGGTACAAAACCTTTCAGTCGAATTTTAAAGCACTTCTACTTATACATTCGCTCTGAAATTTTGCATACAGCTCTGAAATTTTGCTCCTGATACATTTTAGCAACATTTCAAGTCGCTAAGATGTCCCTAAGTTGCTAAGTGAAAAAAATGCCGCTTGGACTTATGCAACTTCATTAACATTCATACTTTACTTTTTAACCGGATACGAATTTTCGGACGAAAATCGCAAATACCTCGAAAACGGTTGGTCCTAGCGATCTGAAAAGTTTTTTCGATCCCCTCGACAGTTTTCCATTCCCTCCCATTGGTACCCGTTGGATAATATTTTTAAGCGGCCCCGGGGCGCTGTTCGGAAATTGGGGAGGGGTGCGATGGGGTGCCACCATAATATCTCGTCCGATTTTCACGATTTTTTTTCGTCCGATTTTCACGACGTATGTATCAGTAGGCCGAGCGCTAACTGTTTAATGCTTCGAGTACACTCTTGATCGACCGGATCTTGGTTATCCGGAAATTAAATTGTTTAGTCCTATGTTTTGATTGCACTCACCCATCGTAATACGTACCGATCCGATCTTTCGCTAAGTACGCTCAGACCTGTGCGATAGCGCATTTGTAAAGTATAAAAAGACTAAAAAGTAGAAAATACAAAATATATTAAAAAACCTTTTAAAAACCAGTCAAATTAAATGCACTAATTAGTAGAAAATAAAAAATATGTAAAAATAATTTTAAAACCCCATTCTTAAATTAAACGCATTAAAATGCAAAAAAAATTGTTTTAGGACGGTATCTCAGAAAGGATTTTACGATAAACTTTGTGAGGAGAAATGAATTTTTTTCCGAAGCTGTTTCACCAGTAATTCGATAAACTGTTCTTTTTGAGATTTCTGTGGCAGACGCAACACGTTCTACAGCATTTTTGGGGTTACTAACAAACATTCCAACTGCATCTTCTGCTGCTATGTAATTAAAAACGTGTATAATTTCTTTCCCTTGGCGGTGAATGCCTTTTCCACGTAAATTAGACATAAAGAGTAAAGAGTAGAGCCGACAAAAATTTTAATTTTAACGCGAATGAATTACTTTTAAGAATTTCACTTAAGACTTCCAAAACTACTTTCAAGAATTGAAACTCAAGAACCCTACAATCGGACGATAACCTTATACTCTGTGGATAGACACAATTAACTGGACAATTTTTAACTGCAAATACAGTATAAATTAGAACGGAATCATTTACAAAAACAAGTTAGTCTCTGAATGAATCAGGACGGTTTGTATAGAGATTTAATGTTTCGTTTGAATGTGTAGAATGACATCGTTCGGTTATTATTTATACAAACCGGAATAAATAAATATTTCTTTCGTATGACTCATAGCCTAGGCTAGCGTACGGTTGTTCGCCACTCCCAGAATAAAGGGCGAAGAGCGTAGCATAAACAGTAGATATAAACGGTACATCTGTGCCGTTTCCGGTCGTGTTACGAACAGAATGCCTTTTACCATAGAACAACGAACGAGTATTCATTCTTGAACAATATTTTGCAACGAAATCGTACGCGAGTGTAAAAGAATCATTTCAAATTAAATTTATTGGTGTTCCTCTTCCGGAAAAAATGTCAATTTCTAGGCTAGCAAACAAATTTTGAGAGTCAAGTAGTGTTTGCGACAGAAAACGTAGTGGTCGACCAACTCGCTTGACAGATGACGTTTTCGAGAATGTGAAAACAAGATTACTCAATTCTCCACAGAAAAGTTTGTCATATTCGAGTGTTCAGAAAGCCGCTAAAAAATTGAAATTGTATCCGTATCGCGTACGATTAATCCAAGAGCTTCAGCCTCCAGATTTAAACAAGCGATTTGAATATTGCCGTTGGTTTAGGTCTCTCGTAGACGATAACGTAATCGAATTTTTAAACACAGTGTTCTTTGGTGATGAAGCTTGGATCCATCTCGATGTTTATGTGAACAGTCAAAACTGTCGAATTAGGGCGGTTGAAAATCCTAACGCTTTACAAGACAAATCTTTGCATCCTGAAAAAATTTGTGTGTGGGTGCGATATTTTATCGTATAGTCGGACCCATATTCTTCGAACAGACAATAAATGGTGGAGTATACAGGAATATATATTGTGCGCTAATTTGTGTCCCTCCTACAAGACGGCGCCACATGCCACACGTCTCGAGAAACCATGGATTTTCCGCAAGAGTTCTTTGATGATCGAGTAATAAGCAAGGGCTTATGGCCTTCAAGGTCCTCAGACCTCACATCTCCTGACTACTTTTTGTGCTATATTAAGTCCGAGGCCTTCAAAAACAATTCTCACTCTATTGATGAACTTAAAGTCAATATTACAGACTTAATCACGAATATTTCCAATGTAACTCTTAAAAAGGTTTCCGCTAATATGCTGAAAAGAGTCCGTGCGTGTATAACCGCAAGGGTTGGGCATTTTGAGCATATTCTTTAACAATTATGTAAGTAATAGCTTTTTATTAAATCTTTTTTGTAAGTAAAAAATACATTTTTTTATTCTACCTAAATTTCCCTTTCTTAAATTACATTTAAAATTTGGTAACAGGACTAAAAAAATCACTCTGTATTATAAATCCGTGCCCTTACAGCTATGCTGTTCATCAGATCTGTGCAAATTCGGCTTGGACAAGCTACGTTAGGTAATTTATATAAATATTCAATCGCTCGTGTTTCCGTTGAAGAAATATTATTGTATTATTGTAATTAAAAATCTACGACGTTTAAAAGTCGCAGGTGAATGAGTCGGTAGGAAAATTAGTATAAAACCGGAAACTTTGTGTTAGTTATCTTGCTCAGGTAAGTTCTGTTATTGAACAGACTGTATTACAGTAATTACAGCTATACCGGTATTAATTACTCAGTTTTTAAACGAAAAAATATTTGTTCCCATTTTTTACTCGGGGAAAAATTAATATAATTAATCGCACTATTCCAATCAAATTTATTCACCCACCGCTTATGGTAAAAAAATTTCTTTACGTGGACAGTTTGCTTCTTAACGAATGAATGTAGATAATAGGGGAAAACATAAGCTAGCGGAAACATTATACGTATATATAGGAAATTCCTGTACATCCGGTTACCTACGATCGTAATTCATTATATTATAATCATGCATTACTTAAATGATGAAATTCATATAAAAATAACGGGGCTTATTAATAAATAGCTTTCAGGAAATTATATTATGAAGTAAATAAAAAAAAATAAGTGAAAATTTTAATGTATTAGGTTGAATTTTTCGAAAAATATTTTGAACGAAAAATGAATAACTTACATTTTTCGTATTTTCGGAACAAAATTCTGTTTTGTTGAGAAAACATATAGGTCATGGGTGTCGTTATATCTTTTAAATTAATTATTAAGTAGCAAGTAACAACTTTATTCAATATCTAATCACTTTTCTAATAAATATGCCTACTTTTTTTTTGAAAAAGAATATTTTTACTACGCTTGTCTTCTTTCTTTCAACATTTTACTGTCTTTGTTAAACAATTTTCAACAAATTAAATGCTGTCAATTGAATAGCGCTCCGAGATAAACGAATGGAGGTAACTGAAAACTGAAATTAAAAAAGAAGATTAAAATTAAGACGGTTGAAAAATTTCGTTCATTGTTTCTTCTAAATCCTTTTTACTCTCGGCTAGAATTACTATATCATCAGGAAATCGTAGCATCTTTATCTTTTCACCTTGTACTGTTACTCCGAATCTAAATTGTTCTTTAACATCATTAACTGCTAGTTCCATGTAAAGATTAAAAAGTAACGGTGATAGGGAACATCCTTGTCGGACTCCCTTTCATATTACGGCTTCTTTCTTATGTTCTTCGATTATTACTGTTGCTGTTTGGTTCCTGTACATGTTAGCAATTATTCTTCTATCTCTGTATTTGAATCCTAATTTTTTTTAAATGCCGAACATTTTATTCCAGTCTACGTTATCGAATGCCTTTTCTAGGTCTATAAACGCCAAGTATGTTGGTTTGTTTTAGGAAGAGTAGGTAGATGAAAAAATGGCAGGTTCGAACATGTAATCGAATTCTCATCTACTTATGTCGGTTAGTATGTCATGAACTAAAACGTTTGTTTTGAAAGTTGAAGAATGAAAAAATACCCCTCTCTATATTAAATTGATCTTAGACCGAAATCCCGTTAAAATTATTTGAGCTTCAGTTTTTTAAGTTGTTTTAATATTTTAAAAATTACCAACAATTTTGATGCTCTGAGAGCTTACAAAGAATTTTCACAAGTATTTGAAAAGTGCCTCTCTTAATGATGGCTGTGATTATAAATCTCTTAGTTAACATGCTGTATTCCATAACTTAACGGTAGTAGGTGACTTGATCTGAGGTATAAATTATTCAAAAAAAATGGTTTTTACACAGGAAAAAATTAATCTATTGCACGGTTCCAATCAAATCTCAATTCACCGCTTATCATAAAAAAGGTTACTTTACGTGCACAGTTTGCTTGACTAATGAATAGATAATAGGCAGCGGAAACATACGAGGTGCGACAATAAAGTAATGAGATGTGAAAAAAAATGTTGCTTACCGTTTTAGTCATGTTTAGTGTTGTCTCCTTCAAAGTAGTTCCCCCCTGATTGCACCCACTTATTCCAGCACTTCTGCCATTTTGACTCTTGGAAATAGAAAAAAGTCGCACGGAGCGATTTCTGGTGAATAAGGTGGCTGTGGTAGTACTGAAATTTGTTTTAAGGTTAAAAATTGCTGTATTGACAGCAATATGGGATGGCGCATTATCGTGATGCAGAATCCAATTATCAGCAATGTTGGCTCGGACACGAAGAAGAACTCGTTTACGAAGTCTTTCTAAAATTTCTTTGTAGAAATATCGGTTAACTGTTTGTCCAGGAGGCACCCACTCTTTATGAACAATTCTCTTGGAATGGAAGAAGCACACAAGCATGCGTTTCACTTTTGACTTTGACATGCGAGCTTTTTTTGGTCTGGGTGATCCCTTTGAGCACCACTGCGAACTTTGGCGTTTGGATCGTATTGAAAAAACCAACCTTCATCACCAGTGATAACACGGCTCAACAAATCTGGATCGATTTCCGTTTGCTCTAACAGATCGGCTGCCACATTTTCCCGTGTTTCTCGCTGTTGTTGTGTGAGATTTTTGGGGGCCATTTTTGCACAAATCTTTGTCGTACCAAGATCTTCAGTTAATATTAGACGAACCGTTTCTCGATCGATGATGAGTTCTTCTGCGATCATTTTCACGGATAATCTTCGATCAGATCGTACGATTTCACACACCCTGGTCAAGTTGACATCTGTCCGTGAGGTTGATGGTCTTCCACTGCGGTCTTCATCTTCAACATTCGTTCTGCCTTCACTAAAAATTTTATGCCACCGAAAACCTTGAGCTCTTGACATATCCTCCTCTCCAAAAGCCTTCTGAAGCTTACCGTAAGTTGTCGTCGCGTCTTCACCCGACTTAACGCAAAAAGAAATGGCATACCGTTGCGCAATATTTTGCGGTTTCATTTCTGTGACGAGAGACACAAACACGTGTTCACTTATTACAGCACAACTCACGACTGAGCAGTTGCATCAATGCGCTGCTTGGACTAGAAGTAGCTTATAAACCAAGGTCAAAGATGGTGTGCCTACGCAAGCTGCAGGGTTGTCACATCTTGCAAAGAAAAATCAGTCTCATTACTTTATTGTCGTACCTCGTATACATGCTACAGAATTTATTAGTCATCAAAAATAAATAGAAAGAAATTTGAGAAAGATCAGCTGTAACTGTGCATCGAGCTTTAAAAGCAACAGTAAATAAGTAAATGTTTTTAATAAGTTTAAGTTGATAAATTTCATATTTTAATTTTTTTTATTCAGTAGTGTTTTTTTGCAGTAGTGTTAAGTGTTTGATGCTTAAATATTAAACATTGCAAAGCGATAATTTTTCATTTCATGGCTGCTGATTTTTATGTACGAGTCATCTTTCTTCAGTGAATATTAAAAAAATAAAAAGTAAATTGCGTTATTATTTTATTACGTTAAGTTGTTTATTATTTTATTAAGCCGTTTTACAAGAGGCGACTCGAAATTTACTGACGTGAATGGATGTTGATTGATTTGCATAATTATTATTACTTAAATTGTAGTTATTTCTTGTTATTTCGTCACGGCCCCAAAAACCGGTTTGTATAAAACAATAATCTGTTTTAAATAAATAAAAAAATAGATATATGCGTTGACAACATTTAAATGATATAGAATTACGAGGTCAGTAAATAAAATAATGAGACTAGTTTTATTTGGCAGCCAAAGTGGTTACACTGTAAAGTTACTGGTAAATATATGGTTATATGAACAGCTGATTTACATTAGGTATTAATATTTTTAGTTGTTTACGAGGGATGTAAATAAACTTTTCGTGAGACGAGTTTTTGTTGTGCGTTACAAAAATGAGCGATACTAATTATGAGCAACGTTGTGCAATCATGTTTTGTATTGAACTCTGTGAGAATGCTACTGAAACTTTCAAAATTGAAAACAGCGTATGGAGATGACGCTTTGTCACCAGCCTAAGTGTGTAGGTGGTTTAAAGCATTTTCAGATGGCTGGGAATCAGTTCCACGCTCTGGAAGAGCGTTAACGTCAAAAAGTAACGACAATGTTGAGGGAGTCAAGAAACTTTATAAGAGTACGATTGTCAGATTGATTGCAGAACAATTAAATTTGAATGATACCACAGTCCAACAAATTTCGACTAACGAATTGGACATGAAAGGTTTGTGCAAAATTGGTCCCAAAAACGTCACCGTTGAACATAAAAACAACAGGGTGTGAGTGTGCCGTAATCTTCTCTGGCGGATTGAAACTGATACTGATTTTTTTAAAAATGTTATTACTGGTAATGAATCTTGGATATTTAAGTACGACCTAGAAACAAAACGCCAGAGCCAAGAGTAGCAGACGTCAAACTCATCAGGTCCCAAAAAAGCAAAAATGAGCAATTCAAAAGTCAAAAGCACGCTAATTTGTTTCTTTTATAGTAATAGCCCATTGTCCGTAAGGAGTTTTTGTCTGCAGGACAGACTGTAAATCAATGTTTACCTAGAAATTCTTGAAAGTCTGAGGTAAACAGTTGCCCGCGTGTGTCCAGGCACCAAAGATATCTAGATGCTGCATCATGACAATGCACCTTGTCACACTGCACTCTCAATTAATGAGTTTTTGGCAAAGAAAAACATTTTTTTTAGTTCCTCAACCACTTTATTCACCTGACTTGAGTCCCTGCGACTTTTTCCTGTACTTATAACAGTAAAAAACATTTTAAAAAACCGACCATCTGAAGGATATTCCAGTTTCTGAGAACTATTTCGAAGCTGATTAGTCCATGTATAATTGAATTGTAAATAAAACGTTTTTGTGAACCAGTCTCATCTCTCATTTGAGTTGAAAAAGCAGCTGGCTGATTTTTAAAAACGTTTTAGACTGTTTTGAGCTTAATTGTTCAGTCCTGTATAAGATGAAAATTAAGCTCGAAGAAGTGTATTTTTCAGGCTTCTTTCTCTCTATGTAAGTTATTTTTTTACATGTTATGACGGAACACAAAAAAAAATTGTAACCGAGTTTGTTTTTCCTGCTGTAGCAAGACAATTTTAAGAAGATAGTTTTATCAATTAAAACCTGAAACAGAATTTTTTAAAAACATGCTATTCTGTAACTAAAAAGTAAAAAAAAAATAATATTTTCAAAAGTAAAGGACTACTGAAAAATTGTTTTCAATGACATAAGAAAAGTAACAAGACCGGTATAACGGACCTGAGTAACGCATTCTTACCAACTAAGAAGAAAGTAGTAGAAAATTTAATAGAAGGAATCTAGACAGGGGCTAAAAGAAAACTTTGCAGTAAAGGTAACAGGTGCGTTTAATCTTCTTTTGTAATACTGCCCACTGACACACATAAACAGATGTTGTTCCGTGAGAAGAGTTACCGGACCAGGGTAGGATTGCATGGGAATGAAAGGGATCTTTCTCACGCTTCTACCTGGGATCTGGTCCTGCAGGTAAAGGAGATCAAGCTTAGCGAGATGTTATAATGTCAGTTGTGCGAAATGAGTAAGCGAGACGTTAAGATGTCAGTTGTGCGAATGAGTCTAAGCAACACATTATGATATGCGTCCTGTGAGGATAGGCTGCGAGAGTGCTACGATAGTGCGAGTTTGACGCGATTAAGGTGACGTCACTAGTAATTCCAGTACACGAAAATGGTTCGTGAGTTACTGTAAGTGAAATAAATAATGTACTAAATTTCATTCATAAATTATGGTATTTTTATTGATGAAACAGCAAAGGTATTTGCAGTGTGAAAGAACTTTATACTTGTCTTATCTTTTATACTGTTGATAATTGAGGTTTTAGAAGACATGCTAATGTCTTTTCTCAATGGGACTGAATTCTGCTTTTCATTATTTATCTACCTATAAATAAATCCTGACGATTACTTTAAATTCTGTTTTGTATGTAATCACTGTTTATTACTATTGTGGTTGTAAATTACTATGATTATTATTTATTTGTTTTTACTTTATTATTATTCTGATTATTATCGTACTTGTGATTACTATTTTTGTTTTATTAGTGTCGTTTTACTATTATAATTACTATTTTCATTATCATTATCATTATTATTTGATTTGTCTTGTTTTACTTATGTTTATAAACCAATAAATTTTAATATATGTCAACCTCTCAATATCCTGATCGCGAACACGTGACAATTTGTATAAAATTGTCGGATGTATCAAGATACCCGGATCCTGACTAGTATGTAGTGTCGGGGGGGGGGGGGTAGCCCTCCTGGGAGAGGCATCTCGGCAACCAGAAAATGCGGTCGTGATGGTTCAATGAACCAAGAGGGATCCCGATAACCCACCGGGTTGGTCTAGTGGTTAACGCGTCTTCCCAAATCAGCTGATTTGGGAGTCGAGAGTTCCAGCGTTCAAGTCCTAGTAAAGCCAGTTATCTTTACACGGATTTGAATACTAGATCGTGGATACCGGTGTTCTTTGGCGGTTGGGTTTCAATTAACCACACATCTCAGGAATGGTCGAACTGAGAATGTACAAGACTACACTTCATTTACACTCATACATATCATCCTCATTCATCTCCTGAAGAATTATCTAAACGGTAGTTACCGGAGGCTAAACAGGAAAAAGAAAGATATTTTTACACGGATTTGAATACTAGATCGTGGATACCGGTGTTCTTTGGTGGTTGGGTTTCAATTAACCACACATCTCAGGTATAGGGACATAGTTACATTCACTTACCCATATTGACAGCTTTAATCGGTATTGAAATAGGTGAACAATAATAATAATAATAATTGCTTTTATTTCAATAAAATGTTTTATTCTACGTGAGTTTTTGAAAGTTACATCGAAATAGTTTTTGTCATTTACCTGGGTAAAATGCTAGCCTCTAAATTATTACCACCTATAAGGGTTAAACTATTTTCCTAATTTATGTACAACATATTTTGGATAATATCCTCCACGTTATCCCACTATTCCCAACATTTGTTTCACTAATAGTAACCGTCCTATAAGAATGTATATCCTGTTTCGAAGAAATCTTTAATCTTTTTCAATTTTTTTTTTTTAAATAGTTTGATTTTTAATTTTTTTAAAGTAAAAATTTGCAGGAACAAATTTCATAAAGTTAGGAGGGTTGAAAAACAACGGTAGTAATGTGTTTTGTCATTATCTAAAAGAAATAGTGCGTAAAGAAGGATCGATAAATTCCTGTTCCAAGTATCCTTATTTTCATCGCCTCTAAAATTCTGCGTTACTTTAAATAAAATCGTATACTCATTTTGTAGGAGAAACTCCTACGGAACAACAGACAGATCCTGGTGAAGACCATAACTTGACATTATGACACCTGTCATGACGTCATTATTAAAAAGTTCCCAACAAACGACTTGTGTTTATTTCACACTCGGCAACGCATTTCATGACACAAATTTTGCTGTGTTACGAATTCAGTTTATTGCTCGAAATCAACTGGTCCACATAACGTTTTAAAAATTTCCATTAATTTTAACTTGGTGTTTGTCAATTTACATTCAAAGTATCTAGATTTAATTTTGGAGGTTTGTTAGTTTGTGTAGTTTAAAGAACCGTATGTTACACTATGTTTGGTTCATATACTCGCGTACTATTCCCGATAACCTTTTTATACATATTTTATACATATTTACGTATATGTGAATGATATACTTATATCATATATACATATTTAGAGTAATTAAGAAAGTCATATAATGTCAACATAGCGCAATGTTAATCATATTTTGTGGCCAGATAAAATGAAAATAAAATAAAAGTAGTGTAAGTATATGAGGTTAGATTGAAGTATCTTTACTCAGAATTGGAACAACTCATTACAGAACATAGATTTTCGTTTTGATCAGTTGTAAGTAACGTATTTATTAGATTTTAAGACGTACCCTCACTTAAAAATTCATTATTTGAAATAAAGAAAAAGATTTCTAATTAAAGGAAAAAATATTTACTAAAAATATTAACGCCGTATATTGACTTAATATCGAAATGACGGCTAGGAGTTCTATTGCCATTATTTTCCGTAATACCGTAACTTTCCTTTGCCGGTTGAAGCACAAACTTTAATGAATTGAATTAATGAGCTGTGAACTACGAACCTCTATCGCTATCTTAGCTAGGTTTGAACTGAATGATTCGAATCAATTGAATGAATAATATTACAAAAATAATAGAATTTAATTTACGTAAAATAAAATAAAATAATATTAAATAAATTTAAAAAAATTATTTTTAATAATAATGGGCTTCCTATGGGCTAGAGGCTAAAGTGGTGAATACGTCGTGCGAGATTAGATGATCATCACCATCAACCGTTAACAAACGAGATGCTCCTGGGTCGTTGTTTTGGGAAGTGCAATGAGGTTCCTCTTATAGCTCTGAAAAAAAAATGGTCCGATTTTCAAAATTCAAAAGGGGTATTTGCTAGTATAATAGAAAATTACGATGGACCAGAACAAAAATTAACTGATGTACTCAGAAATGAACTTTATTTAACGCTGCATAGCATACGAATGTACTGTTTACAAAGCTGCATCTGGCAGTAGAAATTAATGTGAAAGGATTTGCATAGATAAAACTATATCCATAGATTTAGTGACGACAAAAAAGACGTAATTCAGCAAATTATAATAATAAATTATATTTATACCGATTTAAGAACGTGTCGCACGTTAGTTCTCTTATTAATAGAAATTCTTACAAATATAAAATTCATAATCATAAAATATAAATCTCTTAATTATTATTACGATTATGACCGAAAGATGAGCAATTTTAGGCCTCAGATTAATAGTAGAAGGAAGATTAAAGAAAAACAAACCAACATACTTGGCGTTTATAGACCTAGAAAAGGCATTCGGTAACTTAGACTGGAATAAAATGTTCAGCATTTTAAAAAAAATTAGGGTTCAAATACAGAGATAGAAGAACAATTGCTAACATGTACAGGAACAAAACAGCAACAGTAACAATTGAAGAACATAAGAAAGAAGCCGTAATAAGAAAGGGAGTCCGACAAGGATGTTCCCTATCTCCGTTACTTTTTAATCTTTACATGGAACTAGCAGTTAATGATGTTAAAGAAAAATTTAGATTCGGAGTAACAGTACAAGGTGAAAAGATAAAGATGCTACGATTTGCTGATGATATAGTAATTCTAGCCGAGAGTAAAAAGGATTTAGAAGAAACAATAAATGGCATGGATGAAGTCCTACGCAAGAAAATAAACAACAACAAAACAAAAGTAATGAAATGTAGTAGAAATAACAAAGAGTGACTGCTGAATGTGAAAATAGGAGGAGAAAAGATTATAGAGGTAGAAGAATTTTGTTATTTGGGAAGTAGAATTACTAAAGATGGACGAAGCAGGAGCTATATAAAATGCCGAATAGCACAAGCTAAACGACCCTTCAGTAAGAAATATATTTGTTTACATCAAAAATTAATTTAAATGTCAGGAAAAGATTTTTTAAAGTATATGTTTGGAGTGTCGCTTTATATGGAAGTGAAACTTGGACGATCGGAGTATCTGAGAAGAAAAGATTAGAAGCTTTTGAAATGCGGTGTTATAGAAGAATGTTAAAAATCAGACGGGTGGATAAAGTGACAAATGAAGAGGTATTGCGGCAAATAGATGAAGAAAGAAGCGTTTGGAAAAATATAGTTAAAGAAGAGACAGACTTATAGGCCACATACTAAGGCATCCTGGAATAGTCGCTTTAATATTGGAAGGACAGGTAGAAGGGAAAAATTGTGTAGGCAGGCCACGTTTGGAATATGTAAAACAAATTGTTAGGGATGTAGGATGTAGAGGGTACACTGAAATGAAATGACTAGCACTAGATAGGGAATCTTGGAGAGCTGCATCAAACCAGTCAATTGACTGAAGACAAAAAAAAAAGACCGAAAGATATTTGTTCTTTTCACGGTAACTGCTAAAGCTAATATTTAAACAGCGCAATAAGAATTAAACCAAAACTGAACCGTTCACTTCCTTTCTAGCAGTGCCTACACACATTCTCATGTTGAAATTTATTCTTTAATAAACGCAGCAATCTATGTTTTCACTATAATGTTTTAACTAAATAAAAATTCCATTTAAAATGATTTTTATAGTTCTATTAGTTATTTTCCCCCAAAAAAGGAATGTATTATATGTATGTTTGTTATGCCGTAGCAGCTCAACGACTGAACCGATTTAGATGTATGACGCCGCATTGGAATCTTTACGTTACCGGGAGTGACATAGGTACATAAATATGTTTAAATAAATTAAAAAAAAAAAGAATTATATAGAAAATTGTCACCCGCACTCTCTTTAATTTTTTAATATTTATATTTGTATTTTGTTTAAATTTTCAGTGTTACTTGACAGTTGCATCCAGTCTTCCTTCATTTTTTATTGTTTTTTTTATATTTAAAAAAAAATGTAGCGTCGTAATGCAACCTTTTGTTGTCATATTAACGGTTAAATTAATGGAAAGCTAAACTTCAGTCCCCACTGAACTGTGCTAGACTAAGAGAGTGGAGACTAATCAAGATATCGGCACTATCGATATTTTATTTTGATATCCGATACCTACGTGAGTAGGTTATATTGCCCATCATATTTCTTCTAATCTAAGACGAACCCTATTTCTATGAACGATTATCGAAAAAATAATGCGTCCAAGAATCTAATCGATACAATATTTGCTGCTTGCAACATAGTGGATTTTCTCGAAACAAATTCAAAGGCCTTTATGAGTAGATTCCATTTTATAAAAAATTAATACTGGTTTAATATTTATTAATTTTATATTACTTTATTTTGTTAAGATATAAATTTAAGTACATTTATTTTGTTTAGAGAAGTATCTGAAGCGAATATAACGCATCAGAATGCGTACCCCCACTTTATATTCTTTCAACTTAATTAAATTCGTTTACCGCATTTTAATTTTAATATTGACCTCGGAAATGTGTTTTGACCTTGAAAGATATAAAGAATGATAAACTTTACTTAAAGTTAAACATGATGTGTATCCTGTATGTAAATTAAAATATGAATTGTAAAGAAAGTGGAATCATTTTATGTAATAAAATAAAAAAATGGATGTTGGTCTTATTTTTATAGAATATTTGTAAAGCGGCTGTACTTTCTTCACGACTGTATTTTGTCTCTGTATAAACTGAAAGCTTTTATGTGAATTTCTGGTTTCACTGATTTTATTCTTTCTATTCAACAACCGATCTAAATTAATAATTACATTATTGCATTTCTGATTTAAGAGTTGTTTACTGCTGTTAATTAGTTTATTTATGTGTATATAATAATTGTTTTAACGTCCGCTGTGTCACCAAAACGACATGGAATTTAATGAGGATAAAGGTATAGGTTAACTTGCATAACTTCAGAAAAATGGAAAAAAAATATTATCGTGACCTTTTTTTATAAGTGTAAGTTTCTCGCGCGTTTCTTGCGGTTTAAACGAATAAATTTTCAAAAGAACTTAATAGTGGTGTCCTTTTTTCTAACTTAGCGTAAATAGACAAAATAAATCTTTTTAAAAACAGTAAATTGATTGGGAATAAAATAAGACAAACCTAATTTTTTTTTGCAATTATTACGAAGCGTTATTACGCCTCGGCAACCCTTGCTGTGAATTATATCGATTTAAGTAATAGTAATAAGCTATAAAATTTTAAATTAAATTGCAAAAACTCCTTAGAGAAATTAAGGTAATGCCCTATCTTTTAAGGTAATAGCATTTAATAAAAACAAAAACATTCGTGGCCTGCCACTATTATAAATCGCATTAATCAAATGAGATTAAAGAAGGTTGATGAAATTAGTGTATGTTAATAAAAATGCTATGGAATTAGTCTGCTGTCTGTTGTTATTGCATAATAATATAAAAAATTATAAATATTTTACTTTTATTACTCGCTTCATTGATTTAAAGTACTTAACCGACTAAATTCTGGTTTAATCTTCAAACAGTATATTTATTTTTTACGCCGAAACAGGTATGTCTTGAATGAACATTAACATAAAAATTTGTTTGGTATATTTTATTTTGGCATATTTGTTTGGCATATTTTATTTATTTTTATTATTTTACGGAATTAAAAAAAAATGACCTTAAAATTGTTTACAAAAATAGTTTTTTTCCTATTTTTTGCAAAAACGATTAATTTTTTTTGCGTATAAAAATGTCGAGTCGGTCGGGATGCGAAACCAAGATTTATCGATAAAAGGCCCTCATAAATGTTCTACCAGTCTGACACGGAAGTTGACGGTGATAGTCTAGGAGGCTACGGCGGAGCGGTGCCGTAAATTGAATCCCAACGATATTTTTAAAAACCCTACCCGTGTCAATTTAATCTAAACAAGCGTTTATGTGTATTGTTTACTTTCATTCGAACTTACATTCTAAAGAATCGCAGAACAACTCTCAGTACAACTGACGGTCGTGATACTCATATTTTCTCCTTTAATCCTTCAGTAGCCATAGACAGTATCGAAGAACTCTTAACTTGGCCTCGAATTATCAATCTCCCTCATTGAAGGCCTAATTGATATGCGCTACTCTTGACATATTGCTATAATAAAATGTTACATTGGAGAAATATAATTACTTTTTCGTTAAATTAGAGTTCCATTTAACCGTTAGACGGCGGTATATTATTTCGAAGCAGAAGGGATCGATTCTTGTCTTACTACGGTTTTCTAGCCTACCTTAGTAATGCTGTAGACTTTCATACAACCCATCGGGTTGGTCTAGTGGTGAACTCGTCATCGCAAATTACCTGATTTCGAAATCAAGAGTTCTAAGGTTCAAATCGTAGTAAAGGTAGTTGCTTTTATACGGATTTGAATACTAGATAATGGATACCGGTGTTCTTTGGTGGTTGGGTTTCAGTAAATCATACATCTCAGAAATGGTTGACCTTTTCCTTTCTTTTTTCCTGTTTAGCCTCCAGTAACCACCGTTTAGATAATTCTTCAGGGGATGGATGAGGATGATATGTATGAGTATAAATGAAGTGTAGTCTTGTACATTCTCAGTTCGACCATTCCTGAGATGTGTGGTTAATTGAAACCCAACCACCAAAGAACACCGGTATCCACGATCTAGTTTTCAAATCCGTGTAAAAATAACTGGCTTTACTAGGACTTGAACGCTGTAACTCTCGACTTCCAAATCAGCTGATTTGGGAAGACGCGTTAACCACTAGACCAACCCGGCGGGCAGGAACGGTTGACCTGAAACTGTACAAGACTACACTTCATATACATTCATCCTCGTACATCATCCTCATTCTTCCTCTGAAGTAATACCTTAAGGCGGTTTCGGAGTCTAAACAGAAAAAGAAACTACCTGATAGTTGCATTGGAAAGATCCAACCGTTTTTCATGTAGTTATTACACCTTATAGAAAATAACGTTACATCAAAAATCAATAGACCTTGTATGCTGTGTAATATTACAGACTTCATAAATTTTGGTTGCACAATAAATATCTTTGCAATTGTTGACATTTTTTAATTAGATGTATGAATCCATTATTGTCTTACGTAGATAGATCTGCTTTTAGACTATAATAAACCGTAGTATTAAACTATCACTCTTACTGTTTGCACTAGAAGCTAAAACTTCATTGACATATTCAAGAAAAAAGCAATATATATTTTAAAGAGGGAAACTTTTACGTTTGAAATTGCACATTTTATCGCATTATCTTAGAAAATATGAAATTAAAAGATTTACAAAAAATTGTGTTCATTAATATTCGTATAGTTATCGAGTAATTTTTTACGGCCAAAAGGTGTTTACTGCGACTAGTATCGTATAAAAATAGTATACGTAATAAAATATCTTCGAGATAAAACTCGCGAGCATCTTATATTTTTAAAATAATGGCTATCATAATGTCGTGAATGGAATTTAGGTTTTGTTGAAAACGTTGAAAAATGTAGGTCAGGAAATATCGGTAATGATGATGACTAAGTGAAATATAAATCGCATATCCGTTTTTGTTTAATTAAAAATAAAAACAATCGGTATTTTTCTTAGGTCAATGTACGCTTTAATTGTTTATCCGATACTTGCGGTTAGTTATATTTAAGGGTTAGAATAAGTTTCTCTACATCGCATGTCCAAACCTTTTTCCACTACTTTATATATATTTGCGTATACTAAAGTATCGATCAAATGAAGGGTGTACAGTGGGTGAGTTCCTACGGTATAGTAGTACAGCTTGGTTTGTAGTTATAGCGACCGCAGTCGTGCTGTGTAGGCAGCAGCAGACGTTTTAGGTCCTACCTGACGCTTTCATTCGCGCGCTGCGCGGATGGGACATGATATGGACACGTGTGCTCCAGCTGATTGGGAATGGTGGGAATTACGACCTTCTAGTTTTCCTGATAATTTAGCGGCTGCTGATGGAATGGTCAGTTACGTCATCGGTTTATAGGATTATCTGATTTTCCGGTTTTTTTTTATTAAGTATTAGGTTTACAAAGATATTAATTATGTATAACCGCTCTAAAAGCGGTTTTTAAAGAACCAAAATAAATATTTAAATAAAACATATGTAATTATTTTATTAAACTAAACCTTAAGATAAGAATTAAACCATGAGGTTTTTTTTTTTTTTTTTTTTTTTTTAATAATTATATATTTTTAAATACACTTATCATAATATAATTATATTATGATATAATTATATTCCTTAGGTTTTTTAAACTTTAAAATTTATTTAAATGAATAAAATTATTTTTAATAAAATCCTATTTAATTTAATTAAAAATTGATTCTAATTAGATTCTTATAAATTAAGTATTTAATTAAAATTAAAAATTAT
The DNA here is from genome assembly GCF_047948215.1 of Lycorma delicatula. Classification (NCBI taxonomy): domain Eukaryota; kingdom Metazoa; phylum Arthropoda; class Insecta; order Hemiptera; family Fulgoridae; genus Lycorma; species Lycorma delicatula. The sequence continues at coordinate 7,790,543 of NC_134455.1, read as the reverse complement.
TTTTATTAAATATCTTATTGATGCATTTAATTAAATAATTTATTTTAGATGATTATTTTTACAAAAACTATTTTACATTATAATAAAAATATATATTATATTAAGGTCTTTATTTAAATATAAGAGGTTATCTATTATATAATAATTTTTTTTTAATTTATATAACACTTATAAATTAAAATATTATATTTAATAAGATTAAATATTAAAGGGAGAAATAGATATATTTAAATAAATATATTACTATATATAATATATATATTATAATATAACTATCTTTTTTCTTTTTTGTAACATAATAATTAATCAATTGAATGATATAATATAAATATCTTATTATAACGAAAAAAATTTTGTTGAAAAATTAAACTCAAAAATTGCAAAAAATTGCAAAAAATATTGCAAAAAATTGCAAAAAAATTGTAAAAAATTGAAAAAAATCAAAAATAAATCAAATAAGCAAACAATGTACCGTATTAATTCATAACGATCATCGTTATGAATTATTTGCGCGACGTTGAATCGAAGATAAGTAGAAAGCCGGTTGCTCTATCATATAATATTAGTAATGACCTGTTAGGGTCGAAGTTGTTAACTGAAATTATTCGCTTTGAGTACTTCCGGAAAAATTATTCGTGTTTTAAAATGAATTTTACTGAAATAATTTGCTTTTTTTATTACTAAAATAAATAAAAATTTTAAATATACCTAATAAATTATATGGTACTATCAATAAAATTTTATGTTGATTTATTCATAACTGTCAAATTGCAGTTAGTTTTTATTTTAATTCTAGCTATTTTAATATTCAATTCTTAGAAAAATTATTACAAAAAATATATTTTTTAAATTTTTTTATCCAAACAGTTAATTCTAAGCGGTTAAAAAATAATTGTAAGAAGCAATAAATTTAAAAAAAGGAAATGTTTTTCTGTTTCAATGTGAATAATGAGTTGCAATCATATTTTTGTAAAAAAAAAAAAAAAAAAAAAAAAAAATTTTTGAAACTCTAAAAACACATGAATGTTTTATAATGTTAGTTCATAAAAATTAAAAAATTAAAATATTTAATTTTCAGGATTTTAGAATGCTAATCATTGTGTGTATTCTAACCGGAGACCTGGTTTTAATTTTTCAGACCGTATGTGTTATTATTAAATAAAAACTAAATTTTAAAAAGATTTTCATACACTTGCATTAATAGTGGCGCGTAACTCTGAAATGACAAAATTTGTGAATGTACAGGATATACAAACCACTTCTTGTATTTATTTATTTATTGATATAGTTGGACGTTGTAATGCACTCCAAGAACGCAAGAGAAAGTAATAGGTTTTTTTTTATTTAATAATGTTTTTTGTTATCAAAATTTATGAGAAAGTATTCGAAACTTACTAACGGTTTTTAAACCTATGTGACGCGAAATAATAAATTCATTATTTAACAAGATTTTTTCCTACTTTCGCTTGAATAGATGAGATTGCTATTGATTTTTATTAGGGCTGGATTTTATTTATAAGTTGCTGTTACACTTTTATTGTTTCAAAGAAATTTTATTTAAATAAATTCTACTTAATTAAATTTATTTATTTAAATAAATTGAAAAAGGTTAGGAGTTATATAGTCGGCATCGCTTTGTACGTATTTCTTCCTTAATTAAATTGTGTGTAACCTACATAATTTAAAGAAAGAAAGGTCACCCAGCTGTTAAAGAACACTATATACTTTTTTAATATTTAATGGAGTATTATATTAAAAGTGAAAGTTTTAAACTAATTAATATTTTAAAAATTCAGTAATCATTTGGGGATTATGGGATCGCACAAAGTATTTCTACTTTCCCGTCTAGCGCTATAACAGAGCTATTGCTTTAGAAGGGAAAGTATTCTAATCGGTTTAATTTAGGCATATGCGCTTTACACCGGATCTTTTGGGACATTTTGACACCTAATGAACCCAAAAAACCTAATGGAAATTTACCGGATTTTCGTATGTACGTGTGTGTGTTCGGTGTCGCACTCTAAATCGCCTTATATTTCCAGAAATACTGGATTACTTTTATAGATTACTTGTGTACGTGGTGGGGCATTGATGACATTGAATTTTCAACGTAAAAGGTCAGCGGGATGAGGCTGTACAGCAAGGTCACCCTCAGTATCTCGAGATTTCGCCTAATTAAGGTCTGATTTTTCTTAGGCACATTTGTTAACAATTAAAAAATAATTTTTGCAAAAAACGTTTTGCAAAATCGTACTCCCACCCCAAAAAAATGCTCTAAACTAGTGGCTTAAGTGGTTATACTGCGTCAGTAGTACCCCTGTCACCACAAGAAGCGCTAGTTTAGCACTAACATGCTAAATTAAGTTGTGTGTGTATAACCCGCGTGACGGAAAAGTCCTACAACTCTGTTGTCAGTTTTTTTTAAATTGGTCTTTGGTACAAAGTTGAGAACACGTTTCTAGATTATTTCTCTTTATCACCTTTTTTTCATTATTATTTGTGTAGTTTACCTTTTGTATAGTTTTCGCTTTTTAATCAGAAAAATGTTTGTTACACAATTAGCGTTACAGTGCCGTACTTGTAATTGTTCCGCGATTGTGTACTGTTCCTTTTTCCTCCTCCGGTAACTACCGTTTAGATAATACTTGAGTGGATGAATCAGGATGATATGTATGAGTGTAAATGAAGTGTAGTCTTGTACATTCTCAGTTCGACCGTACCTGAGATGTGTGGTTAATTGAAACCCAACCACCAAAGAACACTGGTATCCACGATCTAGCAATCAAATCCATGTAAAAATAACTAGCTTTACTAGGACTTGAACGCTGGAACTTTCGGCTTCCAAATCAGCTGATTTGGGAAGACGCGTTCACCACTAGACCAACCCGGTGGGTTAGCGATTATGTACTTTCTTTCTTTTCACTGTTTAGCCTCCGGTAACTACCGTTTAGATAATTCTTCAGAGGATGATATGTATGAGTGTAAATGAAGTGTAGTCTTGTACATTCTCAGTTCGACCATTCCTGAGATGTGTGGTTAATTGAAACCCAACCACCAAAGAACACCGGTATCCACGATCTAGTATTCAAATCCGTGTAAAAATAACTGGCTTTACTAGGACTTGAACGCTGTAACTCTCGACTTCCAAATCAGCTGATTTGGGAAGACGCGTTCACCACTAGACCAACCCGGTGGGTTTAGTGATTGTGTACTGCGATTCAGTAAGTGCACTTTAAGTATTATATCTGACAGATTTACTACGCGTCCTATAATTGCGGACGGGTCACGCGGCTATCAGTATTTATAACAATCGCAATAAAGTTTCTGCCGAGTTACTAGACACTTAGGCTTTTTTGCAGTGAAAAAATCCGATGTAGCGGCAAAGGGAGTTTTACTCAGGCGGACTTCATAAAGCATAAACTTTTATTATACCCTTTCTAAAGCGTTGTATGAAAGCGGATAATAGAGTAAAATGGATGAACGTTTATAGGGAAAATAAACTGCGTCACATAGGTGCATCGTCATGGAAGTTGTCAAAGGGGAACAGTTGTTGTCAAGTTATCCTTTGTCGTTTGCCAACCAAGTCGAGTTATTAATAAGAACTTTCCGATAAAAATACTTTTTTTGACAAAAAGTAAACATTAACTAGAAAAATTATGTTTTTTTATAAAAAAAAGTTGGAAAATTTACGGTTAACTTTCTTTACCTTTTCATTTACAAATTTGTCGATAATTTTTTTAAGCATAATCAGTTTTAGTAGGTTACAATTTTGAAAAATTACTAACTTACTGTTACATTAACTGCTTGACTAACAATTTCAGTAATATATATATATATATACTCTTACATCTTTCTATTATATCAAAGTCCATCTTGTCACTTTGAGATGGGAACCGACCATTTATGCTCAGCATATGTTAGCTTTTCTATAATACTGAAAAGCGTTTAATTTTAGACTGATTTTAAGTCTTATTTTTGATTTTACTGTTGATTTTTTATTTTTTAATACTGAAATTTTCTTCCCTTTTCCGTAATTTTATCAACTATTTTTAAATTTACTTACTTTTAGTTTACTCAAATAGTCTGTTATTTACTTGATTTGCTATTTATTATTATTTTATCAAAGAATGAAACTTAATTAGGTATGGCAGTGCTTCTTGATAAGTTTCCGTATAATATAGAAATTTTTAGTTATAATGGCGTGCCTTATAACTAATTTGTAAATGACGTTCAGATATTCGGGGATCGTTTATTATGTAATGTTAAAGGATATAAATCGACTGGCGGTGGAGATGGGTTATATTATAGTTGTATGTTCTACTGCGTTCCTGGTACTGTTGAATTCAAGTAGACGTCATATTCCGTTTTATGTATATTCTTGGCCAGCTATTATAATATTGTATGAAACGAATAATCGTTGTTATATGGCCATCTACCGTCAGTTGAGATATTTATTATTTCAACGAATTATTAATAGAAACAAGTTACGTAAATTTATTAATAATTGTGGTACCACTTTTAATTATTTGAAGGAATTTATATTTCAAGTGCGAATCTTGATATGCGTCCAACCTAGTTGTATTCTGATGAGAAATTTTCCTCTCATATTTATGATATATATCAAACAGGTTTAATTTCAGGCTTCTAGAAGAGAGGCCTTGGGATTCGTGAGTTTCAATAGTTAAAAATAAGTTATTTCCGTTCTCATGCCGCATAATGAAATAGTTAAGCGCTTAAAAATTGTATTATTTGTAAATATATTAAAATATTGATTTGTTTTAAAAAGTAGTGTATAATTCAGCTTTATGTGAATTTTCAAATATAGAAATCAGCGGTTATATTTAATAGCGTTTGAGTAATAATAATCTGTTCCATAATTATTTTCAGAAATTTTTCTATAATTGTATTTTCTTTTTTTTTATGTTTATCTTTTATAACTGGAATTATTCTTTCACTTGGGATTTTTTTTTTGCTTTTGCTGCAATTTGTTCGTATAAACAGTTGCATGTAAAATATTCCTCAGCGGCTAAGAAAGACAAATATAATAGGGAATTTACAATCGGAGAGCAAATTTCTGTCTGACAACATTGTCATATTCTTCTCGTTCTTTATAGTGGATGGATTTCTGTACGTGCCATTCTCTCGCACAAACGGATTAATGGGTAATGTGTAAAACTAGAAAGAAATTTAAATTAATATTTTGGGTACGATTTGGATTTCTTCATTGTTAACCGGTTTTACTTGTTAAATCTAATTTTTCCGAGCTTAGAAAAAAATAATGTATTATTTTAGCAAGTTAAAAACTATTTATAATCAGTAGAATTATTATTGATATTGATCGAAAATATTATGCGTAGAAAGTTATCTTCGCGAAGCAATATTTTATATTCATATTACATTAATGATGTCACGCACTGTCAAATTTTGCAGCTCGATTCGATATTGTAAATTCAATTTGTGAGATTTATTTTTCGTTGTAAAAAAACGTACAATCTAGTGTATCATTAAATTAGAACTCAATGTCAACTATATTAAACCTAAGAAGAGGAACAGGAAATTGAGAAAAATTAATTTATTCAAATTTTATTCAAGACAGGCATAGTATATAGTTGAAGTTTTAAACATTCATTGTGTTCTTGTCTTCAATACCGGCATAAAATTAATGATTTAGTAAAATTTTATGAGGTAAAATTCATCTAATTCTTTTAATTTTGTTTTTCAATGTTTTTTTATTGAAGTTCTTGTGTGACCAAAAGAATTTTTTCAGACAACTTTGTAAAAGACTATTAACGAAAATTTACATCGCTAACCAAATATTAAAAAAAAAAACATTATTTTGAAAACTGAGTAAAAAATTATACGTATTCCCGCGCTCAGTAGAAAGAAGAGAGAAAGAGCGAAAGAGAGAGAGAGAGCGCCTTAGCTCACACTCTGTAGAAATCTCATTACATTGTTTTTCTTCAATACTTTTCTACTTTTTATCAGTATTAAGATTTCTCGATTTTACCCTTTTTTACAAAGGCGGTTTTTCATACGGTCAGCGATTTTTGTAGACACATTTTTTAATAAATATAAAATTAGAATTTTTAAATTCTATAACTTAAAAAAAATGACCCTGAAAAAACTGTAGTAAAAGAAGACAATTTTCTCAATTCTCTAAATTGTTTTACTTTACTACACGGCAATGTAAAAATTGCATATGGAGATTTATTATATAATTTATCAGCTTATTGCAATGAACATAATATTTTATTAAACAAGATCGGAAAAATATCTTAAGTAGTCTACTTGGTTTAATTACCTTAACGAGTAATATGTAATATTTTCTTGTTTCAGGGAATGGCGTTCACTCTTGAAGAACGTCAGGCACTTGGTATTCACGGATTAATTCCTCCTCGATTTAAGACGCAAGAAGAACAGCTCAAGTTATGTAAACTTAGTATTGATAGATACGGAGAGAGTCTCAACAAATATATTTATTTAATGGGTCTTCAGGTAAATTGTTTACTTATTTTAATTCTACCTTAGGAAAATAAATTATATTTTAGTAAATCGACGAAAATATAATTTTAAAATATAATTTGATCTTATTCCTTGTCATTGCTGGGGTTGACAATATCGGCCTAAATGCAACACATTTAGCTTTTTTTAATGGTCAGTAACGAATACGTTATCTGAATTCTGTGTTTACGTACATTCTGACAATAATCAATTTTTTTTATATACATATAGATATTTGTTATTTATTGGCAATTTTTACTGTTTAATTTTATTATTTTACAACTCGACTTGTGTTATTTCTCCACCCATTATTTTAATTTCTTCACTGAAAGTTCGGTGCAGAGTTGCTTCATTGGTGTTAGAGGTGCTGTCTTCGATATTTTTTTCGATTTACCAAAAATGTACGGGCTGTTCTTGAAAACAAACTTTCAGAAGACCTCCATAAATAAATATCTGGTGGTGCACTATCAGTATAGTTATTCAATTTCAAGCAAGGCTGTATTTCAGAAGTGGAATATTTCTGTGAACAAAATGAATCTCTCACCACCATCATCGCGAAATCACGCACAAAATACCAAGGTTTTGAGAACGCAATAGGCTTTCATGAAAAATTATTCTCAAAATTCCGTACTCGTATTTTTTCAGCTGTTAATGTAGAAAGAAACATGAAACGTTTAAACCACCTACATTGATGAAGTCGTTCTCAAAGTTGTTTCACTTAAAATCCCTGCTTCACGAAATCTAGACGCTAAGCGAAAAATATTCTGACATTCAAAATAAACTCGAGTGATTAAATGAGGTTCCGCAATAAATATACGCTGTGCTTGTTGTACTGCTGCAAAACCACTGATACAAACCTGGGATGACGAAATCTTGTGACTATACATTTTGGCCTTGTTTAAATACAGTCTCGGCAAAATATCTGCTTCGTCAGGAACCCAAACGACAAACTTGACTTAATGAACAGCGTATATACAAGTAAATTCTACGTGCATTATTTACTTAGTTTTGATTTAGTTTTTCTTTCTTAAGTGTCCTTTATTTACGAACATTTTTACGAGGGTAAGTCAATTATTATCCGCAATGTAGTTACAAATTTTATTGCAATACAAATAGGAAACTTACATGTACCTCATTTCAACATACTCCCCTTGCATTTCAACGCATTTGGTTAATCGTTGCACAAGCTTCATGATGCCCTCATAAAAGAAGGTTTTCGGTTGAGCTGCGAGCCAGAAATGCACCGCTTCTTTCACTGTTTCGTCTGAGGTAAATCGACGGCCCCTTAACGGCTCTTTGAGTGGACCAAACAAGTGGTAGTCAGAAGGGGCAAGATCAGAACTATACGGAGGATGAGCCAGTACTTCAAACTTGAGTTTATGGAGCGTTTCAGCAGTGTGGGCAGCAGTATGTGGACGGGCATTGTCGTGCAACAACACAACACCTTTCGATAGCAGTCCTCAGAGTTTGCTTCGAATTGCAGGCTTCAGCTTAGCAGTAAGCATCTCACTGTAACGCGCACTGTTTATTCTCATGCCACTTTCCTCATAATATTCCAGTACTTGGCCTTGTGAGTCCCAAAAAACCGTAAGCATCAGTTTTCCTGCGGATGGTTGAGTCTTCACCTTTTTTTTGCAGGGTGAATTTGGAAGTCTCCATTCCATACTCTGCCGTTTACTATCCGGCTCGTAATGATGGATCCGTGTTTCGTCACCAGTGATGATTCTGTCTAAGATGTCCCGTTCGTTACCATAGCGATCCAAATGTTTTTGGCAGATGTCCAAGCGCGTTTGTTTATGCAACTGCGTGAGTTGTTTTGGGACCCATCTTGTACAGACTTTATGAAACCCAAGTCTGTCGTGGATGATTTTGTAGGCAGAACCGTGACTAATTTGCAGACGATGTGCCACTTCATCGATAGTTACTCGTCTGTCTAAGAAAACCATGTTACGTGCACGCTCTCCTCATTTGTGGCGGTAAACGATCGTCCCGCTCCTTCATCGTGCGTAATACTTGTGCGACCATTTTTTAATTTTTCAATCCATTCGTAGACACTTCGTTTCGGCAACACACTGTTCCCGTACTGTCTTCGATGAATTTGGGGCTCACACACCTACCGACCACAAAAAACGGATCACTGAACGTTGCTCTTCTATGGTGCAAACTTAAAGCGGAGCAGCCAAGGTTAACGGCAGGGCAGCGATAATAGAACTAACCTAGCAGCATCAAACCTGCACAGACATAACAATTAAACCACGCATGCGTCATCTACGCAACACGACAGTACTACCAACATAACTAAAATATAACTAAATTTCGGAATAATTGACTTATCCTCGTACATGTTACTTCGTTATTATTTCCTGTTTTTGTTTTTGGTTAAAATAATATTTTATTGCACCGACCCCATCCAATATACATAAACTATTAAATTTATAGTTTTACCTTAATTTTTTTAAAAATGGCCAGTATATATATTACTGTATTTCATTTTAAAATATGGTTATGGTCAAAACAACAAGGTTATTATTTCAACTCAAGGACGGAAACTTGTTCAAATGAACTAGGGTACCTATTTGATGGTCAGCAATATAATTCGATTCACAGTTTATTCACTGCGGTTTCTTTCATTACATTACATTACTAATAATAAAATAGTGTTCATTTACATTCAATACGAGATTTGCATAATTAGGTAACATCCATTTTTTCCACGTATATATTTTTTTTTACGTAATACTATCATTACCAGGAGGAGCTCAGTTTACCGAGGACCTGAACAGAATTGCTGTAAAAAGCACAAATTATTTTTTATTTCAATCTCTGCAGAAGAACCCGTTTATCAGGATTTTGATTATTATACTTTTGTTAATAGAAATCGCTTGGTATAAAATGTGCGTGTGTCTTGTTTGTTTGCTAAAAGTGGACTCTGATTGTTTGTTTGCTAAAAGTGGACTTGGACTCTGATCGTCCAAGTTTCACTTCCATATAAAGCGACACTCCAAACATATACTTTCAAAAATCTTTTCCTGACATTTAAATTAATTTTTGATGTAAACAAATTATTTTCTTACTGAAGACTCGTTTAGCTTGTGCTATTCGGCATTTTATATCGCTCCTGCTTCGTCCATCTTTAGTAATTCTACCTCCCAAATAACAAAATTCTTCTACCTCCGTAATCTTTTCTCCTCCTATTTTCACATTCAGCGGTCCATCTTTGTTATTTCTACTACATTTCATTACTTTTTTTTTGTTCTTGTTTATTTTCACGCGATAGTTCTTGCGTAGGACTTCATCTATGCCGTTCATTGTTTCTTCTAAATCCTTTTTACTCTCGGCTAGAATTACTATGTCATCAGCAAATCGTAGCATCTTTATCTTTTCACCTTGTACTGTTACTCCAAATATAAACATATCGTGAATGATTCATAATCTCCCAGCAAAACAGATAAATTGATGAAAATTTATACACACGTTTTTCTTAGTGTAAGTGCGCACCAAGAAAGGATTTTTTGAAATTTAGAGTTTAAAGGGTATTTTACCCCTTTTATACAGTAACAATGAAATTTACTGTTTTTTTGTTGTTTTTTTTTTAACTTCTCAGAAAATAGAGTGACAGATAATAATTTTAAAGATATCAGCTTAATTTTTAGTGTGCGTATTCTTTATGTGAATATCTAAACACCCAATTTCTAGACTTTGGAAATTAGACCTTGAAAGGAGTAAAGAAAGGTAAAAAGATTTTGAACAATGATTGCAAATTTTCCCCATTTCTGACTATAGTAAACGAGATATTCACTCGATTGGACTTGCAATCTCGATTTTTTAAGTGATGCGATGGTGTACGGCGCGGCGACTCAACACAGACTGTATGCGTGACGCGCTGGCTGCACCTGCCTTCGGTTAATTGTCTAAAAAACATAAAGTGAAACAATATAACATAAGTGAAACCATATAACGCGGGCGAAGCCGCGACGCGGCTATTAGTATTGTATAATCACCGTTATACCGAAATTATTGATCGATTAATGTAGCTTTGAAATGATGTTGAATCGGTTTTATGAGACTATGACTTAAATCATCCACAAAATTGTAATTTTCCTCGGACTTTTCATAACATTTTTTGCACCTGTACTTCGAAAAGTATAAAACAAATTTTGTAGTTTCGTATAATCTGTTTTTATAGTTTATTTTTAATGTCTTGACTTAAGCTAAAAGGTCGATAGTTTTTTAACTTATATCCGTAAATGACTGTTGTTTTTTTTTATTTCTTCTTTACAAAGGTAATAAAAATAAGTTTATCTCGAACACAAAAAAAAGTGTGTACAGACTTCATGGAAAAATACGTTCTTTACGAAACAGTGAGCGATAGTATCCCATCAAGGTAAAATTATTATATAATAATCTTGCAAAGTAGGATTCAAAAATAGTCGCATTTAAAAATAAATATCTATTTCTGTTGAACTGAACTGAACTTATAAATACAAGCGGACTACTAGCCTACAAAGAATATTGACTGTGCAAATTCACCGTTTAATCTAATATGACTCTTTTTTTTTTGCTTTGTTTTTTTCAATATTCATTTATATGTGCAGGCATTGTCAACTGAGCATTCATTTAACATTGTCGCTTTCTTATGTACATTAATTAAGTATTTAGGTTATATGAAAATCTGGATTTAAATATTTATCTAACAATTAAGGAGGATTAATATTAACCTAACGATTTATATTATAAACAAAACGATTTAATGAAATATTAGGAATACAGTTTTCTACGTAAATACAGTACACTCTTTTCATATTTATTCGCAATTTTAGTTGTTTGGGATTATTTCCAAACATATTCGGAATTTAAAAATTCGCTTATTTAACATTATTTTTAATAGTTGGTTAACTTAATTAGGGGAAATTGTAAGCCGTGCGCTGACGCAACGTATTTTGTTTTGAACTGTTTAAAATCTTTATCTTGATAGCTTTTGATTTTAATTTTAATTATTTTAACAATAATAAAAATAGTCTTATATGAAATAATTCGTGTAATTCCTGCACCAAAATTGTTGATGGATATTTAATTTTCGTACGATTTCTGAAGCGGATTGAATTGTAAAAGAAAAAGCAAATACGGTACAATTTCCATCCGTATAACAGCCATGAAGAGTACAAAGAAAAGCAAGCGCCTCCGATCTTAAAAAAGAAGTCCAGAAAAAATGAATATGGTGTCTTCTTTACACCATCTTTGTCTTCTTTCTTGTTTTACTTTTCGTGTTTTAGTGTGGACCCAATCGTACTGAATAGAGCGAACATTCTGTTACGAGAGAAATTCTCACTGTGATAATGTGCGTAAAAGAAAAAAGTCATTAAATACTAGTAGAATGTTATGTGTAATAAACCAGAAGTACAACTATTTCAATATTTAGGTTGAAATCAAAAAATTATTGTATTATTAATATGAATACACAAACAAGGAGAGCTTTCTTCATACCATGAAGTATCATAGATGTTACGATTTACCGTGAATCTCTTGAAATCATATATTGGTTTGGAAGCAGGTTAAAAAAATATGCGGCCTACAGAAAACTAGAAATGAAAAGAACGTTGTCGGCTTTTGAAATGAAAAAAATAAAAATAAAAAATAAAATGTCATAATGAATATTTTTATTTATAAATAATTGCAAAGAAAAACGTTATGGCAGAATCTTGTGCACTCGCGGAGGATTAAGTTAAGACTGAGACCCGGCTGGTGGTGTTGGTTTTTCGGGGGCGCTTGCGCTCTTGGTGCTGGCACTGCTGGTTAGAGGTGGTAATGGCATCAAGACCGAGACCCGGTTCCCGGTGGGTGGGTGGGTGGGGGGGGGAACGGCATAGCCGGGCCCCATTTCCCCTCACCGGGGATTAGAGACAGGCACAGAAGATCCGAAACCGGGGTGGTTGACCTACCGTGCCGGGTGTTAAATCGGTGGGTGGGGAGACCGCCTTAGAGTCAAAAGGACACCTCCCTGGACCGAGTATACTTAACTGGATGTCCGGCCCAGGGATGTAGAGAGAAAAAACAACCTAAAACCGATTGACGACCCTCTGAATGAAGGCCTTAACTGAATTTTTCTTTGTGATTTATACACTGTTTAATGTGTTTGTGCATGTTTAGGATGTTTATTAATCTGCCTGAATGATTGCCGCTGATTCACCATTATTTTAAATAACATTTAAAAAAAAAGTAATTAGGAAGGCGCGTGGGGTTTTTTTTTAAAGCAAAGGCTGCGTGTGCGTGCGTGTTATACCAGATCCGATGTGAGTTATGTGGCATTGTAATTATGAAGTTGTGTTCTATAATAAATAAAGTATCCGTAAGATAAATTAGTTTTGGTTTAAAAAAAATGTTGTAATAACCTTGTGAACGCCTAGATTAAATAACTAAAATAACAGATTTAGTTACACTAAACCGATTATTATTAGCAGTAATGACAAGACTGTTTTGTAAGATAGGAGTCCAGCCGGCTAGCTAGTACTGAAGCGATCGTGCTTTTATTAACCTTCAGTACGACCATGACCATGACACACATTGTTTGTTTTATGATCAGCTGTTAGTTCTGCTCCACTTTAATCCAGTTCGATTTTTTTTATATAAACAGATACGGTAATACGCGTGTTTTTATTTTTATTAAACCGGCAAATGCAAACGCGTATGAATTTTTTATATATTATAACCTAATTAAAAGCGGTCTTATAATTTTACCTTTTCCCTCGAACCGGATATTTAAAATAATTATTTAAATTTTTATTTTAAAAATAATTTTTAATCGGTTATCACACCGTAAAACTTATATTCCTTATTTTATTCGCTTAATAGACCCTGTCTACATTTTATGGGATCTGTTCCTTTCTCAAACTTTTGATTTTTTTTTTTATAATTTAAAAAAACTAAACCTTATTTAACTATTAAGATAGACGGTTAAATAATAATTGATTGTCCTTTAACGTTGGATTAAAACAAAAATTTTCTAAGACTGCATTAATAAATACAAATTAGTATTATTTATTTTTTTAAATTAAATTTGGAAATATTCGTTCATAGTTAAAAATTGTTTGATTGTGCCCTCGCACAAAATATCATGAAATTCGGTATGCATTAGAGAGATCTTTTTTTCTGAAGTTTTAAAAGAATAAAAAAGAGGGTCGAGAACTTTTTTCTTAAAATGTATGAAATTATATTTTTTAGCCTATTTAATAATTATCACCGCCAGAAGAAAAATGCAATTTTTTTCAAATCGAGAAAAGAGAACCAAGGTCTTAAAAATATTAGTTATTTAAACATTTCTATGATAGGTTTAGAATTAAATTTTTAATTTTATGGAAATGTTCAGCAAGTTTAGCAACATCTTGGTCCAAATCTATTCTTCTTTTACCTTAAGATGTTATTTATCAAGAAATTAGTGATTAAACAGTAGTATTAAGTGTGTTTATAAAACTAAAAGAATATCAATAAAGCATGATGGCTGAATTCTCGATCTTCTGTTCCTCAGTTCGATTCCTGAAACTGTCATTTCAACCGTTTCATTCCTCATCACAAAAAGAATTCTGTGATCGAATATCGTATCTGTTGAATATAAATGAAAAAAAAAATAACTGATTAACGCTGTAATTAATAATAATTACATGAGAAATAGATAGTCTTCTTACTCTAAGGAGACTCTCTCTCTCTCTCTTTTCCTGTTTAGCCTCCGGTAACTACCGTTTAGATAATTCTTCAGAGGATGATATGTATGAGTGTAAATGAAGTGTAAAAGTCTTGTACATTCTCAGTTCGACCGTTCCTGAGATGTGTGGTTAATTGAAATCCAACACCACCAAAGAACACCGGTATCCACGATCTAGTATTCAAATCCGTGTAAAAATAACTGAACGCTGGAACTCTCGACTTCCAAATCAGCTGATTTGAGAAGCCGCGTTCATCACTAGACCAACCCGATGGGTCTACTCTAAGGAGACTATAAAATTTTATTCATTGCATTTTCATTGCAAACAGTATACTGCATTCCTGACCCTTACATTATTGCGGCCCGATACTCGTAATTCAGATTATCTTATAATACAGCTAGAGAGGAGTGAATGCGGTTGACGTAGAACAGTTGTTAAATTAATTTAACGAACTTTTATTGTCGGTTTTTAGAGACGTTTCATGCTGGTTCCAGACAACGAATATAAGTTAATATGCGTTAATTTTCTATTTAGATTAAACGTACAATAATTTTCATTTAGCTCACTATAATAATTTTTATTTTTTTCACTTCATACTGAAATCGAGCTTGTAATAATTAGCTACTTATTCTTCCGAAGCGATTTCTTATGTACTGTAGTGTTTGTAACTCATCCTTGGCTCACTTTTTAAAATCGCCTGAAGATTTTTGAGTAGCGTTTTACGATATTACCGGTATTACAAAACGAGAAAGTATAGAAAATAGATAATGTGTGGTAATTATACGCTAAGGATGCTTAGCTGGAGAATGAGTTTATAGTCATGATCATAAAATTTTTTCGATGATACTGTTCAAACTTTCGTTGCTCTACCAGTCGTTGAAGATCCGAAGAAATGTTGGATCAACAAAATGATATTTATTGTAAACCTTTATCGGAATAGGAAACGCGTTTTACGTTATGCTGGAAATTAAAAAAAAAAACTTTTGTGTTATTTATTTCCCGTTATTTTTGTTACGTAATTTTTAATTTCATTGTCACAAATTTGTTTAATAATCATATACCAACCTTATTATTATTTTTTTTTTAAATAATTCTATATTTACGGACTGTAAACGTAATTTACCTTGAATTATCCTTTCACATTAATCTAGTCAAAATTTTAAGATAATACTGAATGTGTCCTTGAGCACATACGAACTATATTTTTATAATAACATTTATGACCCACCTTAGGGGAAGACCGTCTAAAGCAAAGTTAAGGTCGTCCATCTAGGTCAGAAAGACCTAGGACCGCCTGCTTGGCCTGTCGGTCTAAAGAAGTTATTACGTATTACTTTCTCCCGTTAAAACATGAAAATGTTATAATTATATGCGTAACAGGGACGCTTCCTAATCTAAAAAATTAAATGAACTCAGTGTTTGTCCCTATCGATCGGCCGATTTATACTGGATAAACATTGAGATTTGTTGGTTTGATATTTTTAATTTTGATGATGGGTAAGATAGCGGTAAGCGTTAACTAATTTTAGATGTTCCAACACAATCGTCTAGCTCGAGAAGGGATATAGGAAAATCGTACCGTAACTTTCGCTATAGAGATTTAAAGTCAAACATATTTTTTCTAATTTTTTTCAAAACCGGTATATAATAATTTTTTTTTAAATCGTCGTGTGCTCTCTCCCATCACTTTAAAACAGAATTCAAAAGTACAGTATTTAAATGCGGTTTAAACTGAACACGACGTATTTACTGTTTTTACAAATAGCAGCCCATGTATGTAAGTGGTATACAAGAAAATTGGTATTAAAAAATCCAGTCCACCGGGTTGGTCTAGTGGTGAACGCGCCTTTCCAAATCAGCTGATTTGGAAGTCGAGAGTTCCAGCGTTCGAGTCCTAGTGAAGCCAGTTATTTTTACACGGATTTGAATACTAGATCGTGGATACCGGTGTTCTTTGGTGGTTAGGTTTCAATTAACCACACATCTCAGGAATAGTCGAACTGAGAATGTACAAGAGACTACACTTCATTTACACTCATACATATCATCCTCATTCATCCTCTGAAGAATTATCTAAACGGTAGTTACCGGAGGCTAAACAGGAAAAAGAAAGAAAAGGTATTAAAAAATCCAAAACATTTCTATTGGTGATTGGAAATTTACTTTGCAGCTGTTTAAATTTTTCATGTACGTTTTTTGTAACCGAAAATATAACTGATATTATAGTTGTAACTTCATTCACAACAATTATTTACAGAAATTTGTAGATTTAATAATTATGAAAACAACACCCGTTTACGATCAGAAAAATCACCTAAGTTGAGAAATGTTAGAAGTAAATTACTAACATTATCGTTACTAGTAATTGCACATTTTTCAATTATAGTTTATCTTCGGATTTCAGTGTCATTTTACGAATTAATAAGATTTATTATTAACACAGTACAAAACTTGTACGTGTCCTTTATTTACAGTTGTATAATACTGACCAAATAGAATATCTTTAGTTGAAAAATACGATTTTTATTTGTTTGTTGAAGTTTGTTATGCATTAGGTAGTAATTTCACTACAGTTGCTTATTTTATTATTAATATGCCGAAAACATGCACCTACCTGATTGATTATGTGTGATATAGTTTTGGTATTTGAATCCAATCCGTCCAGCGGAATTTATCATTTACGTCTCGTATTTATGTGTGTATTTCTTTTAACATATCTTATATAACCTTATTTCATCGATCGAGGTGTGTTAACCGTCAAGATTGCTAAATTTCACAACTGGTGGGTTTTGAAATATATAAAAAAAGTGGATATTTCGGACGATCGAAAAACGAATACTGTTCGGAAGGAAATCTTATTTCAAAGTATCGGTACGTAGATATTTCGTAACCGGTTTTCAGTGCAGCTTGTTTTTGATAAAACAAAGTTTTAGTAAGTAGTCAAAATTCCATCTCTGTGAATTATTTTTTACATCGAACTTTCTTTAGTAAAGTAATAATTAATGGAACGGTCGACAAACATTTGTGAGAATGCAATTGAGAGGAATTATTAAAATGTAGGCTTCCTTTTAAAAATCGAACTCCCTGAATTATTAAGCCATTGTAAGTTATAAAGTACGTTATATTAAGTACTCTTTTTATTAGGATCTAATAAAGTACGCTTTATTAAATAATAGAAGCACGCTCTAAAATTATTTTTATTAACTACGACAGTTAATTACCCAAATAGAAGAGAGAAAAAGTGTTTATTTAGTTATAATCTCTTCTAGTTGACCTTTCTTTTTCCTGTTTAATCTCCGGTAACTACCGTTCAGATAATACATCAGAGGATGATATGTATAAGTGTAAATGAAGTGTATAGTCTTGTACAGTCTCAGTTTGACCGTTCCTGAGATGTGTGGTTAATTGAAACCCAACCACCAAAGAACACCGGTATCCGCGATCTAATATTCAAATCCGTGTAAAAATAACTGGCTTTACTAGGACTTGAACGCTGGAACTCTCGACTTCCAAATCAGCTGATCATTTGGGAAGACGCGTTAACCACTAGATCAACCCGGTGGGTTGACCTTCTAGTTGACCTAGCGGGTTCGAATCTCACTCGGGTATTTGTAGTACGTTGCAATATTTCCATTCCTCATTCCCACGCCCAAGCTACGAGCTTATGAGGTGAATCAGTCTAATTTTACTGGTATTGTTTCATCTCTACCGACAAGTTTGAAAATTAAGTTTGCTTCAAAATAACTGTAAAACATCTCGAATTTGTTTTCCTTTTTAATTGTTATTTCGGTCAAGAAATAATTATCTTTAAAAATTAAAAAGATGTTAATGGTTATATTCTGAATAAAATTTTTTTTCAGTAATCAAAAAGTTAAAGTGTATTTAAATTGCAAATCTTAAAGTAATGAGAAGGACCACGCAATTACAAGCTGCTATTTTGGAACACTGCTCGTAAGAATATGTGCCTCAGTAATTGGTTTGCTAGAGTTATTGTACATCTACCGCGCTGTAGCAAAATATTGTATCACAGTCTTTTACGAACGTAACAATTCATCTGTGATGTAATAATATGTTTTGCATTATTATTGATATATACATTTTCTTTACCCGGCTTGTCAAAAAACTAAACAGCTTGTGTGTATATAAATACTATTACCACCACCACAATCATTATGGTACTTTTTAACTTGGTCCTACCGTCGGTCTGCCTGGTGATCTCTTTCCTTTTTTGATTTGTCCAGTCTTACTCTTCTGTTAAGAAGAATCTCTCTTCTCTTTGTAAAACATGATCGCTTACCTAATTCTTCTGCTCCCTAAGTCTCTTATATCTCCCTGTTTTTCCTAATCTCCCCTCTCCATATTCATTTATGGGGCCAAAGATGTATCTTTATTGATGCCTCTTTATTGAAGCATTGAGAACAAAATCCTAGTATCCATGTTTCTGCCCAATTCAATACATTTGATATGATAAAAGTATGATACAGTCTCAGTTTGGTGTAATATCTTTGATGACATAATCTTGTTGCATGCTTGGATGCATCTGCTGACGCCAACAAGATTGGTTCTATTTTTTATTTCTGGTGTCTGTGTTTATATCTGACATTATTTACTTAAACTAATCTACTTCCTCAAAACAGTGTCTCTCTGTGCATACTCTGTTCATCTGTGGGAATTTTTGTCTTATAAATCATGTGTATTTTGTTGTACCATTTGTATTTAGGCCTGTATATTCTGTTTGCAATCAGAACTTTGGTAATCTCCTCAAAGTCTTATTTATTTATATTTGCTATTATCTAATCATGCACACCTGATTAATATCAAGTTTCAGTTAGATTATAACTTGATATATACAAATTTCTTACTTCCTTGTATGAGGTAAAGGAAGTATTGTGATCATGAAAAATTTTGGTTTTCAGAATTCAGCGGAAATATCCATTTTGACCAACCCTGAATCCATTTTCACTAGTTTTGGCATGATGTCTGTACTTACGTATGTATGTATGTATCTGATAACTCAAAAACGATTAGCCGTAGTAGATTGAAATTTTGGATTTAGGACTGTTGTAACATCTAGCTGTGCAACTCTCCTTTCGATTGCAATCGACTGAACTAAAAGTGTCCAAAAAAGCTCAAAATCCCCAAAAAATGGATTTTGGACTTTTTCTTAACTGCAGTAATAAGCCCTCATTGAGAGCTTTTTTTAAGATATAAAATAAATGGTATTTATTTTCACTGTTTCCAGAGTTATAGCCAAATTAAATTTTAACAATTTTATACAATGAGGCATCCATGCCCGATCTTCAATAATTTGCAAAAAATTCTTATCTTTTAGTGCATTCCTCCTGTGATATTTTTGGACAATATTCTCCCTAAGTCTGAGTTGATCATCTTTGTTTTATTTGTTTTTCGTTGCCAATCATTTAATCGCTGTTTGGTTTGATATCTTCCTCATTATATTTAACATCTCTTAATTTTTTATTCTTCCTTTGTTCTTAACATTTTCTTTCTCTTCATATTCATCTTCTTGTTGTTTGTTTAAAATATATTTCTTTATGTTATCTTTCCTTTTCCTGTATGATTGTTTCTTTTTCATTTTTGATTATTCACCAAATAATCCAATAATAAAAACTGAATATCTTACACCGTAAGGTCGAAATTAACATTTGTAACCAGTATACAGGAGTTCAATGTACAGAGTAGTTTAATTATTATTAACTTTTACTTATACGACACACCAGAAATCTGAAAATTTTGTTAATCAGCAACTCGGGAAAATGTGAATAATACCAATCTAGTAATATGAGTAATAAAGGGACTTTTACTCTATCCTAATATTTCATGTAAGATTATACAATTAATATAAATATTTGATGTTAATAAAAACTTATATTTCAGCAGTTGTGTAACTGTCCACTTTATTAAAGAATTGGAGGATCGAATCTCACTTTCAAATGAAATAAGTTTAAATGAAGTGCAGCAAAAAATGTGTAGAATAACTGAATTCTTAAAGTGTGTTAATTTGCAGGTTTGAATCCAGAAATTTGTTTTTCTGTTAAGGAAACTTGCTTGTAAAACAACTGGATTAATTGTGTTTTACTGGCTGTTATACCTGTTAAGCTCTGTTTTCACTAAGCTTGTTTCTAGAAAGAAACGTGACCCAAATGAAAAAAATAATTTAAGAAGTGTAGTAATGAATTACATTTCTGTGCTATGTTTATTACTTCAGCATAAATTATTTATTAAAATTTTAGGCTTTTTGGGGTACAGGATATGTTAATTATTAATAATAGATGACTATTGGGTAGATTTCCAGGATACATGCTTCAATTATAGCAGTTTTTTTTCTCCCATTATAACTCACAACTTTCACCTGTGTAATTTATTTTACTTTTACTGGAGTACATTTTTAAAATTATTGTTGTAACAAAATAAACATTGAATCGTTTGAGATTATCATTTTTACAATGAACCTTTCTGTTGTTACTCATTTAGTTTTTGTAGTTACGATAATTAAGGTGTTAGAAACTGTCTAACTTCTACTATGTATAAGTTTTGCAGCTAAAGTAAAATAATAATGTACTTGTCATCCGTACAAGATACCACATATATCTGTACTTAATTTCCTATGCTATTTTTAGTTTGTTGTTTTTTCCAGCTATTGAGTTAAGCAGTATATGAACATACTGTTGAAGAAGTACATAATTTGTTAATTTACATTTCTATCTGGTCATTATTATTTCTATGGCACATATAAAGCATCTGAGGTACAACAGAGGTATTGCTTTTTCTGAAAGTATCAATGTTTACTATATGAGCAGTACCTACAGAGAATAGAATGATGGTGTCAGTAAGGTTAAAAATCACATTTATTTCTATGTATTCAGGATGCTGATAATATTCAACCCTCATTTTCTCTGTTTGGCCTGCAGCAGAATGTTATTATGAATGACATTGTCATTTTCAGGGTTGACTTATGATTTGTCTGGTTGCCTGTAATTGTATGGTTATAGTACTTCATATTCCATACAGGTAATTTTAAATCATTGTTATTATCATTTTCCTTTTTGAGTGATGTCTACAGTCTGTCACCTGATTACAACTGCTTAAAAAAAAAGAAAGCTAAACAGGGACTAAATGGAAAGGATAGATTTGTGACACATCATTTTAAAGACACTTGAGAAAAAACACTTTGAGCTACAAAACCCTAATTAAAATAGTACCCATTAAGTTGCCATTTAAAATCTTGTTGTTGGCCCCTCCAGTTGGGGTTAGAGTGTAGTGGTCTCATACTGAAAAATATAGTTAGAAGCATGTGCTAAATTTCATTTCTCAATGTTCAAATGTTAAACTTATCTCATTTGAAAGTGAGATACGATACTCCGTTAAATTATTAATTTAACAATCTTACATGAAATATTAGGATAGAGTAAAAGTCCCTTTATTACTCGTATGACTAGATCAGTATTATTCGTATCTTCGTGAGTTGCTGATTAACAAAAGTTTGAGATTTCTGGTGTGTCGTGTACGTAAAAGTTAATAATAATTAAACTACTTTGACAATCTACATTGACAATTGAATTGACAATCATACAGGAAAAGGAAAGATAACATGAAGAGATATACATAAAAAAACAAGAAGAAGATTAATATGAAGAGGGAAAGTTAAGAACAAGGGAAGAATAAAAAAATTAAGAGAAGATGATAAATATAAAGAGGAAGAAAACATTAAAACAAAAGAAAGAATAAAACAATTAAGAGAAGATGATAAATATAAAGGAGAAGAAACCGTTAAGACCAAGGAAAAAATAATAAGATTGAAAGGACGATGAATATAAAGAAATGATAAAATATGAAAGCTACAGAATGTGTACATAAATTAAGATCAGAAGAATTATATCAAAACAAAGAGTGATTAAATTATTGGCAACAAAAAACAAATAAATGAAGTGATGATCAACTCCGACTTAGGGAGAAAATTGTCTGACAATATCAGAGGACTAATGAACTAAAAGATAAGAATTTTTTGCAATTTATTAAAGATCGAGCATGCATGCCTTAGTGTATATGTTGTTCTTGTGAGGGTCTATTTTTCGGTTACTCTGTTGTTAACTATAAGAAACGATCAAATCTATGATTCCAAGAATTTCAGTATACTTATTTGAAATTCAGGGCAAACTTTTTCACTAACTATAATTCAAAAACCAATGTTTCCGGAGTTGTGTTTTTAAAAACATCTTTAGATAAAACATGTAAAATAAAACATCTTTAGACAGATGTTTTTTAAAAATATTTTCTTAAAATGTGCTTTTGCACATTTATGTGTGATTTTGTGAATCCACTCTTACTTTAAACTACAATATGTGATTTTTCATTTGGAGACTATTTTATTGTAGAAATTTTTATTCTTTTAATTAAAATTATTACTGTAGTTTTAGAAAAATGAACTGGTTATGATTTTATTTGATATTACTTGTTTGATTTTAAAGTATTTCTACAATAGTTAAATATTATTATAAAACACTATGAAAAAATTGTTTGAGTCATAAAAACAGTTTGTTTGAAAATCTTTAAATCGACTAGCAGCAAGTCTAAAAACACTTTTCTACTGCACTGAATGCGTGTTCTATGTGTTAATTCATTATGTATTATTTATTACATCCTTAATTAATAAATGTTAAAAATATCTTGCAAATCTTTTCCAACATTTAAAAGGCCTAGCAGTAGTAATTATAGGAAATGTCATTATTTTTATATTATGAATTAAAAGAAAGATCTTTATCAATTAAATAAACTTTATTTATTTATTTATTACTGGTAATTTTCCTTTAATGTACTGTTTATAATGTTAAAAATATTTATTATATGTATATTTATCACTAAGGAAAAAGTGTATGTGCCAATTTACTATAGACAGATAATATATACTTTTTTTGTATGCAATACCGTTGTGGTTTCTATGGGAATATTTACTAAATAACCAATGCTAACTGGCTAGCATTTGATGTATTGATTACTAATCCACATGTTACGAATTTTCAGAGTTATTTTGATATATTCTCAAATATAGTTATTTGCATTATTTATTGAGATGTTGAAATTTATTCTTTAAATTAGCAACCTGTCAGGATTTTCTGTTTGGGACATTTTTAAATAATAGTCTACTAATAATAATTAATAGTTATTGTTTATAGTAAATAATCATATATATTTTTAGCAGAATAAACTTTACAAGCAACATTGGAGAAATAATTGTCAGTTTTATGTTTATGTACATATAACTAACATTTAAATGTTGATCCACATTTTCATTTCCACTCATAGAATTTTAATTTGCTTAAATTTAGTTCTTTATTTATTATTTTCTTTTTATATATGAAAAGAAAAGAAAATTGTAACTGAAGGTGAAACGTGTTGAAATATTTTCTGAGTATTTATTATTTCTGAAAAAAGTTTCTTTATTCAAAAGTAGATAAACTAAATAATTTAGTTATAAAATGGTTTCCTGTAGACAATTAAAGCTGCCAATGAATCTGTTATTATTCTTGAAGTTTTTTATTATCAGAGAAGGTGAAACATTGTAAAATTGTTTAGTATTAAAGAAATTTGAATTTAAATTTTAAACGAAGATAAATCCTTTAAAGAAATGAGCTTTAAAAATTTCTATGGCTCGGCTAATGAATTTTAAAAATCTTTGCTGAATAATGTTTTAAAAACTTGTATTTTTAATTATGAAGATTTTTATTTATGGGAATCTTTTTTTTTATTTCAGGACCGTAATGAGAGGTTATTTTATCGTTTCCTTTCTGAAAATGTTGCTGAATTAATGCCAGTTGTTTACACACCTACAGTCGGTCTTGCTTGCCAACAATATGGTCTCATTTATAGAAGACCACGTGGTCTTTTCATCACAATTTATGATAAGGACCATATATATGACATCCTCAAGAACTGGTGTGTATATTATAATACAATTAAACTGTGGTTGCTTGTGGTGGGAGGAATACAAGCTGGAGAACATATTATTGTTTTTATGTAGTTTATATTTTATATTAGAGAAAGTTAGCAACACACAAAATTCATCCATAAAGGTGTACAGGATTCAAATGTCAGTTTTTTATAATATAGTTGCATTTAGTATTGTTTATTATAAAGAAATGTGTCCATTTCCAGCTTAATTTTCAAATGTATTATGCTATATTATAGTTTTTACTGATATCATAATATCAAAGTAAATAGATTAAAATATTTATAAAAATGATGTTAAAAACAGTTACGTAAAACATACTGACATTCTTGCAATCTTTTGTGCATTCAACATTTGATAACCAAGAGAAGTTGACAGTGGGTCCCTTTTGGGTCTGCCCAAAACAAAATATGACTGTACTAACATGCCACTATTTACCTGAATATTAATTATCCAGAAACATAACAAGCAGAAGCAAGCCCTTACTTTTATGAATAATTAGTTTCCAAAATATTTGGATAAAATGTTGACACTATACCCACTTCATTGTTCTTTGATCCCTAACTGGCAACTGAAGGGCAGCTGGCCAAGCAAACAATACGCTACTGTGGATGTCGCAGGATTCTGAACTTTGCTCAAAAGACTATACAATGCTTTATGGTCTATAGCGATGATCCTGGCCTGGTTAAGGTCAATTTTCTGATTCTACAGGTCATCTGCAACTTGTTTTAACCAAGTTTTCTGTGGACCAGATCTTTGAAACATCCACTGAGTAGGACATTGCCTACAGCGCAGTCTGAGCGGCACGATCTGGGTCCATCCAGCACACATGACCAAACCATCTCAGCCTCCACGTTTGGATCTGCTCTTCAATTGTTGGTTGCTACCCGCATCTGGATCTGGTGCAGGCATCACATCTGGAAAACCTGTAGCCGGTTCAAGTCTGTTTAGAGGAGGGCCCAAGTTCCTGTTCCATAGAGGAGAATTGGGATGATAAGTGTGTAGAAGAGGTGTTTTTGCCTGGATGGTAATGTTTGCCCGCTTCCATAGGCACAATTTTATTGAAGTGAAAGCTGTAGCTGCCTGCCCAATCCTGATGTGGATTTCAGCTGTGAGCCAATTTCTTTTCTTGGACCAGTGATCCCAAGATATTTGAACTCTTGGACTTGTTCGATCTGAACTCCTCCAAGGTAAAAAATGGATTGTGAGCTGTCAGTTGTTACTATCTTTGTTTTGTCAACATTAATCCTCAGTCTGAAGACTCTGCTATACTAGAGGCCTCATAAAAAATATCTGTGGCCTCAGCATCACTGTTAGCAAATATGGCGCTGTCTGCAAACATCAGGTTAGTTATGTAGTGATCCTTATCATATTGAACTCCACGCCTTCCTGCAGATGCTCTCCACATTATAGCATCAATTACAATGTTGAACAGCAGTGGAGAAATGATATATCCCTGATGAACTCCTGTTTAAATGGAAAATGCATTGGATAATTCATTTTGGATTCACACACACCTGGTTAACCCATTCCATGACACTTGGAAAAGGTGAATGGTTACATGTTCGGCTTTCAGTACATTCTATACTGCTGGCCAGTGGATGCAGTCAAATGCTCACTTGAGTCATTGAACACAATAACTGTTCGTATTTCGCTTGATTGACTCCATCAGCTGGGAGGGAGGAATGAAGATCTGATCACAGCAGCCACAATGTGGCCGAAATCTAGCTTGCTCTTCACAGCTCGTTTGTTCACAATGTTTCTACAGTTGCATTGAATGACTTTCATGAACACTTTGCCAATGATTGAAAGGAGGGTGATGGCCATGATAGTTTTTACAATCTTGACAGTTCCCCTTTTTTGGATTGGTATGATAATTGATAGATTTCTTCCAGGTGGAAGGCTCTGTGAGCCAGATCAACTGAAGTATGTGGAGTTGGTGAAGCTGAATGTCACTTCCAGCTTTGATCGCCTCCGCTGTGATCTCATCCACTCCAGGTGCTTTGCCATTCTTCAACGACCTTATTGCTGTTTTATCTTCTTCAATCATTGTTTGATAATGATTTAATGGCATTGCTGGTGCATCAATTTGTGGCATGGCTGCAAGAGATCTTTGTGAAGGATTGTGGTTTTTGAGTTCCCTGGAAAAACTCCTTTCCAGTGCTTTAACCATTCATTTGATGATCACACAAAGGATCTATCCTTCTTTCAGATGTTGTCATTGGTTGATTTTGGTCTTTCCACTTAACGTTCTGAATGTTTGGTACAGGGTATGGTATTCATGCTTGGATGCGGCTTCAAGGTCAGCTACTATTTCATTCCAATATGCCCCCTATCTTCTTTCATTTTCTGTCAGACATCTTTGTTTAATTGCCTAATAGTTTGTTTGTTTATTTAATTGTGTTCATAGTTGGTCAATTTTTGCTTGTTTCCATTTTTCCACCATTTCCAGGCACTGATCTGAAATCCATGGCTGCGTTCTATGGCGGATGGTGTTGCACAATGGTTTGGTGCAATCCATGATTGCTTTAAATACCTGGTTCTCCTCATCATTGACATCATCTCTTACCAGTTGTTCAAATCGATTCGAAAGAGCAATCTGGAATTCCTGCCTGCATATGGGATCCCAGTAAGTGTGACCAGTTCAGTCTGGCTGATGGTGGTGACTTGCGCATTGCGTGAAAAAGGCGCATTTGTATTTTGGCCCAAACACGGTAGATCCACAATCAGGTCTATAATCAGATCAGGTTTCAGATCTACAATCTGGTTCTTGCATTGCACACATATCCTGGTGTAATGACTGGAATTGGGAACTTCAGGATGTGTGTGCCATGTGTACTTCATTGTTACTCACATTAATTAGGAATGGTTGTTCCTAAACTCAGCAAAACTTTCTGAATATAAACCTAGTCAAAGAAACTCTTTTTGCAATTATGTTTATCCATTACCTGTATTATACTATCTTTTTAGGAAACCCATCTTATTGTACTAAGGTTGACAAATGAAATTCTATCTAACAGTACTGCATTTTTTTATTGTACTTTAAATACAATAAATTTTGTGATTTTTAAAATGGGTGTTTCTTTACTTATTGCATATTAATTTTTCAGTTTAAAGTAATATCATATTTAATGTGTTTGTTGTTTAATTTAATGTTTTTTATGTTTTTTTTTTACGTACTTTTGTTCCAAATAGAGCTGAGCTCCACAAATGAGCAGCCAGATAAAAAAATAAACTATTATTATAAGAGAATGTAAAAAGTGTGACAAGCAAGTAATGAAACTGTTAAGTTTTACCTTTAATTAATCTTTAGTCAAACATAATTTCATTGAGAAGCTATGATCATGTAATCTTCATATTAATACTGTTAGCCCTCATTTGAGGTTCCTTTCAGCTGGTCTGTCATTGCATTTGAATATTGGTGTAGTTCCTAAATGATAAATCTCTCAGATGGATGTGTACCTCAAGTACACATTATAATTAAAAAAAAAAAAATTGAAACAATATACCTGTATGGTCAGTAAAAGAATGGTACAGACAAAATTAAATTAAATAGTACAAAATTAAATGTAGAAAAAAAAGATGAAATAAAAATATCAATACAAATTAATTAGGAAAAAATCGAACACCCTACATTTATAGGGTGTTATAAATATTATAACACCCATTATAAATGTTATAATATTATAACTTATCTAATATTCCTACTGTCATTACTATATAATAGTATTTTTTGTGATTTTAACAGACCTTTTAGTCTGAAAGCATTTTCATATATCTTCACCCTTTTGTACATTGCATTACACTAAAAAACATATACGAACAATAATCAGTGTGTTGTGAATGAATCTGTTTTCATTAAAATTTACTAATTTATTTTGGATAAATATTTTCCTTTTTTTTTTTTTTTGAAAAAAAAAAAAGCATATGGAAAGCATTGCATCTAATGGCAATGTTGTTATGGTGCTGTATTAAAATTTTTTTTCTTAATCAGTGGTTCAAATTTTCTTTTAAATTTTTTCAGGCCTGAAACGGATGTTAGAGCAATAGTAGTAACAGATGGCCAACGTATCTTAGGTCTTGGAGATTTAGGAGCTTATGGCATGGGTATTCCAGTTGGTAAACTGGCATTGTACACAGCTCTTGGTGGTATTAAACCTCATCAGTGCCTTCCAATTACACTTGATGTTGGTACCAATAATGAGGTAAGAAAATTTAACAGTAAATATCTCATTAAAACATCTACATGACATGAACTTGAATAACCCTTAATAGGAATGGAAAAACCAAATAACGTATAGTATAAAACCAAATCGTTACTTATAGTGTAGTTTTTCATTTGATTACAATCACTTTTTATATACAAGGGTAAGTCAATTATTATCCGCAATTTAGTTACATTTTTGTTTATGTTGGTAGTACTGTCATTTTGCGTAGATGATGCATGCATGGTTTAATTGTTATGTCTGTGCAGGTTTGATGCTGCTAGGTTAGTTCCATTATCGCTGCCCTGCCGTTAATCATGGCTGCTTCGCTTTCTGTTTGCACCAAAAGAAGAGCAACGTTCAGTAATCCGTTGTTTGTGGTCAGAAGGTGTACCAGGGACCGAAATTCATCAAAGACTTTTGGTACAGTACAGAAACAGTGTGTTGCCACAACAGAGTGTCTACGAATGGATTGAAAAATTGTCGCACAAGTGTTACGCACGACGAAGGAGCCAGATGACCATTTATCACCACAAATGAGGAAAACATTGAGTGTGCTCATGACATGGTTTTCTTAGACAGATGAGTAACTATCGATGAAGTGGCACATCGTCTGTAAATTAGTCACGGTTCTGCCTATGAAATCATCCACAACAGACTTGGGTTTCATAGTCTGTGCAAGATGGGTCCCAAAACAACTCGCACAGTTCCATAAACACACTTGGACATTGCCAAAAACATTTGGATAGCTATGGTAACAAATGGGACATCTTCTTAGACAGAATCATCGGTTGTGACGAAACACGTATCCATCATTATGAGCTGGAGAGTAAATGGCAGAGTATGGAATGGAAACAACCAAATTCGCCCTGCAAAAAAAAGTTGAAGACCCAACCATCTGCAGGAAAACTGATGCTTACAGTTTTTTGGGACTCACAAGGCCCAGTACTGGAATATTATGAGGAAAGGGGCACGACAATAAACAGTGAGCGTTACAGTGAGATGCTTACTGCCAAGCTGAAGCCTGCAATTCGAAGCAAACACTGAGGACTGCTGTTGAAAGGTGTTGTATTGTTGCATGACAATGCCCGTCCACATACTGCTGCCCACACTGCTGAAACGCTCCATAAACTCAAGTTTGAAGTACTGGCTCATCTTCCGTATAGTCCTGATCTTGCCCCTTCTGACTACCACTGGTCCACTCAAAGAGGCATTAAGGGGCTGTCGATTTACCTCGGATGAAACAGTGAAAGAAACTGTGCATTCCTGGTTTTCAACCGCAAACCTTCTTTTATGAGGGCATCAGGAAGCTTGTGCAATGATGGATCAAGTACATTGAAATGCATGGGGACTGTGTTGAAAAATGATATACATGTAAGTTTCCTATTTGTATTGTAATAAAATTTATAACTACATTGCAGATAATAATTGACTTACCCTCGTAGTATAGAATCAATTATTGAACATTTTTTTATAGTAATTTTTTTATCTAATGCATCATAATTTTTTTTTTTTTTTATCTAATGCATCAGTACTTGAAATTTTATAACTTTGGAGCAATACTCAGGCAAGCAGTATTCTTGCCTGAAAAATGTTTTATTTGATTAGTTCTGCAGAACTGAAACATTTAATTTTAGTTGTATTTTTTTTTATTTTTAAAATATATTTGCAAAATTAGGTTTAAATTTTATATTTATAATAATAATAGTAACAGGATAAGTACTCGTTGTATATGAGAAAAGCCTCCAAGTCAGTTTATACAGTTTGAAATGCAGATTTTCTGTAATATTTTAGTTTACAAATATCCTAGTATGGTGATGATCATGGGTATATTACAAATATCAAAGAAAATTATTGATTGATTTTCTTTCTGAATAAAAAATATTGTTTAATATTTCTAAAGTAAGACACCAGTTCTTCTTTAAATGAAACTATTACATATTGATGTAATATTTTTGATGTTTGATTATTCATGACTTGGAATTATATTTTTCATGAGTTCTCATTCGTCTTATTACTACCGTTATTTTATTTCTGTAGTGTGAGGAATTATTTTACAGAATTATTTCTACTGTTGTGAAATATTTGATTTATTGATTTAGTTTTGGTAATTACTCAAGACCAATTCATTTTACAATCACATAATTCTTATATAAACATTTGCTAATGCTCTTGCTTTGTGTATTTAGTTGCCAGATTTGTAAGAAATATGAGGGGTTTATGTTTGTTGATTTAGCACAGAGATTACATTAGTGTTTTTCAGTATTCTGTAATTCGCTTTATACAGTACATCATCATCATTCTTACATCATTTCATCATTATGTAAAAAAGTGTGGCTTCAATCATTCATTAATTTTTATCCTTCAGTGTTAAGTAAACCAGTCATTAGTTTAAAAAAATTACAGAATAACAGTTGTTCATTTTTTAGTTGTGTTTGCTAAAACCACTTTTTTTAACTATTCTAATTCATTCTTTTTAAAATTGAACTTATGTTAAATATTGGCCGAATTATAGGTCATTTCTTTTATATATCATTGTAATCTTAAAATTACTTGATCATAATGAGTTTTATAATTAAAGATTTCTTGAATGCTAGCCCATCATGTGCAGCTTTATTTAGTTTGGATCAGTAGGTAACTACATCTCTTGCTACATAGGATCTATTAATAAAGCCAAACTGCAAATACTGGCTGGTAAACCAAATATCAGGAGACTAGTAATTAATTTTTTAATTAATTAACTAGTATATCTTAATAGCCAGTTAAATAATCCGTCAAATTCCAAATAAAAAGGTGTAAACTGATTTTTAAGTGGGCTGAACTGCTTTGACATTAGCAATTAATAAATATCTCCAGTATACTCTAGGAAAACTTGATTTTGGTATTGTTGTTTTGGCTATTTTATTTTTATTTCAGTAAGGATTGAAGGTTTTATTCCCAGAATTGCAAGGCTTTACTCCAAAGGTATTCTTGTTCCATGAACTATTAGATTATAACAGGAAGTAGTTCTGAACGATCAGTTATAAACACATGAATGAGGCATGTACAGTTTTGATATAAAGAATAACAAGCAACTTTTTTGAAAAAAATTATATTCACCTGAAAGCCTAGATCGTAATCCAGTCATATAAATTTCTGTCTACATTAAAGCACTTATATCATGTGACAATCTATAAAGCTTCTGCGTACCAACTTCATAGAAGTCTGCCGCCTGATAAGATAACCATTGCTGAATAGCTGTTCTGACATCATCATGGTGGTGATTTAAATGCAGGAATAAGTGATAGTCCCTAGACACAAGGTCAAGGCAGGTGATCAACTTGTTCCCAGCTAAATGACATGATGAGATCAAATGCGTGCGACGAGCTGTATATAGCTGAGCATAGTTGTGAAGTAGCACAATTCCCTTAATGAGCATGCTACACCTTCTGTTTTGGATTGCGCAATGCAGTTTAATCAAGGTCTCACAATATGTTTCTGCATTTATAATTTCACCCCTAGACAAAAAATCAACACCCAACAGCCCCTGTCTATCCCAAAACACAGTGCACATGATTTTCCAGACAAACATTGTTTACTTGAACTTCACTTTCTTGGGAAGTGTTGAATGTCTCCATTCCTTGGACAGTTGTTTTGATTCTGGCATAATGCAAGACACCCATGTTTCATCACTAGTAACGGTTCGGCTTAAAAACTGATTGCCTTCATTGCTGTACTGCGTGAGAAAATTCAAAGCACTGGCTAAACATTTGTTTTTGTACAACTTTGTCACCTTTTTTGGTTCCCAGTGTGAGCACAACTTCTGATAATTTAAGTTTACCGACATAATTTCATAGAGAACACTGGTGAAATTAAAGGAAATTCATTACTTATTAATGAAATCATAAACAGTCTATTCTCACGGATTTATCCATTAACTCTTTACACCAGATCATCAGTAATGACAGTCACCCAGGCCATGTCACATCAGATATATTTGTACGGCTCTCTTTAGATTCTCAACCCATTTTCTCATCATTCTATCAGATGTAGGATTATTCCTGTATACTCCTCTAATCTGTCAATGAATTTCAGTTGCTTTCGTACTTCTTGCATTTAAGAAACTAATTACAGCACATATTTCACAATTGACGGCACTTTCTATAATCAGAGGAATTGTAAACATGCACAGGAAACGGTAAACAAAGATGAACAATCATATAGTTATGTCTGTAGCAAGCCAAAAGATGTAGTTACTAAGTGCACATGTGTGAAATGGTGACAGCTGTGTATCAGCAGACATGTATTAAAATAGTACTTATTTAATCTAGTTTTTTCCTAAGATCTTTACAGAACATAATTTAGTGGAAATATTTCATGATTATGCTCATTTTATTTGTTATTTACTGAAAAGAATCTTTATGGAATGTTTATGGGTGTTTACTCTTCAACTCTGTGCATTTTTAATTATGTGCTCTTGGGCCCTTATCTTGATGAAGGAGCTGCTTGATATTTGTCATAGGGTTCTTTTAAATAAACAGTATTCTTATTAATTTATTAATGTTGTAATGCAACTTATCAATTATGCTTATTTTCCCAATAGCATTATTTAAAAATTTTATATCCTCTAATCAATATATAAAGGTATGTATATTTCAGAAGATTTATATTTCAAATAAGTTAAGTTTATATATCTCATCTGATGATTTTAAGATAGATTTATCCAAGTTTGTGAATTTTTGTGGTACAAGAGAAAAAATTTTCTTCATGGTGTCTTTAAATTTTTGTTTTGATAGAAATATTACTTGTTTTTCTGACAATTTCTGAATGAATATATTAAATATTTCTTATTCCAGTTAGAATAAGTTAGTTTTAGAAAGCAGTTAACATTTAAGAGAACTTTGTACAGTGCTATGTTTAATTCATTTCTATTGAATTGGTAGAAATTTACTTAGTAGAAAGAAGAATTTTTTTCCTGTACATTATCAAATTTTAGTTAGTTTAGGCTTTTTTGTTCATTTTTATTTGTTAATACAAATTTCACATTACTCTTCTATTTAAATATGAATTGTTTTTATTTATTATTGTTATAATAATTACTGTTATTGGTACAGTTATAATATACTGAAGAATTTTAATAATTATTGTTTTTTTCTTATTAATTGTATAATTTTTTTTCTAGGCCCTGTTAAATGATGAAATGTATATCGGGTTACGTCAGAGACGAGTTGAAGGTAAAGAATATGATGAGTTTATTGATGCTTTTATGAAAGCTGTTGTAAAACGTTATGGACAAAATTGTTTAATACAGGTAGTTTTTTTATAACTTGTTTAAAAATTATATATTTTGTTGAAGTGACTCTATCTTTTCAATGTATGATTTTGTTGGCTAATTTGGATTGTTAATTTAAAAAATAAACTTCTGTTGCATAACAGAAGTTTTGCAATTTGTGTTTTTATTATTTTATAAAGTTAAAGAAAGTTACAAATCTATTCATAATCGTACAGTTGTACTAAAATTTACCACTAAAAATTGCTTATTGTTGTAAATGTTATTATTAAAAAATTTCAGTTATTATTCTGTTTGGAAGCTGAAAGATTCTTTTTTGTAGTTTTGTGCACTACATATTTTTTAATAAACTTGAATTTGTTTATTAAACTAAATCAACCAGTTATTTTTATAAGGTCGTCGATAAGTAACAGTTTACTCCCCTGATTATCTACATCTGTCATCAAACATAACAAGCATACAATGCTAGGCATGCTTAAACAGTGAAGAGTGGAGAATAATGTTCTTTTGCTTTTTTTACTTGACTGAATACACTTGAAAATCAGCATACTGAGCCTATCTAACTGCTTTATGAGTAAAGTTTTTACCCTAAGTTTTTACAAAGACTGGTTGAATGGTGGAAATCTCAGGATATAGGTGGTTTTTCTGTTTCAGAGCTCTGCTGATCAGTGTTGAAGGAACATTGTTCTTTGCCCATCATTAAAGTTCCAGTAATACACCATTGACCCTACTAATTGCATACAACTCTTATTTACAAAAACAAAATTTAGTGGCTCACATTACCCTTGGAAATTCATTACTTTTTTTTTATAATTTCATTTTTTTTAATATTTTTTTTTATTGAATCACCACATAAGCTCTCGAATCTTGTGCAATGGAAATAAGAAATAGAAATTTTGCATCATATGAAAAATGCCATGCCTGACTAAGACTTCAGATATGAACATGTCAAGACTTAAGATGAAAAGTTGAGATGCTACCACTTCACCAAGAAAATTGGCTGTATCTTGTTATATTACCACACCTGTATAAATATGGCCTGCCTACTTCCTTCCTTGAACTACTGAAATAATAATTCTTTCCTTAGACTGTGGAAAATTTAATATTTAAAAAATGAAGTGATGAAGAGAATAATTTATCAAAATGTTCATTTAGTTTGGTTTACTATTCATTTAAATTAAATATAATATTACTATTCATAAATGTAATTTTTGTTATCTTAATTTTGTTATAGATTAATATTTTTAAATTGTTTTAGCATTATTTGATGTATATAATTTGATAAATGCAGTTTTTAATCACAGTAATTAAAAACCTTTTTAAAAATAAATTTACTTTGCCTTCTTTTGTGTAATAGATTATTGTAAAGAAAATTAAGTAGTATCACTAATCAATTGAAAAAAGTAAAAATTTACTAATGGAAAGCATAACTGCATGATTACTACATTGATAATTTTGATGAGTTGTAATATTTATTTTACAGTGATTTTTATAGATCTTAAAAAATTGTTTTGTTTTCAGTTTGAAGATTTTGGAAATAGAAATGCATTCAGATTATTAGAAAAATATCGAAACAAATATTGTACATTTAATGATGATATTCAAGGAACAGCATCTGTAGCAGTAGCTGGTTTATTAGCTTCTCTTAAAGTAAACGGAGGTAAAAATAAATTATCTCAACACACACTGGTATTCCAGGGTGCTGGCGAGGTTTGTAAAATTATTTTTCAGTATTATTTAACATACTTTTTATTGCTAAATGTGCAAGTCTGAACATTCCAGGGTCTGAAAATACATGTAAACTTTTTTTGAATTTGGCAGAGGAAAGCAGAATCAACATATAAATCGAATATTTACTGATATTCTTCATTTTTTAGATTTTTTTTGTTAGTTATATGTTGACTGGAGTAACTAGATCCAGTGATGCTAGTTGTCTTGGCCATAACTCCTATGGTGTGGAACATGCATTTCCAGGATGAGAATTAATTACATATCTTAAATATACTTAAGTGAAATTTAAGATTTTGTATTATAAACATGTCCATCGTGTCTTAAACCTCGCTGTATTTACGAGGTGTGGCTATTAAGTAATGATATGTGGCTATTAAATGAGACTAATGCTGTAAATAAGTCACATGCTGCCAGGTAAGGTGAAGGTGGATGTCTAACAGTGGCATGTTATACTTGCCTAGAAATGTCGTGACAGACAATGCAGTGTGAGCGGATGTGTTGTCCTGATGAAGAACTCATGACTTGTTCTTCCACAATTAGGATAGTTTTTTCTTACTTTTTCACAGAGTTAAGTGAGGACCTTGAATAAAGACAATAATAGTTAACCAATGTTCAGATTGAATCAGATACCAATTTTTTCAATATTTATATCTGTTTTTGATATGGAAGGGCGACCCAGGTGAAATCTTCAACGTCTTCTTGTCCATCTTAAAAATGCATAAACCACTCAAAAACCCATGCATGTGATAAACATTCATTGTCATATACCTTTTTTTAATAAAAGATAAGTTTCAGTAGCGATTTTTCCAAGTTTCATATGAAATTTCATGACAGTTCTTTGCTCTAATGAAACACTTATAATTTTTTCGGCAAAACAAAAAAAGAGTTGTTATCCAAATGAAGGCCACAGACGAAATAATATGTCTGTAGAAACTGGAGTGGTAGAGCAATATAAAGAGAAGGCTTCACGCTACACAGCTGTCGGTTGTACAAATTTGGTGCAAGCACAGTTCTTCTGTAGCAGCATTAGTGCTGTTATTTAATAGCCAAACCTCTTATTTCTGATGTCAGTAGTGGGTGTGGTGGAGGATCCTGGGGACCTGTAACAGCATTACTTAATTTTGGAATACATTGGCATAATTAGTAATCTCAAATGTAAATTAGTAATGAGATGGTAATGTGGAGAAGATTAGAATAAATTATACTTATTCATTGTGTACATAAACAACTTTACATAAATGCACATGCAAACAATATCATTTCAAAATAAAAATATATTAAGTATATCATAAATACAAATTATTAATTATTTTATGTACTTTCTACTAATCAGTAAAATTTTAGAATGTCAGTGATGTTAGATGTAAAATGTCAATGACTAAAAAGATATCACCTATTGTTATTATTACACCCACTTGATAAAATGAATGAAAAGTTATTTCAGTAATTTTATCTAATGCAATATAAGGAAAGAATCTTATATGTTTTTTATAAATAAAATTGTTATTTATATAATGATTTTTTTTGTTTGTTTTATATAACAATATTATATTTTAAAATATACAATATTGTTTTACACAAATTATTATACTCAGGAATTCCTAAAGGGCTGCCAAAAATTGAAATGCTTACCCCTCTAATATATATAAAAATG
The DNA here is from genome assembly GCF_047948215.1 of Lycorma delicatula. Classification (NCBI taxonomy): domain Eukaryota; kingdom Metazoa; phylum Arthropoda; class Insecta; order Hemiptera; family Fulgoridae; genus Lycorma; species Lycorma delicatula. Next base: position 7,753,522 of record NC_134455.1, on the reverse strand, counting down.
CAAATTTTGTTTAACCTCTGGGACCACCATTAGGTATTGCTTCAAAGGATGAGATAAATGATTTGTAGCATGTGAAAATGCCATGCCTGACCGGGATTTGAATCCAGACGCTACCACTTGTGCCACGGAGACCAGCAAAAATGCAAATCTGTAATTATAGTAGTAACTATAAAAAATTGTATTTATCATTACCATTATATGAAGTTATTTTTATATTATAGTTTTATTTTAAATGTTATAGTATCAAAGAAAATTGTCCTTTTTATGGTTAATAACTCTGAAATATTTATAAAAACTTAACATTGATTTTACATTTTTCTTCAACTATAATTATAAAACAAAAAAAAAATCATCAGTAAAAATAATGTAACAATTTTTTCCATAAAAATAAACAGTTTCAGTGTAATAATACTGCTATATACTAATACTGTAATTATTTACTTAGTTTTTTTTATTTTAAATTCTATTAAAACAAATTGAACCGCTAATAATAAATAAAATCAAAATTAAAAAAGTTACTCACAGAAAACTGATAATGCTATTGTATGTAAAAATTTATGATGAATTATTTTTTGTTTTTGTTGTTCAATTTTGTTGTTCATTTTCAGTAAATTAGGACAAAAAAAAAATAGTAAAAAATGACAAGCATACTTTCTTTTATATAATGAAGTTTTCTGTACATCGAAGTAATAGTCTACAGATTTTAAAAATCCTCTTTAAAATTAATCAAGTTTTCAGGACTATTTGTTAGTCTCAATAATTGACATGTTTTTACAAAAATTTGGATCAGTCATCAATGGCATGAATGATTTCCTCTTATCTGTAGTTTTGGGCTTCAGTAGTTGGTGTTGAAAGATGTACTTGTGAATTCATAGTACTATTATAGGCTCTATAATACCATTAAATGGGAGAATGTCATTAACTGAATATGAAAAAATGTTGTAAACATGATAAAATTTAGTGAATTTGTGTAAATTTTTAAATAATAACATTACTGAAAAATAATTTACCAATGTTGTGAAAATAATGTCAATCTTTTGGAGGGGTACTGTGTGGTGGTGTTATGTAGTATTAAATTTTAAGAAGTTAGTCTTTATAAGAAATTTGTTCCTGTCATTATTCATAATCTTTGTTTTTATTAATTTTCAGGCAGCTCTTGGTATTGCAGAATTAAGTGTAATGGCAATGATTAAGGAAGGCATTTCAGAGAAGGAAGCTCGAAGCAGAATATGGCTTGTAGATTCAAAAGGACTCATTGTTGCTGGTCGTGATGGCCTTAATGAAGAAAAGAAAAGATTTGCCCATAATTATAAACACATTCCAGCTCTTGCTGATATTGTGGCTGAAATCAAACCTACTATTTTAATTGGTAATTTTAATTTTTTTAAATAATCATACGCATTTATCTATCCTAATAATTTATATTTGTACTTAATGATAATTATTCACATTTATATGTTTGACATTAGGCGTCTTGTTTTCAATAATTATATTTCCTAGAATTAATGTTTGAAGGTAGTCTTTATCTGAGGCCAACCACCTAATGTAGGCTATAGTGATAGAAAAATAAGGAAATTGAAAAAATAATGATTAGACTTTACATTTAGCAGTTGATATTTTTCTCCATATCTCAGAGATAGGATTGTTCTTCAGACAAGTCCACATACATAATCTCTTTCTCTTTTACTCCACCTGCTTACAGCTATTATTTCCTTACATCCATCTATACACACTGCCTTATCACTGGTAATCATCAACAAGAAGGTTTCATCATTTGCATGATTCAAAAGTTTCTGACAGACAATACACAATTTTCTTTGTACTTGTATGCCTGTGGTTTTGGAATGAAATTATCTATGATATGGTGCATAACTAATTTTTTAGTAGGCCTTTGTCTCTGTTCCCACCAAATCCCAGTCTCTGTGTTGCTATCATGTAAACATCGATTACCATGGGGTAAATTACTTAAAACATACTTTTTGTAATTCTACTTTTGTCACTTTGTACACAGTATTTGGATTTACCTCTTTATTGATTGTTGATAGTAAATTATTAAATTTGACAATTTTTTTATTTTTATTAGTTCTTATTTCTGACGAATGGATTTTACTGCTATCTTGGACACCTATGTAAGTTTGTGAATGTGATTTTATGGATTAAAAAAAAATTTTTGTCTTCTTTTATGATTGCAATTTTATTTATATTTTTACAATGTGGACTACTTTTTTATCTATATGATACAAAACTCAATAGCTCAAAATTTTTGGCTTTTCATTGACTCTCCATTTTTGTTAAGATTTTGATAACATTGTAAAAATAGATATTAGTAATTATTTGCCTAAAATTCATGTAACTGATGCTAGTTATTATATTTCTGTATTTTACTTTTTTTTTGGATAACAATCTTCTTAATAATATCAACACCATTTGAAAGTGGACATTACACTGGTGAATTTTACATAACTTATGTTTAATTATAATGATTTTTGTTAGAATTTTAAACACAATTTTTGTCTGTGTGTGACTGAACTGTACATACCAAACCCCAGATGCTGCTTTCAGTGTCAGGGTTTTGTTCTCACCAAAATTAGTTGCACAAAGGTGCAGGTTGTACTGAGCAGAAAGTGTCCTTTGCTTTGCCACATCGAGAATACAGGAAATCACTTAACATGAGGATTCATGTACAACTTGGTAAAAATTAGTTGCACAAAGGTGCAGGTTGTACTGAGCAGAAAGTGTCCTTTGCTTTGCCACATCGAGAATACAGGAAATCACTTAACATGAGGATTCATGTACAACTTGGTATATTAGTTTTGTACAGGCTGTCTTTAACAATGTACAATAAAAAAAGAATGCACATCATGTAAAGAACTAATCAAATTGGTAGAAGCTTTGTCAAAATAAGTCCCTCACGGCTGCTATTACAGCATTGAGTGCTAGCAAGAATGTAACTTATGCTAGAAAAACCGATGATGGTTTATCTAAATCTACTTCAGTCATTATGCCATTACATAAAGTTCCTACAACTGCTGATTGGACTGGAAAGCAGCGGAATCCTTTTTACCACGCCAATTGATGTGACAAACACGTTTGGAAAGTTATTTAGGTCAGTTTCACTTACATCATCATACTGTCTTGAGTTTATGAGATATAAGTTACAGTTAGTGTTTACGCCATTGTGTAAAGTTGCGTTATTTCCTATGAATTCAAAGTTAGGGTTGGGTCTTGCTATCGCTACAGACTTGGTAAATTTATTACTATGTTTCGTATTGGGCTTGTCATTTGTGTACTTTTGGTTTTTGTTTTCGTATTCGATACTACTGGCGCCGGCCAGACTGTCTGTTTCTGTCATCTATAGTGTCAGTGTATTCATTTCTCGCAAATTTATTGCTGCCCTCATACACTCCCTTTTTGTTTCGTTCCCATACTAATACATGCACACATCTCTTGTTTTTTACACACACTCTTTCCTGTCCACTGCCTAGGTTTGGTTTCCCCCCTCTTTTCATTCACGCCATCTTTTTGGCAGAGTAGATCAGACATTCACCATGTACAGTCGACTGTGACTTTCTCTCTCAAACTTTGTGATAAATACTTTCATCGTATTCTTACTTATAAACGTCGTGGTCATTCTCTCTTGCTCTTCTCGTCAGCTTTAGTGAATTTCGCAGATTTCTATGTTTTCATCTAGCCTCGTTCCTTCGACAAGTTCATTTTCAAATCCAGTATTTCACGTCTCTGCTGAAAGTGCCTTATCTACTACAAACCAGCCAATTCCATCGACTCCGAATCTTCTCCAGCTGCTTACTACAATTTTATCGATGCAGAATTTCTCCAACCTCATTGCTACAAATCTGAGACGCCACGTCCTGCTCAACCGCTAAACCACATTTCACTCCTGTATTCCTGATACACCATTGCAGACAGACTACGCCTAGGATTACTGTATGTATTCATATGTTACTTGCTTTCACGAGTTCATCTCTTGCTAATATTTGTGTATGATACAGGCAAGTGCAAATTATTCATATTAAACGTTTGTTATCATTGTTCATGTGTAGCCCATTTTATGGGTTATTAAATGCAAACTATCGTTCTTATCAAATCTACTTTTAATTTAAACACTACTTCAGAATTATAAAACTTATGTGCAATATATTTCATATATTATTATTGATTACTATTATTATATTTCGTGTTGTTCATCAAAAGTTTGTATTCAAACGTCAGTTACTCAGAGTAAATTACCTTTACCTAAATGTTTATTTCAATTAACTCTATCATTTAATTTAATTTAACTTGTTAATTGCCGAGATTAATTATTATCTACTCATGAACTATATTCATATTACTTCTTCTTATATTAATTTAAAGAAAATTACTCCTGATGTGAAGTTAGGTTTTGGACTTCTTTGTAATTTTATATTTTCAAGAAAGCTTATTTACCAAAATGAACTCTATTTATATTATTACTTATTTTAAAGTGATTATATTGTAATTAACTCCTTTTTATACTGGAATTATTGTAATTTATTTTTCTAAGTTAATGACATCTGTTCATTGCTAATTTTCATTATTACAGCATATGTCAGTAATGCAACAGTTTTCCAGTTACACTTTTTTATTGATATTATGTTTATAAGTATCTAATTGTAAATAAGGTGTTTTATGTTCTCTTGTTTTCAGGCTTTGTTAAATTGTAGATTTTCAAAATGTGTATTTGAAAAATGTATATTCATGTATTTTCTCATTTAATATCATTATTCATATATTGATTCAGCTATTTCTTTATATTTCTTACATAGAATTAAGTTATGCTTATTTCTTAATTTCTTTTTTTAAGGTTATGATTTAACATAAGTTCATTTGTTTTCTTTCTAATTAAAGTCCAATTTCTTTTGTCAAATACAAGCTGTGTTCTTTTATTTTTGTTAATTTTACCCAACAGTTAGAAAATATCCCATTCGTGATTGGAAACTCAAAAAAGTAATTAAACATACCATATCGTTTTTTTTTTTTTTTTAATGAGTTAAGGTATGGCTTGAATAATTCTCATGACACTTCCCCTGAAAGTGTTAATAACAGGATCAGTCTGTTATCACACGTCCCAGATACTGCATTACGACATCTTTTGTGTATCAGTAATAGAATATTCTCTGACCAGGTGTTTCCAGATTCGTCAGAAGCACTGGTGATTTCTGTACTGAAACTTGGTAAAGATCTCCTTGACCAATACCCTATGCAAGGTGATGGAACAAATGGTAAACAGTCATTTAGTATGGTACCTCAGTAGAAATGCTCTTATTGCCCCTGAACAATATGGTTTCTGCCAAGGGTAGATCATCTATTGATTATGTAGTTGCCCTGGAAGCTGTAATTAAAAACATTATTGTAGTTCACCAGTGCCTGGTTGTTGTATTTTTCAATTTATAGAAGGCATACGACACAACATAATTGAGAGGAATCTTAAAATACACTTGATGAATGGGATATAAAAGGGAATCTTTACATTCATCAGGGGTTTCTTCAATAGTCGGCCCTTTTGAGTTGAGGTTAGAACGATGATGTCTGTAAATTTCATACTAGAAAACGGAATACTGGCCAACAAAGTGTTACTTTGTTTTGATCAACCTCTGTGGTAAATCTACTAGTGGACAGTGGTGAGCCTTTTCTTTGGAATAAATGAAATCAAATGATCTGCTCCTATGTAGCTTGCATTAAAGTGCAACCAAATCATCTTACCTTTGATGCAGTGTTCTCCAACCTGCATGTTAATCAATATCAGGAATGGCCATCATCTACTGCTCTGCTCTACATCAAAGCTCAACTCATTTTCTTAGCTCTAAATGCACAGTTACCTCCAGTTCTTACTGTTACTTCATGATATTATTACCCCCTTCTATATTAAATTACTGTTTGGTCTTTGTTGGCATCATGAAAAGAACACAAATCAGGTTAAATTATGAGAAAGATTCTATAATCTTATAAATAGTGTGAATCCTGATGCTATATTTTATACAGGCAGCAATAAAATCATTAATTCTGTTGGTTCTGCCTTTTTTGGTTGCTAACAGAACATATATGTTTGACCTTACCAGCATTTACAGTATTTCTGTTGCAGAGCTGTATGCTATTAATAAGGCCTTAAATATAATTAGCCCAACATTTTGATATGCACTTGTCTGCTTAGATTCCATGAGTGCCTTACAGGCAATTAGTGACTTGTACTCCATACATCTTATTGTCTGTGAGATTTAGTCTGTTATTTCTCAAATAACTCATGTAATACAACTGTAAGCTTCAGCTGGATGCTCAGTCATAATGGAATTCAAGGTAATGAGCATGCTGATAATGCGGCAAAAGAGGCTTGTTTTCCAGCCTCCTTTCACCAATTGTGTTGTTTTGAACAATTTGTCTGAAGAGGAGGGTTCATGATTAGTGAATGGATTACTACTACCAACAATAAATTTCATCTTATTAAGTACACTTTGTCACTGTGGAGCTCCTCATGCAGAAATAATCATCAGGAGAAGGTTATTATTTGCCGTTTGCGAATAGGGCATGCTATAGGCCCAATCATGAATATCTGATCACTCAAACAGATGCATGTGTTTGTGCTCACTGTGACTGTCAACTAACTGTTCACCACATCCTTATGAATTGTATCTGTACGCAGCACTGAATCTCAAGTTTAAACTAGGGGATGACATGCAAAGTATGTTGGGTACAGTGTAATGATGTTATTGAATGTCCTGTGATTTGTAAAAACCGTGTATCCTCATTCAAAAATTTTTTAATGTTGTATTCACTGTGATTTTATTTTGCTTTTACATACATTGTGGGCTTTTTCCATCTGTGCTGTTTATTTTTTAACACTGTTGTTTAGTTTTTAATTAATTATTGTTTCTTTTTAATATAAATGTATACTATATAAGTATTGTATCTGGGCGCTGATGACTATACTTTCTTTGTGCACTCACGAGAAAAAAATTAACACTTCAAAGAAAACACATAACAGGATAATACTGAAACTGCACTAAATAAGTCTGTGTTGCATCAAAAGTATTTATTTTATTTTTGTTCTCAGAAATTTTTCTCAGAACTATTTTGTATTTAGAAGACCGAAAAATGGTCTAAAATAATATTTATGATGGTAGATTTTGTGTAAAATATAATGCGTAATATTAGAAATGAATTATCTTGAATATGATTGTATTATAATTGGAAATTCCAAATCAGGATGTTGAAGAAAAACAAATTTCATATTTGTTTTCTAAGAAGGAACAAAAATTCATTGTTAAAATCAATGTAGAAATAATGTAACTTTTTAAACTAGCCACATTAACAAGATTATTCTTTCAATTAATATTCTAAAAGTAATTATTTTTGTAGCCTACTTTCCCTCCCCGCTGATATAGAGTAAAGTTTTTTATTGTTTTGTAATAATATTTCCCATGATAAAGAATATTTAAATACATTTGTGTGATATTTTATGTTATTAATTCCTAAATGTATTTATTAGTTATAATTTTTTATTGAATTTACTATATTGTTATCTAATCTGTGTTACATAGGTGCTGCTGCAATCGCAGGTGCATTTACACCTGCCATATTAAAAGAAATGGCAAAAAATAATGAAAGACCTGTTATATTTGCTCTTAGTAATCCAACATCAAAGGCTGAATGTACTGCTGAGCAAGCATATAATTATACAAATGTAAGTAAAATTAAAAAAAAATCTATTTATTCAAAAAAATATATATTTCTTATTAAAAGTTTGATGATTTGTCATTGAAGTATTTGTCTTTATTTTGCTTCTGTGCCTGTCACTTCTATTTTCTGTGCTGCTGTAAGAAAATTCTTCCAGTTATGAGCAACTTCAGTTTTATTACATTTTCATCATGATAATGACATACTACTATTAAATTATGGTAGCATCTCTTTCATGTGAAGGATGTAAGGTTTCTATATCAAGCTTTTCAAAAAAATAAAAGTAACTAATATATATATATATATTTCTTTATTTTCTTAATTTCTTTATTTTTTTTTTAATTTGAAAAACTACAGATACATCCCACTTAGTTTAACCTTGCTGATCTGTGAAAACTTAAAAACTTTGTCAGCTTTTGTTGCTGTATAAATAGATCAATAAAATAAATCATGTATGATAGCTGTCTCTTATGGTTTAGTACTGGTATTCCCAACCTGAGCTCTGTAGACCCCTAAGGGCTCAGCATCCACTTTCCAGGAGCTCAGTGGCCACTCCAGAAAATCAAATAAATGAAAATTGAATGAAATTAAAGAGTATGAAATGAACAGTAAATTCAAAATAAGAAAACTAGAAATTACATTCTGAATGGAAATTTGCCAAGTTGAATTTCATGCCTAATCTAGCAGATTATGCTTGTGGTCATTACCATTAGCTTCAAAATCATTGTAGTGTGAAATAGAACGATGATGGTGTCAAGTGAAATGTCGGCCTGTCACTTGCTGTCTTTTAATAGCCTTTCCTCTTACTGAGTGTCTAAAAAAAAACTATTTTTTTTAACAAAATAAAAAATTAATTTAATTTTAAAGTAACTTTTTTTTCATAAAAATGCAACAAGTGTGTCAGAGACCTTTCTATTTTACATTCTCTTTCTATCTATCCCCTCTTTCCCCATTTAATAACACTACTACTAAGCACCAATAACTTGTAAGACTTAGGGTAGGCCTAAGAGGCTGACAGAAATTGATTCTAAAAGTGGTTCTGTAAGTCAAAAAGATTCAGAACTCCTGGTTTAATATTTTTGTGTGCCTTTTTAAGTTAATCATTTTAACTTAACTACTTTGAAGTTTTTTCTGATGCATCAAACTATGTGTATGTTTTCTCCCTTACGTTTAAACTACAATTGTTTTCTGTTTTATACCCTATGTGCTTTGACATGTTGTTTGTGTACGGGTGGAAATTAAGCTTAAGTTGATATATATTATTTTTAATTCATTTGAAACATATAGAGAATACATTTCTAACAGGTCCAGAATAAAAGAATTGCTTTGTTCCAAAGATAGTTGTACATGGGAAAAGGAATATAGAAACTGAATGTTTTTTTGTGTCTCCTTATTAAAACACAGGACGTTTTCATAACATTAATTAAACAGTGTTTTAAATGAAGAGGCTGTTTTTATTTACATCAGATTATTTTCAGAAATTAAAAAATAAAGTTTAAAAAAAACTTTATTAAACTTTAGAATAAGGTTTCACTTACTTCTGAAATGCAATACATTTCATTACTAACGGTTTTTTTTGGGTACTATTGGTTCAATCGATTGTAATCAAAAGGGGAGGTGCACAACTAGATGTTTACAACAGTCCTAAATCCAAAATTTCAACATCCTATGGCTAATTGTTTTTGAGTTACACGAGCTACATACGTATGTATGTACAGATGTCACACCAAAACTAATCAAAATGGATTCAAGGATGATCAAAATTTTTCAGATTTCTATTGAAATCTGAAAAAATTCCTTGTACTTCATACAAGGAAGTAAAATTCATTAGAGTCATACCTTTGTCTCTTCAGATGTATCGATATGTTTTTATGTAGTTTTGGTGTGAAAAAAAATTTCTCATTCAAAACAAAAATATACTAACAAAAAGTACAGATTACTGATATATACATTTTTAAAATCTGTCTGTGAATTAAAAAAAAAAAAAGTTTGCGTATAAAAATAACTGTTTATTCGGATTGCAGCTTTAGTCACTGATGAATACTACGTGTGTACAATTGAAGTTGTTTAAAGGTAATAAAAATCTTCCATTATCTGTAAAATGTAATCAGTGGATCTAAAAAGATTTTTGTATTTTTCTTCATCGGCTTTTGGTAACCACAAAATTTACAGAAAAAATACATTAATGTATGTTTTAAAATGAATGGCAGTTGACTTCTTTATGATTTAATGTGTTATTATATGAGCATTTTAATAAATAAAGCAGAACATTGTTTTCATATAAAGTGTCCTGCATCACACTGATTTGTTGATAAATTAATCTAATTATATTCATATTTTAGTCATTTTGATATATGGAAGTTAATATTTCTTAATTTTTTTTTAAATACCATGGCTATTTCAGTTAGTATTTACCTCTGGTCATTTGTTCTAAAAAATATATTACCTGCCAAAAGTTGATGTGAATATGCACATCAACTTAATTAATTTAATTTTTGTAGAATATTTAATAATACTTCATTTCATGGAATAATTACTGGAAATTGTTAAAAGTAATCCAACCACTCTACTTTTTATGTTTGTAAAGTAGAACATTTATATTTAGGTATCAGAAGAGTTTACTTGATTTTATGCAATTAAAGTTATTTAGTTTCTCTTAAAATAAAAAACTAATCGAATCTCACAGATGCAATATTTGTAAAGAATTTAAGAATGAATATGGCTGGATATATATTAAGTGTTTTTTTTTTTTTTTTTTTTAATAGGGTCGTGTATTATTTGCTAGTGGTTCTCCATTTGATCCAGTCACATATAATGGTAAAAAATTTTACCCTGGACAAGGTAACAACGCTTATGTATTTCCAGGAATCGCATTAGGAGCAATATGTGGTGGAATACGACACATCAGTGATGAAGTCTTCCTAACTGCTGCAGAGGTATGAAATTGTTTTTTTTTCCACTTTGGTAATCTCCCAAACCAATAAAATCGTTATTGTAATTGTATGTAAAACCCTGTAAATGTTAGATTTTGGATTAAATGGAATCCTGTAGTCATTAATCATATTTTATTTAAATGTACTGTAGAAAATAATAACCTCCTACTTTTGAACTCTCACATAGATAAGAAAAATTATACTTTGATGTAGAAAATCAATTTTTAGAATCGCTGAAAGGTCTTATTAAAATTTTAATATTGTTGCTGAAATTCTGTTCTTTCACCTACTTTATGATAGTAGTGTTTTCTTAACCACACTGCTAGTATAGCAGCAGTATACCATGTATTTCATAAATTATATTGCCTATTTTTTTTTCTTTTCTAAATATCATGTATTGAAGAATACACAGTTAAGCTTTCTATTTTTTGACTAATTACTGAATTGTCATTGTTGTAATGAAATAGAAATACTCACAGATTTATAAAACATTGTAATTTTATGTGAAATGAATATTTCAAATGTAGTACTCCCTGCACCAAATGAATTATAGTTGAAACTCTTATTACAAACAAATTTTCTTGAACATTAAACTTTCTATACAGCAGATAAACTGGTATTTTTCATCTTAAAATTATTAATTTTATTGCTAAAATAAAACACTGTCATTAAATTTAAGATGTCAATGTTTCAGTTAACTTTTTCCAAGTCTGTTGTAAAATGTTACCCGTGCCACACTGAAGTTTCTTTATGAATTGCATATTGTAATTATTGTAAAACACCTCAACCTTATTTTTTAAATTACTGTACCATAAAAGAGATTTTATCCTAAAAGAATAGTTTTTCTACATGTGTAGGTAAAGAAATTTGAGTTATAGTTTATTATTGTGGTACTGTGTTACCTTCTATATTACACATATACAACCTGTATTGATCCATAAGCCATACCCATCCATAAACCTTATGTTGTTTATGTGTAGTCTTTATATTTATTAAAAATTTATAATTAAATATTGTTAAGAATTACTAAAATAAGCACAGCTTCTCAATTTTATCATATATGGAGCATAAATTTTATATAATAAACTTTGTATATTTATAGATTTTAATTATGATTTAAGAGACATGTGAGATTTCTGTATGCATTGATGTCATTTTTTTAATTTTCACTACATTCAGTTTTAAACACTTAAAGATGCTACTCAAAAATGAGGTATGCAGCAACTTTTATATTGTCTATAAATATTTTTTTGTTGTAAATTTATATATAAAATCTTTAAAAAATTCAATCTAGTTTGACTTTTTTAGTCTAATCAAATTATAGCTCAAATCAAATTTGAATTTGTAAATTATGTGGTTGTATAAAATCTTAAACAAAATAACACATGCATTTTTTAATATAATGAAGTAATTAATCTCATAATCTAGTATGCCTGATAACTTGCACTAAATTTTTTATGTGATTATTTCAGACTTTATCTAGTCTAGTCACAGAAAAAGATTTAGATATGGGCCGTTTATATCCAGCATTTGAAAGAATTAAGGAATGTTCAATTAAAATTGCAGTAGAAATTGTTAATCAAGCATACAAGAACGGTAAGTTTTTTCTTTTGAATTTATTGTATAGAATGCTTTATTGTTTAATTATAAGTAAAATTTGTTAAATTTTGCTTGTGATAATAAATATACTTGTTAAACCAATAGCATGTCACAAACATTTAACTCTGTTTATGGTGAAGAATAAACTTATTTATTTAATAATAGGTTCTGCCAAGCAGACTTTTCTTTGATCATGATCAGGGAATAGGTTGTAGTTTAATTGTTGCTGTGAGTTATAATAGTTCATTTTGTACATAACTGTGTCTTGGTGTTGGCTAGTTGGGAAATAAGAATATTCAGTATTATAATATTTTGTAACGATTAACACAATTTACTTAATTTGGATAAAGAATATTTAAAATTAAACATATGGGTTTTTGGCCTTTTATTATAAAATAAATTTGTTTTTGTGTTTAAAATATCAGAATTCTGTGAAATAAACTTCTAAAAATATGAAGAGAATATTTTATTATCGTCATAGACATTTGCACTGACACATCTTTCAGAGTGAAATTTTAACATTCTGAGTAATTTTTTATGGACTTAACTTATTCTTTTATATACCTGTAATATTGCATTCTGTCTTGTTTAGGTTTTATAGGTTATTTCATTATCCTTTTCATTTTCTTGTTTGAAATCTATAGCAAATCGTAAAAATTAATCACACCATTACAAAATTGCATCAGCTAAGGTTAAGTAACTCCTAACTGTAAATCTTTCCCGGCTAACAAATTTATGAAGAACTATACCAGTAACCTGTTGTGCCACCTACCTCCATTATTTTCCTACTAGGGAGTAACCTTGCCACCCCCCAATAAGTGCTGTGAAGTCCATCTCTTTTGTAAGATAACTTTCTCGTACTGTATTTATAAATAATGTACCGCATTAAATTTATTTGTGTACATAACAGGTATACATAATCTTCAAATGTAAATAATAAAAAAATTACTATTTAAGAAAAATAAAACAACCTTTCTGTCCAAATAAACTTCATAGTATATATGAAAGGATAATCTGTAACAAGTTTTTTTTTTTGAAAATGCAAATGATAAATTTTCCTTATAAAATGCTACATTACATTCGATGACACACTTTCCTCACAACACTTTTTGTTCATCCCAAACTAGCCTGTTTATAGCAAATACACCTTAACAAACAAACTTAACAAAACAAGCAGTAGGAAAATAGTGTGAATGAACAGTATCACCGATTATTTAAGCCTAGCCTAGGCAAAAGCAGAATATTAAATTATGGATAAACTACATTTTAAATTCATATTTTAATGATACATTTTAGTTCACTACTTATTCATAGTCTTTTCAGTTATTGATTTAAATATAAATTTAATGATCTAAGTTGCTTCTGTGATGTTCTCCTGCTACAATTATTGTCTTAACTCATCCTGAACAGCTGTCATTGGTTAACTCACAAAAAATAAAATTGATGTTTTGATTTAGAAATCCACTGTATGTTATTATCTGGATCTATAATAAATTCTTAACGGTACTGGACTCTTGGTTGGTTATAACTAATTTGTACACAGTGTGTGTTGCTTCTCATTGTTAATAAATGTTTATTGGTAGTGCTATTTGTTAATTTCTTAATTTTAGTATCCAATTTAGGTTTGTGTTCAATGGTTATCTGGACTTATTTGATATATTTTTTACGTAAATTTATTTTTTATAAGTAGGCCTTGATGGTTTTTCTGGCCGAGTAAGTACAATATTTTTTTTATCATTGAAAAGCATTACATTTGATAACACACTATCCTCACAATACTTTTTGTTCATCCCAAACTAGCCTGGTTATAGCAGGCTCTGTGTAAGTTACTGGCCCTTATCTTCTCTCCCCTTCCTTTATTCCTTCTTTTCTTAGAAAAATGATTAAAGAATAAAAACTAGTCTAGTTCATTACTACTTTCTTCCAAGAAGGAAATGTGAATCAGATCAGTTACCATATTGGTAGTTGACATGTTCCTTTTGGGATATACTAGCATTTTCTAGTAGCAAGCTGCTTGTTTATTCTGACTCAGTGGGATGTGTCAATCCTCTCTTTAAATCTGTGGAATCAACCAAATATCTGAATCTTGTATCTGGGAGTTGCAAGAGTTAAAATAATAGAAGCTGAGGTGAGTGCTGGGTAAACCAAGCTATGTATTAATGTAAATAATTTAATCTTATAGCTTTAAAGTTACCTACCATCCATTTGTTGTTTGATATTTAGTAAAATAACTGAAAGTGGATCTATACATTTTAATGAAGTACATGATCTAAAATTTAACTTTATTGTTTAAGGAAGTGGTGAAAAATATCTTTTAGTAAAGTTATTGGCATATCCTTATATGCAGAATTACTGTGAATAGTAATTGTTACTATACACCAAAACTTTTCACAGCCGTGGATGTAACAGACAGGTTTTTGGTTTGGTAAAATAATTATCAGCTAATATATGTGCTTAATGAGAAAAATTCACAATGTGTATCCCAAACATGGGATATCCTCATTTTTAATGAAACCAATTAAAAGTAAAGTAAATATAAATAAAATAAATATTTAAGTGATTTTGAAGTGAGGTATAAGACAATAATGGTAAAGTATAATGATTAAAATAAACACTGTAAATATTCATTGAAGACATCCATTGATGTTCATTTCCAACCACCTTGTTGGGGTTGGTAGTGCCTGTGATTTCATTCAAAGGTTCAGGGTTGAAATCCTGGACAGAATTGGCATTTTTCATACACTATTAGAATTGATTTCATCATGCTCTTGTGTGCTTTGTTAAAAACTAGGAATAGTGATATAATTACAAAAAGAAAAAATGATTACAAAAGATATTGAAGTATGAACTTGTAGGATTGTATTGTGAGTTGTTTCCCATGCATTTTATGTGGAACGGAATGTAAGGATATTTATTTTGTCTTATTTATGGACAGAATTAATTATTGTGTTCCAATCCTTCAGACCGGTTGAGTATTCAAAGGGCCTGACCTTGGGAGGCAAGTGCATGTGTACTTCATTTTGTCAGTGAGATTCCCCTTCAATCTGTCCCCTGAAGCCCTTTCAGTGGCCTTACAACCCAGCAGGAATATGCCTCTTGGGGGCCCTGTTATTGGAGGATGTAATGCACTTCTTTCGCTGAAGGATGATGCATGTTCTGTCAGTGACATAATTGTAGCTCTCAGGTCAAAAGTTAAAAGCTATTTAAAAATTTATTCAGGTGTAAAACGTCACAATTATCACCAGTTCCCAGTGGTTTTAACTTGCCCAAATACAATTAGAAAAGGCAGAAAAGGGTAAAAGTGAATTTGACATTTTTCAAACTTTATATTTTTTAAAAATTTTCAGTGCCATGGTGAAGGCTTAGGTAACCATCATAAAACTCAAATCAAGAGAGAAAATTGGGATACAGACTACAACTTACCTTAATACTTTTCATTTCGATGTATTTCTCTATTTTGCACGGCCTGTTGAATTTTTTTTAGGGTTACAAAAAGTTCAAGGTCAAAGTATTTTTAACCATTAAAAAAAATCGCATTTCTGATGCGAACATAATCAACCATTGTTATAAGTATGTCTGTGCTTGTGTGAGTATAAGGGTAAAAATTTACGAAATAAATTATATAAAAAGTACAAAACGTTACTTCCTATCAAATTTTTATCAGGGCCAAGGTTAGCTCTGAGGTTCACAGTTGGATTACCTGTAACAAAGGCTTCTGGCTAGGTTTGTCATTACTTGACTTTGCATTCCACCATTTACAGTGGTATGTCTAATGTGGCATGATGCCTTTTGCTTACACCCTGCATTGTAGGATACTCTGGGCAGATATCTCCGAGATGCTGGTGCTCAGATACAGCAGACCTCCCAAAGTGTCTGATACATTTTTTGTGCCTGCATTGTAGCGAAGTGTGGCATTTCTGACAAACCACAGTGCCCCAAAAATTGTCTGCAATGCAATGTTTTGGACAGCCTACAGATTTTTCTAGAGGGAGAAGCAAAACAACACCCCCCTGTCAGCTAGGTAAGTCAGAATTGACAAGACATAAAGCCGATACATGATTTTTATTTTGGGAGGCTCTGGCAGCCTTTGCCTTCTGGGTTACATGCTGTACATGTTCTCCTAAGGTAAGCCATTTTTCCAGAACCACTCCCAGATCCCAGATACTTGATCTTCATCCCAAAAGGTATTTTCACTCCTGAAATTTCCAGTTCACTTATATGTGAATAACACAGACTAGAATCTGTTTACCCTGATTATCCACATATTGAGCCACGGCTCCACTAATTCCAGCTGCTGAGGAATTTGTAATAAAGGAATTGGAGTATAAAGCTGTGCTGGCCCCTTCTGAACATATTGTTTGTACGTGCTGTTTATAAAAATGGCGAAAGCATTGCCCCCCCTGGGAAACTTTGGTGGCTTGTACAGAAGGAAGAAAGTAAAACAGGAGTAAAAGTTTTGCTAGAGAAGTGACTGAGGGAGTTCCCTTGCATTAAGTATAAGGGTAACTCTACAAAAATGTTCAATACTCAGTGATTAGGAGGACTCATTGCAAATGGCATGTGATAGTTGTGAGCAAATTTGATTACACTGTTACATGCTTACACATGACGCCAATTTTCTTTTGATTATAAATCCATTATTTAATGACTAGGATCTCGTTGTTTTAAGATATTAATATGACTGTTTGCATTGTTAATACCATTATTTGGCTCACTGTTACACTTGAGTAATGTTTAATCTATAAAAGAATGTTGTAATCATTCTTTGTGCACATCTTTTACCTCTGATGACTGAAGTAAGGACTGAAAAAATTCATTCTATAAAATTTAGTTTCCTATAATGAAGGATTGAAGGATGTATAAATGAAATTTTATTGTATTTTTTAAATTCCTTTATAAATAAATAAGGATACTGTTTTATGAAAAGTACTTAACTTCTTTGAGGGATATGGTGGATGTTGTGTTCCGTTTTATCATATGTCTTTGTGTCTGCTTTTATAGAAGGTTGTATGAAAATATTTTACACATCTTTGACATTTTCATGTCTACCTTATGCATTAAGTATTATGAATAGATTATTATAATAATAGTATTATTATTATAGTATATGAATAGATTACATTGTTTGCTCGGTTGAAATGAACTATTTTACAAAAAAAAGAAGACATTTTGTTTTGATAGAATGCTTGGTGGTTATTTACACTTAAGAAATCATTAGTCATTGTGTAAATAAGAAATAAATTATAAATGGAATTGTAACTAAAGCCTAAGAAGTAATATTATCCTTAAAAATTCAAATTTAAATAATTAACATTTTATAAAATGATAGTGAATTATGAATTAAGAACTGACACTGGGTTGTATTTTTGATTAAGAATATTAATCTAAATCATAATTGTATGATTGTAAATAATTGATCAACTAATTGCCTTCTTTCAGAGTTATGAAAAGAATTTAACTATCAAGAAGTTAGAAACTTTGAAAATTGTTGTGGAATAATTAAAATTGTTCTTAAAAAATGAGAGAAAGATCAAACAAAGCAAAGTCATCAAATTATGCACTCCTCTTCTTCAGCCCAAAAAACATATACATCAAAAGAATGCAAATTTTTTAGACTACAAAAAAGGAGATTAATTTTTTTTATTTTGTTCATGCATAATTTTTTTTCCATTAATCCAGTTAAAATAAATCTTGTTGCAATCAACATAGCTGAATGGTACCATGCATGATGTTGAAAAAAAATGTTAGATAGAAAAAATCAGTCTGATAATTGATGGAAAAAAGTTCTTTTTCCATCAGTGGGAATTCTGATGTTCTCTGTGTCATGTTAGATGATGTTATATGGTCTTTTGTAGGGCAGGTAATGTGAGTTTATGCAGAAGATTTGTAGCACTATTAATAAAATTATCAAAAATCGAGATATCTTATCTTAAAACAAGTTGGACAACTAAATTTCTTCATAACACTGTTGATATGTGATAGTAATCATTGTATTGATGCCTTGAGTGAAATGTAGCACATTATTCAGTTCTGTGCAAGGTTTTTCAATCTTTCCATCTCTGCAAGTACTTTTTTATTGTGTGGACTATTCAGTACTTTACGTGGATCTAAATCACTCGAAGCTAAACCATCTAACCTTCTGACTCAACTTAGAGCAACATAAACTTGTCCTTTTGCAAATACTTTTTTCCCAAATCTACTAAAGCTCTATTTAATGTTATACCTTTCAATTTATGCATTGTTTCAGCCCAATTAAAAATTAAAGGTAGCATATGTCTTCCTACATCTCCATATCCATTAGTAGCTTTTGAAACATATTAACCAGTGTAAGAAGTGCACAACCACCTTCATCTTTCATTTTTGTACCTTGTACCTTTTGTTTCATCTTCAAATTTAACATTGCTTTTGGTAATTCACCCCTTTCCAGCAGTTCCCTTTGTAGACCAGGCAATATGAATTTCTTTATAATTCCCATAGAGCTGTTTAACTATCAGAAATTGATATATTACATCATAACATACCTGTTGAATCCTCTCTCTGCCAATTGTATATTATGCAACGTCACTACATTGATGTCTACTGGAATAACATTCCGAGGGGAGTTTTCCCATATATTGCAGCTTCTCATGATTCATCAATAATATTAATAATATAAACTATATTTGTTTTTATTACTACTACTACTACATTCATATTAATATTATGTTACTACTAATTTAATAGTTGGGAATATTCTTACAGCATTTCTATCTGCAAATTTGTCTGTTAAAGGGTCCTTCTTTTGCAAAGCATTTCCAATTGGCCAATTTTAAAATTGGTAATTTTGCCAAAACGCAAGTTATTTAAAAAATCATTGAATCTATGTCACTTCTTTGTCTCATGTTTGTTGTTAATTCTCTAAAATAAAAATTGATCCCACAAATTTATTTCTGCTTCACTCCAAGGAGATTGAACAAAACACCAATAGCCTTTGACTGGGGGCAGCTGCATTATATCACCAAAAAGGAGCACATTAACACCACTGAATAACTTATTGTTATTAATTAGACACACAAAAATTATGAAATAATTATTTAAAAAAAAAATGAAGCCAACATCAAAATGCGCTAAAAAGTAAGAAATAATTTCATCTAAATATTTAATGAATTCCTTAGACACTTTTTTGATTCAGCACCAAAATACATCATATTTATTTGGTAATTGAATGGAACGGTAGATGGCATATATAAAAAACCATAATAATCGCAAACAGAAAAGCAGTTGAGGCACATAAATATGAATTCCATTAATGTAATATCAGTTATATGAAGTATATGTATGTAGTATTATAGAACAAATTTATATTATATCTAGAAATTAGTTTTGTAGAAGCAGGACAGATTTAAAAAAGTATCTAAGGAATTAAGTATTTGGAAAAAATTTTTTCTTACTTTTTAACAATTTTGATTTTGGTTACTTTTTTAAATAATTATTTACTTTATTCTTTCAGCGTAGCAGGTTTGGTGTTATACGCATAGAAGTACTAGTTATTCTTAATATTTTTCTATATACATTTTCTGGTTATCTTTTGGAATCTATACAGTATTCTTGGTTTCAAAATGAAATTTAAGATTTTTTAAATCTAATATTGGGGACTATTTGGTCATATTTAGTGTACCAGATATTGAAACTACATGAGTTATTGCTAAATATTTATAAATACATTAATTTCATTGCTTTTGTTAATTATGCGTAGGCGATTTAATTGATTTTTCATAATATAAAAAATGGGTTACTGCATTGCTATCATTATTATACATTGACATTATAATTTTGTGTGTGTAATATACTTTTTCAGGATCATTAGCATCAGTATATCCTGAACCAGAAGATAAAGAAGCTTTTATCAGAGCTCAACTTTATGACTTTAATTATCAACAAACAATATCCCGCATGTACTCATGGCCAAAATTATAAAAGAAGGTGTAGTTTGCTGTTTGGGTCTTATAAATGCATGATATACATACTTTTTGTTTTGTGTGTTTTATACTGAAAATAAAGTTTTGTTTTGTAAATAAATTTTTAAGAGTAATTTTCTAGTATGTATGCAAAATGTTTTGAGTAAAATTATAGTACAAAATAAAATCTAGAAAAAAAATCTATTTTAAAGTGGTTTTATCACCTATTTTTTTTAAGTTTCTTCAGTGTAACTTTGATTGATATTTGGTAATTGATTTATAATCATTGTATTTTTATGTATTTAAGTATGATTCATATTAAGTAACATGTTGAGCTTATTACACAAATTTTCATTCATATAGATGTTAGTTAATATGGCTTCTGCCTCTTTGAATTACTTTATTTTTTACATTTGTAGTTACCCCTATTTTTATGTATTTAAGTATGATTCATATTAAGTAACATGTTGAGCTTATTACACAAATTTTCATTCATATAGATGTTAGTTAATATGGCTTCTGCCTCTTTGAATTACTTTATTTTTTACATTTGTAGTTACCCCCCACCACCCAGAGACAAACACACAATTAAGCATAAACTCAGTTCTGGTGGTTGCCTTTGCCTCAAACTACCTCAGAAGGACGCAAGACTCCTTGTTGGATGTCATCTCTTCCTTGGATCTTCTAGCTTTTTTTATGTCAATAAAAGCTGTTTTCATAAAATTCTCCACGTGTGTCCTACACTATTATTTTTATAATTCTGTGAATATTTTTATTTTCTGTACTTAACTTTTAACACATGTTTTTTACATTTTCCATAGAACTTAAGGGGAAAGATAAAAAAATTTTTTTTTTTTAATTTGGTACCATTGCATTGTGGCATCTTTCCTGTGTAATTTCATATAATTATTTTCTTTGTTCATTAGAAATATAATATAATTAGTGTTGAAAATTTGAATCTGGTAACCATGTTTTGAGCTAATAGCTAAATAACACATTACATAAATATATTATTTTGTTATGTATACCAGAACATAGCTCTTTTCTGCTTCATAAGTCTCTATATATACTAGAACGCAGGCAGCTTTTTATAATTTAGACTGTTAGAACACAGCTGGTTTTGTTATTGATTATTATGAACGTCTGTTTTTATTTTTATTTAGTTGCTAGTCTGTTTAAATATTTTGTCATCAATAATGCCTACACAAAAAACATCGTATAAATGTAAAAGAACCTTTCACGGCAGTAAATTTACGAGGAAACAAAGATTACCTACAAATCCTGAATCTGTCCTGGCAGTTCAGATATAACTTTACTGTGAAAACCAAGCCAGTTCCTCTAAAACAGCCAAACAGTTAGTCAAAAAATGTTTTATTTGATAAATAACAATTTTAATTCTTCAGAAGTAGGTAATTTAATATTATATAAGTATTTTAAGTGATAAAAACCTTGTTGACTGTAAATTTTGAGGTGGTGAAGATCCAGCCAGATTATGGGGCAGGACAGTTTTAAAAGTCAGTAAAACTTAGATTTCTGCAAATTCAATTTTAATACAAAAGTATACTTTTCTCAAAAATTATTAAATATAGAAACTTGATTTTTTGTGAGTGTTGTTCCTTACTGTATTGTTGACTTCTGGAACTAGAATTATTCTTGTCCATTTTGTTTGTGGCTGAAATGTGACAAAAAAACAGAATTGAACTCCCTCTGTGCATCTTCCAAACTATCATTGGTTTTGTAAAACATTTTTTATGGAAAAAGCATGCTGTTGACCGTTCCATTGCTCCATGACAACTGAGTGGCAAGTTTGCATTTGCATAAAGTAGTGCTGTCACTTTGAATTCAAAAGTTCCTTTTTTTGTGTTACCTCTTGTATTTTCTCTTTGTTGTATGCTTGCATTCAGAGTTCAAAAGAGAGCTTCTTCTTGAAGCTCTACCACTTGGATCATTGATTTGCCCCTAGAAGGCCAATTTATATCTCTGAATGCAGCCATAAATTGTTAGCTGGGCTACCATTTATGGCTGAGCTTTTGCAGAACTTTTCAAACATCATTTAAATAGTCGTTCTTAACACATATTCTAAAGATTCCCCCTATCAACAGTTCTCATAATTAACTTATCTGTATTCAAAAAAACAATGAATTTGTTGTTATCACTTCTCTGATGAAACTTGTAAAACCTTTGATTTTCCCCATTAATACTACTGCTTTGTCAGTGTAATAAGAGATGCAGTTTTCCCTGGAAATATTTTGTTCAACAAAGTAATTATTAACACACATTTGCCCGTAGTAGTAGTTTAAGTTCTTGGCAAAATAAAAATTGTTTAATAATACCTAAATTATATTCGAACCTAATAGTACTTATTAATTGTCATTTACCACTTGTGTCAGTACTTTCATCCAACTGTAAACTCAGTATCCCCCACTAATTTACTGCTCATATTAATTTCATTGTCATGAAACATTTCTTTTATTCTGCAGCTAATGGTATTATTGGATAAAGGAATATTGGATATTTCTTCTTCCAAAGTGTTACCAAGCATTATTTCACAATGCTTTTTGTGGGTAGTATTTCCTTAACTATATTATGAGATTTTTTCTGTTGGGCTTTCAACTCAGCATTGCATATGAAGTATGCAACGTTTTATCAGAGATGGAATTGTGCACCAGAAATGGAAATCTCCATGCCATGTAAAACCATTCTGCAAGTATTCATCACTGTATGTACGAAGCGCAGCTCACTTTACAGAATCCTAAAGAACTGAATCATTTCCTTTCACATTACTCGAACTAGCACTGCCATGATTATTATCAAAGGTCCAGAACATGATTCAGCTCATCTTTTTTGAATGAGAAATCTATCCATGATAAAACTGATATAAAAATACTTTCATAAAATAGTTGTACTACTACCTGCTTGTGTCACATATAAACTGAAACTGGCCAATACGTTTTGATGACTAATTTTAAACGACTGTTTTGGAAATACAGAGTGTTTAGACTTAAACACTCAGTATTTCCAAGTTTTTTTCAACAGAAAATTCCCCCTCAGTCTTGAAAAATCCCTATTCTGAGGGATAAATCTCTCAATGTGACAACACTGAAAATTTAGTTATTCAAAGTATGAAGAGTATCACTTAAAATTTATTGGCAAGAAGACAAAAATTAAACTCAGCATTGTTGCAAGGGTTGACAGGTACAGTCTGTCTCAAAATAAATGTTACTATATTAAAGGTTTCATGTTGAGTATAAATTATGTTGAATAGAGACTTTCTTAATGGCATAAAATTTATTTTTAAATCCTAAAAATTTGTGACTCATCCAATGGGATCTGAGTGACACACCAATCTGTTGCAACATACCAGTTAGGAATCACTGCAGTAAAGAGTGTACAGTTTTCTATTAAAAACATTGTGATGAGGGGAAGAGCATGTTGTTGTGCACTTGTCCGTCTAATGAGAAAGTTGGCTTGTGAGATTTTGTCTGAATGGCATGAAGTTTGTTCTGGGTACTAGTCTGCACCACTAATTTATTTTGTTATATTAAGTTATATTTTGTTATATTTGTTGTTTAAGTTATACGGATGTAGGAGATCAACACCTCCAGTTGAGTATTAATACTTTTTCTGAATTACCTCTGTTAAGATAGTTCAGTAAAATTTGTGTCATTAAACTCTGAAACTTTTACTTTTCTAAAATTTTACAATAAAAAAATTGAAATATCTACATTGAAAATAAAGACAAACTATGATTTCATTAAAATGTTTGTAAAAATTATCACAATTTAAAAATAGTTTATTATTGCCTGAGAAACACAAGCAAACCCCTTTGATTATGTACCTTCACAAAAAATAAAGTGATCGCTTAGGTAAGTTTTTGACTGAAAACCTAATACGACTTACCAAAAAAATAATTGATCTTCATTGTAACCATTATTAATAAAAAATTTACTTAAATGACTAAAATGAAAAAAACAACAAAAAATATGGATGGTAAGTAAAAGTAAGATTATGGATGGGGAATTGGTTGGAATCTTATGATAATGAATGAGTAAGCATTGATTTTATTCTTGGTGGTTTCCTGATCACATTCTTTTCCAATGCAACTGAAGATGCAACTTTTCCAAAACTGAACTGTTTTCATGCAATGAAAACTGTTCAAAAATGTATGTATAAAATTGTTTTGTAACAGCAGTTGATAATAACAAAACTTACCTCATTTTATTTGTAAATACAATTGTAAAAGTAGTTCATCGTCAATTCACAGATGCTTATCTTGTAATTGAATTAGTTTAAAAAGTGCATTTATAAATTTGTAATCTATGTAGTAATGTGCATACATTCATGCGCGCGCATATACATTTTGACAAAAATCTATTTAATGGACATTTTATTCAGTTTATTTCTGGAAGAAGCGTATTTTATTTAATTAATATTCCAGTAGTATACAATTTGATATAGTCATCTGCTATGCTTGCTGTAAATATACTGCCTCTTATTAAAATAACAAAACATTTACATAATAAATGAATTAGGTATTTTACCTCAATTCATTTATAGCATTGCATGAATACTTTTATCAATTATTTTTATTGTAGTATTGTACATATATTTTTCTTTGTTTTTGTGTTATATTTTGCATGATTCTTTTATATATATATTTTTTTTTTTTCAATAAAATAAATATTTTATTAATTTTTTTATAAATACTTTTTTTCTTAACATAATAATTTGACAGAGATCCGTATTTCATCACAATCTTTCTGAAGATTTAAATTAAAAACAGTTTAAATATTAAACATTTTTTTAAATATTGATATAAAAAATTGTATGACTGTGATCAAGATTGTAAACATTTCCCAATATTTTAAATATTTTTAGTTAAGCAAAGATCAGTGGACGTATAAAAGATAGAGAAAAGCGTAAAGCAAAGATTAATCTTTACTAATAATAATTATATATTCTGCCTTCAGGATGTAATTTGTTGAACTGTATTTATGTATTTGAAATCTGAGATTATTATCCTAAATAAGTGTAGAGAATAACTGTTAATAATGGGCAATATTTTGCAATATCCATCTAATCATTTGGCATTTAACCAAATGAAATACCTTATTTTCTTAACTTCATTAATAAAAGTCATGCAAGTCCGATAAAAAAATTGTCAGATTTTTTTGTTAACAGAGATACCACTGATTGGTATGGAATGGAGTTGGTTGAATTGGAGGAAATAGGATTTTTGTATAAAAAAATGTTACCTTAAATGCGACTAACAGTTTTAAGAAGAAAGGAATTCATCAATGAATACTTTACTTCATATATTATTACATTGTTTGGTGTGTGTATTACTATCTGCCCTACTATGAAAAGTAAAAGTAATTCTTCAAGTTAAGAATGAAATGGTGCAGTATAGCCCAGTAAATCGCTGTTGTGGTAGAATGCCTACTGTTAAATCTCTTTAAAAAGAAATAATATATATATATATTTCTATTATATTAATGTCTATTAATATAATATTATTATATAATATATAATATAATATTATGTTTAATAATATATATATATATATATATATATATATATATATATATGTTAGAGCACTTAATTCACTTAATTTGTAACTCTTTCATTTTTTATAGTAGTACCATCAAATTGTTATTACTAGTACTACATAGCTTATAAATGATTTGCTAATAAATTTTCATCATACACTGCAGTAAAAAAAACATAGACCATTATCTTTGCATACATACATTTTATATATATATATACATACACAAACGGACCAAAACGCAGTAATATGGTAAGTTAAACTTAGCGTATTAATTTCTAATAATTGATCTTCACGGTATTCCGCATCTTCAGTTGGGATAATATAATACATTCCAGTGCTGGACATCAAAATTTAAATATAAATTAATAATACAATTCAAAATTACAAAATCAAAAGCAATTTTGAATAAAAATGACAAGTATTATAATAATATGTTTTGATGTAGTTATAGTATTTAATTTCAACTGCAGATATATACCACAAAACTCAATTAATGGAAATTAATAATGGTCAGTTTTAACTGATCAAATTACTGTGTTTTGGTGGTATATATTTCATATAATATTACATTTTATTAACACAGTGGTCATTATGTTATCCATCATTATTATAACACACATACACATTCTTACTTCTTCATAATGCTATTGGATTCCCATAGGAGCTTTAGAATCCTGCTGAATCTTTGTAAACCCAGTAAAATCTGACAAAAACACAGTTACATTAGAAAAATTAAAAGTAAAATTAGATTTGGTTAAGCACATTATGTCCATTAAGATGAATAATACCTGTGCGAAAGACTACATAGAGTATACTACCAAAGATATTCTGACTTCTGATGAATACTATATTCATATACAATAATCTCAGTATTTGTTATGGTGTACTGTGATGGCTAATTAGTTATACCAGTAATTTATTATGTAAAATACTTAATGAAAAAATGTAAGTAAAATAAAATGCACTGAGAAAAATAAAACAACTGAAGGCTTATTTATTGTACCGGTATAAAGTTAATGAATTATTATTATTATTATTATTATGCTTTTACGGCCAACATGGGACCACTTAAATCAATTTTAGTTGGATCTTTTCTGAGAAAAGCGTGTTATTTTACTCTTACAAGCTGAAGTATTTCTTCATCCGTTCAGATCTTGCTTTCTTTTCTTCATCCGTAAACACCCTCTTCGTTGTATTTTGTCGTTTGTCTGTCTTTTGTTTAAATCTAATGTTTTTGTCTTTTAGCTTTGTAATTTTTCCAGTTTTATTCTGTAGGTCAGTCAGGAAAATTCCAAATTCTTTCATATCTTCTCTAATTTCTTTGATCCATCCTACTTCTAGCTTTTGGAACCAGAGCTTTTCAATTATATTTCTTGACAGTCTTGTTTCCTTGTGTCCTTATGAGATGACCAAAGAAAGAGATTCTTTTTTTCCGCATAGTATCAGTAACAGGCTCTATTTCTCGATACACCACCTCATTTGGCACAATCCACCATCGGCCTTCTTTTTGGTGTTTTTTATTGATACACGTTCCGACAATTCTCCTCTCTATTTTCAGAATTTTTTCAATTCGGTTTTTCTGAGTGATTTTGAAAAGGGTCTCGCTTCCGTAGGTGACTTCTGGCTGTACTACAGTTTTATAATGTTTAAGTTTTGTTTTAGTCGAAAGGCATTTTTTGTTATATGTTGACCGAGTTAATTTTTGGGATTTAATCATTTTATTTGTCCTGTTTTGCCATGTCACTTTTTCATTTAAATTATAATTATTATTTCCCCTAGATATTTAGATTGTTTTACTATTTTAATTTTATGATTGTTTACCGTAATGTGCTCTATTACCAGAGGATCTATGGCCATCAGTTCAGTTTTTTTGAAAGAGATATGAAGCCCTATCTTTTGTGCTAGGTTTTGAAGGCTCATGATTTGTGTTTTGGCTTCTTGAATATTATTTGCTAAAAGAGCGAGGTTATCTGCAAATCCTAGGCAATTTAGTGTGATGGAGTTTTTCTTAGTACCCATTTTTATATTTTTGGGATTTATTTCATACCATTTTCTCATGACAAATTCGAGGGCGCAGTTAAAAAGGAGTGGTGAGAGGCCGTCTCCTTGCCTCAACCCAGTTTTTATGAGAGAGTTCACCTCTGAATTTCACTCTGGACTGGGTATTGGTTAAAGTTAATTTTATCATGTTTATGAGTTTAGGGTGAAGGCCCAGGTTTCTCAGAATATTCAGCATGGATGGTCGGTGTATACAATCATTGGCCCTTTTATAGTCGATGAAGGTGATTATTAGTTGTTTTTTCCGTCTTTTATATAAGTCCAAAGTTAATGAATATAATATTAAATATTATTAATTGTTATTGTTATTGTTATGCCGATTAATGATACTTTTATTATCATTATATATATGATTATTTTTATTATAATATTTGTATTAATTATTTTTGTTCATTCAACAGGCACAGCATCTATTTATCCTAAACCAGTCAGCATAGAGAAATTTATTAATGCATCTGTGTATGATTATCATTACACAGATCCAGTTTTGCCAAAGACATATAGTTGGCCAAAATCAGCAGTAAAAAATTAATATCAACATTGTACAAATAAAAGGTTATTTATAATTTGAAATATGGTTGATGTCTTAATTATATATATGGCTTAATATTACAAAACTGAAAGAAATTTGTAAAATATGTAACAATGTGATAACTGAGAATATCAAAAATATGTAATACAAATACATCATCATCATCATAACATCACTACATAGTAGTAATGTTCATTCATATCTATTCAGTGTTTTTTTTCTTATTTGAATTAGGGTTTGAGGTTAGAGAAAAATAGTAAAGTCCATTTATTTATTCTTTTTTATAAACATGATGTTGAAAATAAATAATTTTATCCTGTGCGTATTTTTCTGATTATTAGGACCTTATTCCTTGTGTATAAATACAAATGTTATATTAATATAACATTAATATAATAGAAATACATTTTTATATTTCTATTACAAGAATCATATATGACCTTCAAAGCAAAAATAATTTTTCAAAAATCATACAAAGCGACAATTAATGATTAAAATTTTTCATGAAATCTCATTAATAAAAGTAAATGCGAGTCTGATAAATAGTCAATTATTTTTTTGGTTAAAAGAGATAATCACTAATTAAAAAGTTGGTTGGATTGGGGGAAATAGGATTTTTGCAAAAAAATCTACAAGACTAATTATTAAATCTAATAAATTGTAGAATACTAATTTCCAGTAATTGAAAATGCAGCCTATATTAGTAGATCTGAAATGTGAGAACCTTTATCATTTTGAATTTATTTTTTATAATTTTTCACATAATTATTTTAATAAAAAATATTGAAAATCTGAATATAACATTGCAATGTAGCTGTGTGATATGTATTATCTACAATTTTATACATATAGTCATAGCAATTAAATCCTAAATCTGTTACAGATTTCCCCCATTACAGTTGTATTTTAGAAATTAATTAGGAAACTAGTTTAGTGAAATTTACCAATTTTTCTGGATTAAGCCTAAATTTATTTTATTCCCTTTACTTCATTGTCAATATTGTTTTTTATCTGTAAAAAAGTAATAGGAATGTTGCATTTATATTTATAAGCAGAGACCATAAAAATGGGATCGAATAAAATGGAAATGGTCAAGCGAATGAAAGCTCCTTTAAGATAAATTGTTTTCTGTTTTATAATAAAAGATGTCTTTATAATTTACTGAGAAAGAAAACTATGAATAAAAGCTTCTAAGATGAATTTTCTATAAATAATTTTATGATCTGCTTCAGGTTAAAATGTGTACATAATTATGCTTGATTCCAAGGCTCTGAGATCTGTAAACAGTTTGTAAAATTCAAACTTTATTTTTGTTTATTACGTTGAGGTAATATTTTGTTTTATAGTTAGGACATCTATGTTTTTTTTTTTTTTAAAGTGGTGTAATGTTTTTACTTTCCATTTTTCTAAAAAGACTAAATATTACATTGTTATGAGCTAGTGAAAATCTGCAAAATGTTATTAGATGTAATGTTATAAACTCCATATTTACTTCTTATAATAATTAGATGTTTAAAGATTACAATTTTAGTTTAATACATCCACAGCCAACATTTATATTTTGTAAAAATATTGTATTTACGTTTAGAAAATTAGCAGTTTTAAATTAATCTTTTATAAAAGGTTAAATTACATTTTTTCATTTAATGAAATACATTATTTTTGTTTGATTTCCTTTATTAGCCTGTTATATTCTATTATTCTTGATTTCTAGCCAAATGTTATTGATATTGTTCTATTTCTGAAAATTAAAATTAAAGGCATTTAATGATGCAATACATTTTGTAGAGAATTACTCAATTTGACAAATGAAATAGGAAATTTTGAATTAGATAAATATTTTAATTCTAAAATACTAATTTATGTAATAATAGGTAAATTACAAATTATTCACATACTTTGAATAAAATGACGTGCTCATGTTGGTACTGCTGAATGGAATGTAAAATAGTTGAAAACTGTAAAAGAATAATAATTTGGGATTTCTCTAAAGTAATGATTGTAATCACTGGAAAGGTCTTATTAAATTTGATGTGTTAGTAGAGTCTGTTGAAGTATTTTACTATTAGATATAAGGGAAACACTGAGAGAATTATTGCAACAGTGCTTTCTTCAAAGTAAGGTGAATGGTTACTTTGAATTGTATGAGAGATATCTCAAGTAAAGACTGCTGGAAATTTCTCTCCTTAAGGTTGGTGAACCTGTGTTGTTTGTGGTCACGCTAGTAATGTATTTTGCATTACTTTAGTTATTATTTTATAAAATGAATAGGAAAATCTATGTTACTGCCGACTGTGAAATACGTGGTCATTCATTTTTTAAACCATCAACATGTTAAGCTGGCTGAAATTCATAGGCATTTGGTTGCTGTGTAAGGTGATAATGTAATGAATGAGACAAGCGTCTGAAAGTGTTGTGAAAAGTTTAGAAATAACAGAATTAATATGCATGATGAACATTCAGGGAGGCCCTCAATCACCAAGGACTTGTTGAAACGCGTCGAATCAGAAAAGATCATCACTCAGCAATTTCCAACCTTGCCCTTCTTTTTCCTGTTGTTTCATGAGATGTTATCAGTCGCATTGTTCATGATTGTTTAGGCTTCAGAAAGATTTGTACATGTTGGGTGCTGTACATCTTAACAGAACATCACAAAAAATCCGAATGGAATCTGCTTTGGAATTTTTGATGCGCTACACAGAAAAAGATAATGAGTTGCTTAATTCAGTTATTACTGGCAATGAAATGTGGATTTCGTATTACATGCCAGAGAGAAAACGGCAGTAAAGTGTCATCCTCAATTACCAACAACCAGACCAAGAAAGGTCAAGCCACAGCCATTTGGATGCAAACTGATGGCCACAGTCATTTGGATGTAAACTGATGGTCACAGTCTTTTGGGATTAGTTTGGCATATTGCAGATTGATTTCATGCCATGTGGAACAACTATAAATGCAAAAGTCTACTGTGAAACTACGTAAGTTATGGCGTGCCATTCAAAATCGACGACGTAGGCAGCTGACCTACAGCAACATCCAGCTGCACGATAATGCACATCCACATGTTGCAGGTATGACGTGATTTACTGATAATATTTGGATGGGAAATTTACGATCATTCACCATATAGTCTGGACTTAGCTCCTTCTGATTACCATTTGTTTGGGAAATTGAAAGAATTTTTGAGTGTTAAGCAGTTTGTGGGTGACGATGAACTTAAAAATGGTGTTATTCAGTAGCTAAATGGACTGGCGACAGAAGGAATATGAGGGTACATTGAAGCTGGGTATTGCTACAATAAATGTCTTGATTCATGTGGTGATTATATAGAGAAATAGTACAAGGTATGTAGTTAAAGAAATAAAAAAATATTTATAAAGTGTTTTACAATAAAACAGTCCTTACTTTAGAGATAACCTCTCGTAATTATACTGGCGATGACTGCAATTTATTTAAAAGTGGAAACTGTTCAAAAATAATTAAACTTATTATTTAAATGTTATCTATCTTTTTCACAGTACTCAAATATTTTACAACAGATTAATAATTTGTATCCAATCTATTAACACTCTCCTGTTTGTTAGGAAATTCAATTTTAATCCTAATTAGAGTGAGAACTGGGATCATCTTTCAGAATCTTTTTAGCATCAACAGTTATTAGCATATGGACAATTACTTTAATAAAAATTGAAAATGCAAAGAAAGTATCTGTTGAATGATAAAAATTTGTAATTTTTGAATAATTTATTTTTAGGTGATCAATGAGGCTACTACATTGACAGTGTTGGTGATAGTTTGTTAAGGGTAGGGGAAATGGGAAACCATTGTTTTTTGGATATATCAAAAAAATGTTGGGGGAGTTAAGTTTAAAATTCCTGTAATTAGTTTTTTGTTGGTTGCAATACAACAAAAATTGACTAAATGTCATAGTTTTATATTATATAGACTAGTACTATACTAATAGTATTGTAGTAGTAGTAGTAGTAGTAGTATACGACTATTATAGCATAAGTTAAATTATAGTATTATACTATATAGATAAAGATGCTACAATTTTCTGGTGATATAGTTATTCTAGTTGAAAATAAAAATGATTTAGAAGAAACAGTGAATGCCATGGATGAAATCCTATGCAAGAACTACTGCATGAAAACAAACAGGAACAAAATGAAAGTAATGAAATGTAGCAGAAATAATGTAGATGGACCACTAAATATAAAAATGGGAAGAGAAAATATTATGGAGGTGGAAGAAATTTGTTATTTGGGAAGTAGAATTACTAAAGATGGATGAAGCAGGAGTGATATAAAGTGCCAAGTACCACAGGTGAAATGAGATTTTAGTCAGAAATATAATTTGCTTACATCAAAAATTAATTTAAACATCAGGAAAACATTTTTGAAAGTATATGTTTGGGAGTGTAGCTTTATGTGGAAGTGAAACTTGGATGATAGGAGTACCTGAGAAAAAAAGATTAAAAGCTTTTGAAATGTGGAGCTATAAGAGAATGTTAAAAATTAGATGGGTGGATAAAGTGACAAATGAAGAGATGTTGTGGCAAATTGATGAAGAAAAGAAGCATTTGTAAAAATGTAGTTAAAAAAGAGACAGACTTATAGGCCACATCTTAAGGCATCCTGGAATAGTCACTTTGATGTTGAGGAACAGGTGAAGGTAAAAATTGTGCAGGCAAGCAACATTTGGAATATGCAAAACAAATTGTTAGGGATATAGTATGTTGGAGGTATACAGACATGAAACAACTGGCACTAGATAGGGAATCTTGGAGATTCAGTCAAATGACTGAAGACAAAAAAAAAAAGTTTATATTACAGTTACACAGTTGTTATATACTTATAAAAATTACAGCTACACAGCATTAAGATAGCCAGTTTCTAAGTTTTAATTTTCATTAAGTAAATTAAAAGAGTATTAATATTTCGACGCACGCGCGTAAGCACACTTATAGCAAACAAACAAGACACACGCACATTTTATACCAAGCGATTTCTATTAACAGAAAAATACTTCTATGTTAGAAAATGAACTGAAATTAAATATTGTATGACTTATCGATAATTGTGTACTACTTTACTAAAAATATTGCACAATATTTACCAGTTATAAAATATTGTTATAGAAAAATTGCTCTAGTTAAAATTCCTCTTCTCAAAGGTTTCATTTAGTAAGGGAAACAGCAAAAACTAAAGTTATTGATATCTTATCCCTATACAAAACTAGCAACTGGTCAAATCTTCAGTCTAGTAAAACCTTTTTAAGCTTTTTAAACAGGTTAAAAAATAATAGGCAAAAATTATGTAATTTCTTTATTTTCAAGAATTTTAACATGACTGTGGGAAGCCACCTAAGTAAAATCATTTACAGAAAATGTACCCTTGCTCATTGCTAGTAGAATAGTTAAAGTTTGAGTACTGTCGTTGATGCACCGTCATAAATGATGGACTAAGGTGGATAGCATAAATCAATAAAATAATACACCTCTATTTTGTGAAAACAACCAATTATTAAAGCACAAATATAAACTATTTAGTAGAGGAAACTGTCTATAAAGTGGAAGAGGTTCTCAATTCAGCCTTAGAAAGTGAATTTTTTCCTGGTGGTACCATGTAAATATCATCAAAATCAGTTTATAATTTTTTTCTTAGAAATTAACTAATGCTTAATTGCATTAGAAGACCAATGGAAAAATAATGGACAAAAAATGAACGTTTTTGTTTCAATAGAACATACATTTCTCTTACAAGCCACTTTTTTGTAGTCCTGGTCATATTTCAGCTTCGAAAAAGATAGAAAAATAAAAAGAGTGACATAAAACCTTTAAAGAAAATTGAACAGACTCCAAAAAAAATTAAATTTTAAAAACAAATCGCACTGAAAAGAAAAAACTTTCCACTGTGCTTTCAGTAGAATTTTTAAAATGTATTGCATATCGGTGTCAAATTTTAAATAAGTTATGTGTACACAAGATACAGATTATAAAGTTACGAATGCAAAAGATATGTTTACAAAATCTGTTTGGGGCCAAATTTAAAAAATAAGTTTCAAAAACTGTACTGAGGAAGTACAGGAAAAATTACTTCTACTTTTCAGTGCAATTTATTTTATTTTTTTGGACTTTGTTAAAAAAAACAAGTTTTTATTTATTTGTGAATATGGACTGGACATTTTATAGCATATGAAAAATGTTGTGTCTGACTGATATTTAAACCTGAGATGGGACCTTCCGAATAAAAGGTTGATTATTATTATTATAATGAAGAACATTTTAATGCATTATTTTATATATACGTTAGTATTTTTATATACTAACCAAGAATATGAAATATATTTTTTAATTCTGGGAAATGGTAAAATATTCTTTAACCCATGTAATCAATACAAAATAGAAAAAAAAGATAAAACATTTTTAGCACATTTAATCCTTTTAAATTACAAGTAGTGCAAGAACAGAGATCTCGCTGTCAAATTTTTATTTTTGGTAGCATTTGAAAAAAATAATTGTTTTCAAGAACCCAGGACACTTAAGATGAATTAAAAGAAAACATTGAAGACAGCATCTTTTAACATCAGTGCAACAATTATAAGGTAGGTTACACTGAACATATGAAGAAATGTTTGGATCAACACTAAAGGTAAACATTTATTGTAAGTAGAAAAAAAATTAAAAATATGAACTGCTTAGTTCCCTGTTATCATATAATTAAATTACTATTTCAGTAAATAAATGGTTTGTTTTTTCATGTGGGTTGAGTGACTTTATAAACGTGGAATAATGTAAAATATTGATCTTTTAATTGTGTTTAATTAAAAATGATATAAACAAAGGTAAAGCTTTTTTTAACAATATTTAAATAGTAATTGAGCACCAATCACAATATTTCAAAATTAAATTTATTGATATTTCAGATAACAGTATTTAAAGTTTTGCAACATTATAATGCTTTCTTAAATACATTCAATCTAAACAGTTTTTTCATGTAAGAAAAATTGCAACAGTATTTTTTTCCTTCCTTCAAGTCTCTCCTGATAAGGAAAAATGAGAAGAAATTTTTAAGATTATTTGGTGATCATAAACAAGGAAAGACTTATAAACACGAATGGTCTAAGAAGTAAAAATACCTAAACCCGAAGAGCAAATTTAACAAGTAAGTTGTAATAAAGCAAGCAGAAATAGATTTGATTAAAAAAATTAAAATAAAAATAGCACCAAAAAGAAAACCACCGAATTAGTACTATTATATAAAATGTAGTAGGATTTAAACAAGAATGTGTTAGGCAAACGAGGAGAGACTGTAAAGAGAGAAACAAGACATCAGTTTAATTAAAAACCTTTTTTTAAAAAAAAAACCACAAGCTAAAGAAAATTTGTTAATTGTAAAATCAGAATGATTCAAGTAAGTAAAAACAAAGAGGAAATTGAAAAAGTGAAGTACTAAAAGCAAACAGAAAAAAATTTATTTAAAAAAAGGGATCAAAAAGAAACCAACTAATATTACAGTAATATAAAATCAGGTATTCATAAATTAAAGTTTAAGTAAAAAAACAAAAATAGTAGGACAGCAGAGGGGTGTAATTAAGCGTAGTCAGGAGGTGAGTACTCCCCTGATAATTTTCTTGAATTTTTGT
This sequence comes from Lycorma delicatula, assembly GCF_047948215.1. Taxonomy (NCBI): domain Eukaryota; kingdom Metazoa; phylum Arthropoda; class Insecta; order Hemiptera; family Fulgoridae; genus Lycorma; species Lycorma delicatula. The sequence continues at coordinate 7,717,555 of NC_134455.1, read as the reverse complement.
ATAGAAATTTTTTATATCAAGATATTTTATTTTTAAATACTATATAAAAAATATTTTTATAACTTAAATATATTTTTTTGTTAAATTTACATAATCAATTTTTTTCTTATTTTTATATTACATAATGTTGCTAGTAATTGAACCACGAAAACAGAACATCCTTTCCCTATGTGTGAGATTATCCAAATTGATTGGGATTGATTAAGAATATAAATGTTGAAAACATTAATTCTTATTAAATTTTAACTAGTGCAGAAGAAAGTATTCTAAAATCATTGGGTACCTTGTGCAACCTCCACTGCCTTTCTGAAAAGAAAAAAGTTATACTAGATTCAAACACATACCCAATCCAGGAAGTTTAGTAAATTTCAAGAAAAAAATGTTATCTGCTGAGAAAATCTCTTGGGAAAATATATAGCTAAACTGTTAATTGGATAATTCTCACCTTTGAAATCTGAAGGAGGGTAAAACCTTTAATGGAGAGAGAGTATATATACCAGTCACTAAAATAGCCTGAGTTGAAGAGGTTTTGAAAATCAAAAGATAATTCAGAGGCTCTTGCCAAACAATAAGTTACTTTATCACTGTAGTGCTCCTTCAGTGTAACGGAATTCAATTACCCTATGACTAAAGCTGATGGTACTTCACTTGGTCCAGGTGAATTTCTGCATGCTTAATTAAGAATTTATTTTGCACACAATAAAATACGATCTTCATTGTTTACAATAACATTTTTTCTGTGTTACATAGCAATAGTTTTGGCCCTTCCAAAGAGTAAAATATGAAAAAGTAAGCAAACATCTAACAGTAAGTAAAAGTCCTCTTTTACCTATTGAGCATAAAAGTAAGCTTGGTGGCATACACACTAACAACCTCCTTGTGTATAAGTTTTCTGCTCTCAATATGTGACACACTGTATGATGTATTTCTCAGTAATTTGTTAACTTGACACGAGTATATAAATGCAGAGTGATACACCTGTGAATGACGTATAAAAATTTATATAAAAACAGAATAAATAGGTAGCAGGAATTCTATGTAGACCACTTAAGATGGAATATGGAGTTGAATATGTAATTTTACTATGTATCAGTTGCACAATGAAAGTGTAGCAAAGAACTACCAATAAATACAGAAGTATTTGCTTTATGCCAGGTACTAAGGTAGATGCTCGCAATTACAGGCTGACAATAAATTGCAATTGCTGTACTTTTTCCTTGGGTTATAGACCAAACAGGAGAGCAATGTGTTCTCCTGGTCACTGCAGTCCACCAAATTCTGCAGTGACCAGAAGTGAACTCCTGGTCACTGCAGAATTCCAAAGAATGAAGTTAGGTAGTTACAAATGGTGCATTAAAAATTTGGTCTTAACTTCGGTAATAATTTTTTCCCAACTCATCTTTTTCTACAATAACATAAAAATCACAAAAAAACAGCAAATGAGAATAAATGTTTTAGAACCTACAAAATGAAAACTAAAGTTTAAAAAAATCATAAATATCTTATATTTATCTTAGTATGTGCAAAAAAATTGTAATATGTATTAAAATCAAACACTTATGAGTTACTTACACAAACTGATGCTAAAACAATCTTTACAAAATAGATTTCACTAAATCTCCATAAATTCATTTTAAAGTAAAAACAAAACAAAAAAAAAACAGGGTACTAGCAATAAGGTAGAAGCTATAAATGTACATGCAGTTAGAATTTTATAACACATAATGTAAGTAGGTTATGTAAATTTTAATTTTTGTAAAAAAAATTTAAAATAGATTCATATTAAGACATTTCAAAACTTACGATAATCTCAAAGAAAAATAGCCATTACATTTATTACATAAACAAACTTTGAAGAAAAAAAAGAAGTAGAACGAGTAAGCATTCATTACATAGCACAATAAATGGATAATACAGTTATGTGTTATTCAACAATTTTCGTTTGGAATATCTAATAGTTAAATTGAAACTAACAAAACTATTAATAAAATAAACCAAATTATAAAGTTTAAAGACTAACATTTTAATTACTAACAGGTAGACATTAAAATCTTAAATTTGCTTTATTAATAGGTAAATATTAAATTGCTTTAAAAGATATATGAGGTGTATGAGAAAAGTAATGAGATAGGTAACACTGCCAGTGATCTGGTAACAATGTGTGTACCGGTCTGTTCATCCCTTACACATGTTCAGTACGAGTTTCAACTCCATTCAGCCACTTTATTTTTGACAGCGTCATCAGTGAAGTTGTGTTTTTGTTGTGCATTATGAAAATGGAGCATCAGAATTTAGAGCAACGTTGTGCAATCAAGTTTTATGTTAAACTTGAGGAATTCACGAGTGTGACCTTTGAAAAGTTGAACCAGGCCTATGGGGAAGATTGCTTATCAAGAGCACAAGTTTTCTGCTGGTATAAATCATTTTTGGAAGGCTGAGAACACGTTGTAGATCAACCTAACTCAGGTAGACCTTCAATTTCAAAATCTGACAAAAATGTTGAGCGTGTGAGGGTTCTTGTGAAATCAGACCGTCGTTTAACAATAAGGATGATGGTGAACAGTTAGATTTAAGCACTTTCACCGTACATTAAATTTTGAAAGATGATTTGGACATGCAAAAGGTTTGTGCGAAATTGGTGCCAAAAAACTTCACAACAGAACAAAAGGACAATCGAAGAAATGTGTGCGTTGATCCTCTTGCGAGGATTGACAATGACCAAGAATTCTTCAATCATATGATCACAGATGATGAATCCTGAATATTTGAGTAGGATCCTGATACAAAGTGAAGAATGGCACATTCCGTCATCTCCTCGACCGAAAAAATGTCGAATGAGCAAATCAAAGATCAAAACCATGCTGATTTGCTTTTTTGACAGTAGGGTTATCGTGCATAAAGAATTTGTTCCTCCAGGACAAACTGTCAAGCAAGTGTTTTACAAAGGTGTCCTTGAAAGGCTCAGGAAAAGAGTGATTCGCGTGAGACATTGCAGACAAGTGGATGTTTCCTCATGACAATGCCCTACGGCCATTTTCATCAGGGAATTTTTGACCTCAAAACGCATTCCTACGGTTCCTCAACCTTCCTATTCACCTGATTTGAGCCCTTGTGACTTTTTCTCCTTTTCCCGAAATTGAAACATGTCTTAAAAGGATGTCATTTTGGAACTCTGGAGAACATTCAAAAGACTGTGACCGACCAGTTAAAAGCCCTACCAGTTGAAGCCTTCCAGCGCTGCTACCAGGAGTAGGAACAACGACTCCGCCAGTGTATAGCTGCCTAAGGGAATTACTTTGAAGGGATAATAATTGTTGTTTGAGAAAAATAAAAACTTTAGTAAGTAAAAAATCAGTCTCATTACTTTTCTCACACACATCGTATAATGAGAATTACAAACACCCAAATATATTCCCCTAACTTACCACAGTAGAGAGACTGACAAACCCAAAAACTTATATGAAAATAGTTTCAAATGACTACTGACTCAGTATGCATTTTGTGAAGAAAAGAAAATGACAGGAACAAAATATTCAATAAGTTTTGTACAAAACATTTTTCTGAATTTTGAGAATGAGCAAAATCTTAGATGGAATATTATCAACACAAATAGTTACAAAAATATAATTTACTGGGTATTGCTAACCACATTTTGGATGGTCTTTACAAGAAACAATCTTCATCAAAGGATTACAGAGGGAAGGGAAATATAGAAGAAAGAAGGATTTGAACATTTATAAATATTTGGAAAAGAAGACGCTATATGGTAATGTAGATAGCTCAGGGCCAAGAAAAATGAAGGATTTTTAGTTGAAACCTGTCTAAAATATCAAATTTGCAAATAAAGTAAAAAGTTAAGACATTAATATAAAACCTATCTCTTCATCTATGATAATCAACAGAACAATAATGTATGATTTCTAACTTCAAATTGGAAAATCTAATTACAATGCTGCCACCACAGTCCATCAATATTGTCACAAGATTAGAATACAAAACCTTTCCATATAAATTCTCAGATGAGATAATTCATGAATCATAATATGAATTTTGAGAATTCATATAGTAAGTATAATTCACCTCCAGTTATACTAAAATACAATATACTGCGATTAGCATTATAATAAACAGTTTACTATTCATGTAAATTACATTTTTTCAGATAAACTGAAACAAATTTAAAAATTGGTACTGTAAAAATTATTAACAAAAAATATGTTTTTATTAAAAGCAGAACTAAAAAAGGAAAGATATTTTTACCTGCAAAAAATTAATTCAATTAAATTCAATTTCACAGTTTGAACACAAGGATGAATCTAAATTGCATAGAACTGGTTTAAAAAAATTGTTTAACCAGGACCGTTAAGAACAAGATAAGATATTTCTAAAACCAGACAGGAAGAAATAAATCACATTTAGAGACTGTGATACTAATCATTACTGTCACTACTCTTTCGATAATTAAAGTAAAATATAGCTATAGTATCATTAACAAATTTTGTTAATGTTAAACTGCTTTTTTCTCTCAAATTTATTTAGGTTTGAATGCAACTATTCTGCTGATAATTTTTTTTCTCTTCTGTTATCCAGGTTAAAATAAATATCAGTTTATGTTATGGAAAAGGAATAATTTCCCTGAATAAATGGAACTTGTAACAAATCACTTAATTTCAATAATTTTTTGGTATTTTATGTTCGTTTCATAATAAATTCTATTACTTTCTCGGTTATAGTGATGCACTACTGCTACAATGGAAAAGTTAATAGATCGGTCAAAAGAAAAATCTTAAAAAAATGGAGGGTTTAAGTTTTGTGCCTTAGAGACTTTAAAAAAAATTTTGAACAAAAAAATATATATTTCAATAAATTTCAGTTTTTTGTATAATTAAATTTTGTAATTTTAAATTATAATTTAAATTTTATAATTTTTTATATATTTCAATAAGCTTTTGCACATAATTTAAAAAAAAAAATTATTCCAATACTTCCATGTCCAAAATGTTTGTGCATATGTACGTATATGTATATATCATACATATATATGTTGACTTATTTGGTCGTATAACCAAACGTATAAAAGAAAATCAGCCTACAGGGTTTAGAACTCTAGACCCTGTAGGCTGATTTTCTTCAAATTTATTAAAATACATACTGTCTTGATGGGAAAGAAAGTACATTTTTGCAAAAATTGGAAAAAGGGGTTAGGGTGTTTAGGCCAAAATAAAATTTCAAATCTTTACTGTGTCACTTCAGCAAAAACGTTTCTTACAAAATTGAAGTTTTTTTTATGAAGATCAAGAATTACCAAAAATTTTTATTTAATTTCACCCCTTCCCCAAAAAGTGACTTATGTTTTCTTTTTTAGCTTCATCTTGCTTCATAAAAGGAGTTAATGAGAGTTTGAAGGCCTACAAAGTAGGCCTTCAAATCACTAAAATGTTTTTGCCCAAACCACTTCAATGGTTTGTACTAATGAAAAATATTTTTTTAATTTTTAAAACTTGATTTTAAATTTAAATCCATCTTGCAATTTACCCTTTGCATTTAAAATATAGAAATCTTAATTTTTTGATAGCCCTTGTTGTTTAATATTTCTTAAAAAAAAAAATTAGCCAACATTTTTATCCCCTTTTTTAGAAAAGTACAGTTTTGTTTATTTAGCATTATGCTAAATCTGTATTTCTTAATTTAAAAAAAAATCCTTTTTTAAATGTATTATGACCACTTAAGGATTATTTTCTTAAAAATTAATTTTACCAAATGCTACCCCTCAAGTATGGGAGCTACCAAAATGGCAAAAAAGATTTTTTTCATTCCAAATCTTTTGCCCAAAATTTTTTAAACAATAGTCACTAAAGAAATTTAATACCCCTGTTTAGTTTCATGTCCTTATTAAAGAGGACATGAAAGGAGGAGAATTAAGGAGGATGTCATGTCCTTCTTACCATTTTCTGATAAATAAACTCTTTTCTTACTTGTGTAACTGTGCAAATTTGTTATTCTAGTTGAGTTCAATAGCTGTTTTATATTATATATTTTTTCTTTCTAATATTATTTATTATTAATCTAACAAAATCTATAAAGGAGGTAACTTAAAATGTGAAACTAAATATAAATACTTAATTATAATACTCTTTAAACATTAATATTGTACATGTACACCATTTTAAAATTAACAATGTGAGTAATTTACTAATGATATAACACAATTAGATACAACACCTCTCTTGATGGAGAGCTACCAAATTTTTAAAGAATCAAAATAACATTTTTAATTTTGATTTTATTTAAAATCAATTTTGAAAATGTTTTTCAAAAATTAATTTTTTTCAAACTTGGCCGCCATAGCCAGGAAAATTAATTCATTACTGGTTTTTTGGCTGTTTTTCATGAAATACATTACTATACGTTTTAAATATATCAGCTATTTTGTATGGGTTCATTGTTGATAACAACAATGACAATGTTGATAATAACAATTTATTACTGGAAGCAACTTTAACACTACGGATTAAGAATTGAACAATTCAACTACATGAGGTTTATGTGTAAATTATGATTTCAGATTTTATAATCTTGTTAAAACGAGTGTTTTATAATTACTGAAAAATAAATTTGTAATTCTATTACAATTTCTATGATACAGTTATGTTCGTAACTATTCAATTCTATAAAAAGTCAGGTTAATCTACATTTAAAAAAATTCTTTTAAAATAATCCACTACTGCTGTGAATAATTAAAAACAATGTAACCACCACATCAGGAAATTCATTAATAACGTTATGCTGCTCATAAGTCATGTACTGGCTCATCATTTTCTTACAAGAATTAATGTACATTGGTTGCAGTAGGGTAAAATTTTATATCACATTTTTATTTACCAATATTAATTCATCTTTGAATAATTTTCATTTTATCTATACCTCTTTTTACCCAATTTATTAAAATGAACAAACAAAATTTTTAATTTTTTAAAATAAAATTCCTGATTGAAACAGTTTTTGAGTAGGTGTGACCTAGGAACAGGAGAATAGGAAACTTGGATAAATTAAATGCAACAATTCTACATATGAAATCATTTACTTACTTATTTAATTTCTATGAAATGGCAATGTTTCTGTTTTTAGATTATTTACAAAAAATGTTAAACTTTGGGCAGAGAAATAGTATTTTCTTCAGCATTAGGAATATTATTGACATGATTGGCAAAGGTAAAGCTCCTTCAGAAGCTCATAAAACTATTTTATACCTGTTTGAAATTAGTTACAATACATACAATAAATGATTTTTTTTCAACTGCTAATTTAGAATTCTGTAATCCTGTTAAGTAATTTTCCTGTGATTGTATTATCTCCAAGGAGTTGTAATAGTGAATGAAGTGATAGTTTTAACATCATTTATAAATCTGAAGGTACTCTGTTTTAATTATTCTAATCTTCAATTCTTTATGGATTTGAGTTTCAAAAGAAGAAATTTTAACTTTATTTAGAAGTTAGTAAACCAATTCTTATAATTATAATTGAGGAAAGGAAATTTTATTTAGAAAGTAATAGTTGTTATTAAACTAAAGGTAACAAAAGATTAAGAGGCTAAATAATTACCAATAATTATTTTTTATTTGTATAGTTGCCGTGAAAAATAAGCAACTTGTCAGGAACACAGGGCAAAACTTGAATTTTTTTTGGCAATCAAAAGTTAATAAGGTTGAATAATAAGGCCATTACGTTTTTTTGCTAATATTTGAAATAGGCTTTTGCTTTTAATTTGTGGACTCGTTTTTCAAGCACGAGTTCTAGTTTTTTTTTAAATTTTTCTCCGTTTAAGCCGTTCATCGAAATGCAGCGAGAGGTCGAACATTCCTAATTCTAAGGTATTACAAAGACAATATTAAAATTATTTGTAAGTACATGTAAGAGTACGAAGCCTTTACTTTCAGATTTATATTTGTTATCTGGACATTATAATGTCACATCTTGTTTATATTTAATTCAGAATAGAGATACACGCGATTGGCTGATTTACTATGACAATAATGACTCGACAGCTTTAAAAGTCTAGACATATGCTAGTTGTATTATACAGTAAACGATTGAATTGACAAAAAGTGAAGTATGCAGTTATGAAACCAAATAACTCACTTAAACTTCGTTATTTACAAAAATTATCAATAGTACGCCAAACTTCGTTAATGCGGCTTCATAATTATATTTAATTTAAACAGGTATACCAATAGAAAAATTAAAAAAAGATGTAATAAAAAGAGGATGAGACAATAAATATAGAATTTATATATTATCAATAGCGTAGCAATGTTATGCTATTTAATTTATTCTCATTCTGTAAATTGATGTAGAAATAATACTATAATTTAATTTATTTTTTAGTATGTCGTAAAAATTCATTTAAAATGTACGGATACTTTTGAAATATTAAAATAAGAAATTAAAAAAAAATATTTAGAACGTAGTTAGTGATTTTGTTAGTGACTTTTATTGTGTAAAAAGTTTTGTATTTGCAAAGAGTTCAAGTTTATGTCATTCAGTTTTTTTTGTCACGTGACTCAAGTGGCAACACTGTTATTTAGTGTGTTAGAAAATGAATACGAAGTTCTTGTCAAGGTTATGTGGTAAAACCAATTTCTGTAATTTTTTACTAAATACACAATATAACAGTAAATTAAAATGTTTAGAACGTTTATTAAAAACTGCGCCTACAGTAAAAGAGAGCCCTCACGAAGCATACGTAAGGACAAAGAAAAAATGCGAATGTAAGTCTTAATTTCGTTATTGTGTTAGATTTTATTACATAATAAATTTTTGTTTACAGTATATTATTGAGCTTACATCAATGCGACTGTTATTTTTACCAATTCTCTTGTATTTTATGTTCTTGAACTGTTTTGATTAATCTTTTGAGTTTCTCATTTAATTTACATTTGTCTAACTATTTATGATAACACTTCAGTATTTCTCGTTTATATATTTTTTTTTTTGTATGCTGTGTGTAAAAAAGTACGGATGTGGATATAAGTATTTAATTTTTTTATTATGTGTCGCTGGCAATCTATAATATTACCTATATTACTAAATTATAAGGTTGGCAGATTTTAATTTATAATCTGCGTTTGATAATTACAGGGATTTAAAAATTTGTAATTCGAAGTTAATTTATATTATTATTCTTTCTTTAAGGCAGTCTTCTAAAGTACATGTTTAACTGGAAACTGACAACCATTTGTTGAACAATTGCAGACAATTTTGTTGAACATATTTTGATGCTATTTTGAAATTAACTTATGGAATACAAAATTTGACATAAATCAAAATTATTGAAAATTGTGTATATTACACATGAATATTGGCTTATATACATACAGTAGCATACACATTAATTCAAACACTGGTAATTTTTTGTTTATTTCTTTGTTATGGCTACACCGCTTGACCTCATGCATTCTTTAAGTTGTCTGTGTAATATGGGATTATTGTTCTTTAGTTATTTAGGAATTTCCATGTTGTAAGTAGTGTTTTAGGAAAGTTTATTCCATTTTTTATTACAAAATCATATTTTTTCTTCTGTCTCTTGAATATATAATAATGCACATAACTGTAAGAAAGCAATTGAAAATTGTTTCCCTTTCTGAGCATACCAGTATGACACAACAGAAGTAACTTGTGAATGTGGTGCTGGACAAGGGACAGTGAATGCTATTTTAAACAGTTAAAAGAAACTGGTTCCTTTTCACCTCAAAAGGAAAGGAAAACGTGGTCATAAAAGAAAAACTACTGCACAGGATTGGTTATTAGTGAAAAAAAACAAACTTTGTACAAAAATTATCTGCTATGGACTTAAATTGAGAATTAGCTGCCAGTGGAACAAATTTACATGTGACAACTCGTAGACACACTTTTTGTAGTGGGGCAGAAAGCTTGTCGAGCTGCTAAAAAGCAGCTTTTAATAACAGCAATCTGTAAAAAAAAAAAAGAAGGCTCTTGTGGGTCAAAGCACATGCTAACTGGACCAAAGAAGACTGGAGAAATGTTATGCCTTCTGACAAATCAGATTTTTTATGTTTAGGAGCAAAGGGTTCCATACATTAGAAAAGTATCAGATGAAAATACATCACCGGTTATTATTTAAGAATCAATTAAACATTCCCAGAAAAAAAAATTTAATAGTTGTTAACACATTTGAAAGTCCTTGTTCATTACTTCCAGCAGTTGGTGTTGAAAGGTTATGGATATATCAAGACTCTTGAAAGAAAGGCTTGTGACACAACTTCAAAAAAAAATTCCCACAAGATAACAGGAGTGTTTCAACAAGATTTGGTGCCATACAATACTGCCTAAAAAGTGAAAAAACTTTTCAAAGAACAAAACATTAAGGTACTCCCATGACCAAGCAGATCCTCAGACTTAAATACAATCAAAAATTTGGGCAATCGTCAAAAACCAACTCTCAAAAATGAATTATACTACAAAAATTGACCTCATTACAGCAATAATTTAAGTATGGTTTTACGATGAAGAAATTAGAGAATGTATACTTATTGAATTGATTTAAATCATGTGTGTGAAGTGATAAGAATAAAGTAAGACATATTAATTACTAGTTATTCACAAATTGTACAAGTATGTTTTTTTTCTAAGTAGTTTTTATTAAATATAACATCTGTGTTCAGATTGTGCATTCTATGTATTTGTATATGCTTATGTACATATGCATGTACAGGAGTAATTTTCTGTTATTATTATTATTGTTTCTTAATTATAAATTTGAATACAAAAGCTGTGAAATCTGTTGTGGCATTATATTAATAAATTTAAAAAAATATGGTTATACCAGCTTTTTCCTTGCCATCTAAGATGGTTTTTCAAATTTTATGCTAGAATACATCTACCTCTAATGTATAATATTGATATTTTCAAGGTTGAAAAGTTTCTAACGTTAGATGTTTTAATTTTTGTGTACTAACATTTTGTTGAATCTTTCAAAAATTTTTGATGCTTGCATTGTGGGAAAGTTATCCTTTTGCTGAAGTTTTCTCTAATCACATTAAGAGCACTATGTTTGACTCTGACCTGTGTTTTTTTTTTATTGTACTTAACTTCAATTGCCTTAAATAACATTTCTACATGGAGGACTAGGTCCAGTTTACATATTTATGCTAACCAGATCTAAAAGTCTTACAGGCTTTGACAACCATAAAATTTTAGTGGTTTATTTGCACTTAACTAAATAAAAAAAATGTTGAATTACTTGGCCAAAAATATTAGAAAAATAATATGAATTTAAGTCTTTCTCTGTGGTTATTATGGATGGAGTGATGTATGATGTATGTTTAGGTGCAAATGCTACAACCAATCAAATCATGATCCCACCCTAGGTGTGGGAAAATGAAGAGTGTTTTAGTGTGAGTGAGTAATTTTATGATTTTGCATAACTTTCATTTCATTGAGATGAATATTCATGCTAGTTGTATTCAATCCTTTGATACGAGGGATTGGGTGTAGTGATGAATATTATCAGTTTAATAATATTGGTTTCTCTTGTACAAATATTATAAAAGTTGTATGTCTATACAGCTTCATTGAATTATTATTCTTTAAATATTATTAAAGAGATTATTAATTTTATTATTTTTACTGAGCAAAATGCGTTACTAATCAGCCATTACCTGAATGCAATTTTAAGAGTACTATACTGTTAAGGTATAATAAAGTGTTATTCATTATTTTTCCTTTTTTATTAATTTGCTGTTAGGTGTAAATATGTATATACTGCCGGTGGAAAAGTTGCTGTGATCTAAAAATTTTCTAGACTGGTTTAATTACATTTATGTATGTTATGATTACATCATCTGTTTTATTAGACGTTACTGATTAAATTATTATTCTTATAGTCTTAGATTGATGCTATATGCCCCCTTAAGATTGATTATTCTAAACTAAGTAAAATTTATGCCTATTAAATTACATATATACATTTTTTGCTGCACTCCATTTAAACTTATTTCATTTGAAAATGAGATATAATACTCCAATTCTTTAATAAAGTGGACAGTTACACAATTGCTGAATATTAGTTTTTATTAACATCAAATACTTAGACAATTATTAATTCAACAATCTTACATGAAATATTAGGATAGAGTAAAAGTCCCTTTATTACTCGTTTAGATTACTGGTGTGTTGTATAAATAAAAGTTAACAATAATTAAACTATTCTATCTAGTTAACTCCTGTATACTGGTTACAAATTTTAATTTCGACCCTACAGTGTAAAATATTCAGTTTTTATTATTGGATTATTTGGTGAATAATCAAAAATGAAAGAGAAACAATCATACACAAAAAAAAAAGATAACATGAAGAAATATATCCCAAAAAAACAACAAGAAGATGAATATGAAGAGGAAGAAAATGTTAAAACCAAAGAAAGAATAAAATGATTGAGTGAAGATGATAAATATAAATAGGAAGAAAAGGTTAAGACCAAGGAAAGAATAAAGAGATTAAGAGAGGATGATAAATATAAAGAGAGAAAATTGAAAACTACAGAACATGTACATAAATTAAGATCAGAAAAATTATATTAAACCAAAGAGCCATTAAATGATTGGCAATGAAAAAAACAAATAAACAAAATGATAATCAACTCTGACTTAGGGAGAATATTGTCTGACAATATCAGAGGAGTAATGAACTAAAAGATAAGAATTTTTTGCAATGTATTACAGATCAGCCATGTATGCCTCAGTGTATATGTTGGTCTTGTGAGGGTTTTTTTTTTCAGTCGCTCTGTAGTTAACTTTAATGTAGTTAAAATTAAACAGAAATTTCAGAATAATTAAATAAAATTAAACAGAAATTAAACTAGAAAATCCAAAAAATATGATTCTAAATTATAATTTTCAATTAATATTAAATAATCAAAAGAACAATCATTAAAGTTTCACCAAATCTATTACATACGCAAATTTGTAATAATCCTATTAAATTACATACACACATTTTTAAAAGTACATAAAATTTTATTTCACTAATAACTTATTATTTTCATATTTTTTTTATTGTTATTGTTGGATAATTATTTATTGTAAATTTTTTTTTATAATCATGTATTAATAATTAATAAATCAATATATTTAAATTAAAAAGAAAAGTTAAAAAAATAATTAAACAAAATTAAAGTAAAGTAAAATTAAAAAAAAGTAAATTAATTAAAAAAAAGGAGATGAAGTCTGATTTGAACCAATGTGCCTTCCCCACTCCTAAGATGCAAATATTTCATTAATTAAAATTTCATGTGACTATAATTGGAACCAATGAAGATAAGTAACACTTATGATATATTGTTAAAAAGCTTCCAATAAGGGTTATTACTGCAGTTAAGAAAGAGTCCAAAATCCAAATTGTTTTAGATTTATGGCTTTTTTGAACATTTTTGGTTGTCGATTACAATCAAAAGGGGAGGTGCGCAACTAGATGTTACAACGGTCCTATATCAAAAATTTCAACATACTACAGCTAATTGTTTTTTAATTATGCGAGATACATACATACATGCATACAGATGTCATGCCAAAACTAGTCAAAATGGATTCAGGGATGGTCAAAATGGATATTTCCATTGAAATCTGAAAACCGAAATTTTTTGCAATCACAATACTTCCTTGTATGAATACAAGGAAGTAAAAAATGGAATAATTGATAGGCAATTTATTAAAAAAAATATTATATTTCTACAATTTTGATCCAGTAAGCTACAACACTAACATTTTTGGAAGCAAAACAACTTTGGCTACTACATTTTGCAGAATGAAAATATAGGTTGTGTTTACTGGACCTAATAAAAAAAATGTGTTATTGAGAAGCTGTTAGAGGGTTCTTAGTCTAAGGATCACCATTTTATATATTGACTGTAGATTTCTTCTTCTGTTAAAAAAAAAAAAAAAAGGTAATTTACAAAATGTGTTGAGAGTTTGAATACAGGTTAAATACAGAAATGTGTTGAGAGTTAAAGGTTAAATACAGAAGGTTTATCCAATTATCAAAGATAATGGCAAAAACTTAAAACCGAGTTTAGTCATAATGTATGACTTGTAGAATTTTATGTTGTGTGTTAATGAAACTTTGAACTTGAATTCTAAAGTCACCTTGCTGGCAAGTAAACAGTTGATCCTGAATTTGATTCTTGGCAGTTGCCCAAAAGAACTGACCCAATGAAATGTAGAAGTAGCCAAAGTTGTTTTGCTTCCAAAAATGTTAGTGTTGTAGCTTACTGGATCAAAATTGTAGAAATATAATATTTTAAGTATTAAATTAAATATTAGATTACTCTTTTTGAGTGTATTTGTATAAAATTAATTTTGAACTGCAATTGTTGTGCTATATTTTTGTGAAAACTGTATTTTAAATTATATTTTGAAAAAATTATTAATTTCAAAAGGCTAACAGTCAATTTTGTTTATAATATATAAAATAAACTGAATTTATATGTGACAAATAATAATAGTAGTAGAGATGCAAATTGTCTGGATATGAAGCCATACTGCGTCTTGAGCACAGTTTTTCTTTTCATGGTGATTAATTAAAAAAACAAGCTATAAAGAAGGATTGTTTAGTTATTTTGTATTTATAAAGCTTTTAGTTTATTTTTATTTGTATTTGTCTTAATTATGTTTCATTTATTCTTGACTTATTTTTATATTTCTTTCATCAGACAACTCTAAAACAGACTTCAAATATTTTATTTTAAAATTATAAAGCGACTAAATTTTTTTTAATATTGGGTCATTGTACCATAGAAATATGCTTGTAACTGTGTTTGTGAACTATGTTTGCAAGACCTTGTTTTTATCTTACTTTCTTCTTATAACAGAAGAATAAATATACGTAATTTATTAATCATGAAGACTTTTTGATTTTGAGTTCAGTTAATTAAATTAACAAAAGATAATGGTTAAGAAATTAGGAAAGTTTTATCAGTTTCTTGAGTTTTCGTTAATTTGATTATAAGGATAACACCAGGAATTATTTTATGTTGTAAAAATTCAATCCTATGATATGATGAGAGCAAAAATATGAAAAAAATATTGTCATATTGTCTAAGACAGTGTAATTTTTTGTAGATGATAAATTTACCACATTAACTAAAAGTTCATGAATTGAAAAATGGAATAAAAGTTGTGTGTTGTATGAAAAATGGTAAGGCCTTACCATTTTCCACATACCAATGTACAGAAAAATGTGATTTTTTAAGTGAAAGTGTTAGTACCATTACACCACTGAAATCAATATTTTGTTTATAAAACTTTCTACTTCAGTTATGTGGAAAAATTTACACAAAGAGGCCGTCAGAGGCACTTCATCAAAATCAGGCCCTTTGGTAGTTAGGCATGAACATTAAACAAAACATTGGCTGAATTATAAATCTCTTCTTTTTCTT
The DNA here is from genome assembly GCF_047948215.1 of Lycorma delicatula. NCBI lineage: Eukaryota > Metazoa > Arthropoda > Insecta > Hemiptera > Fulgoridae > Lycorma > Lycorma delicatula. The sequence continues at coordinate 7,702,104 of NC_134455.1, read as the reverse complement.
TTTAAATTCATTTAAAGTAAAGATTGATGGATTAAAAAACGTTTAGTACAATTGCAAACAAATTATTTTCAATTCTTAAAAAAAATACAATTAAAGAAATTGATGTTATATAAAGTTATTTGTGAAAAGAAAATGAAAAATAATACCTGGTTATTTCAGTTCAATGGTTTTAGTTTGAAAATCTTTGGGTATAGGTTATTTGTAAAATTTGTTTTATTTGTTGTGGGTTGAAAGTATAGTTTTTATCATATTTTTAAATTTTGTGCAACTTTAGTTGACATTGAAATGACAAAGTCATTTCGGCATATGATTTGATTTTAACTCATGATAAAAATTTGCTAATTTTCGGTAATGTTAGAGAATTAAAAAAAATCTTAGTCTTCTTTTAGCATGCACCCTTATTCCTGTGTTAAAGATTTTTGGTATCATTGAAGAAATACATAACTTTCTGGTTGTTGCAATGATTTTTGTCTTCTTTAGAGCACTTCCACTAGCTCTTTTACTCATTGTTTTGACTACTCTTTCATTTCTGATTTGTATTGATGAGTCCATGTTACATAGACAGTTAGGAATTTGCACAGATCTGTATAGATTATATTTAAACAATGCTTAGAAGTGCCCTTGTTACTATGTTTTTATTGTTTATGAGCAAAGACACCCATTTTGCTCTTAACTTTCTCTCATGTAAATATGTTAATGTAAGATGTTATGTACACATTCACTTAGGTACAGAAAGTCAAAATCTTGAAATATCTTCCTTTACATCTTGGATTTTTTTTTAATGATTTCTGATGTGATTTCATTGACTGATCTCATTGGATGTCTAGTTTGTGGTTCTTGTTTTGAGCCAAAAACATTATTGAGCTCTTTGATATGTTGAGTTGTTAATCTTTCAAAAGCAAACATTTTATCTTATCAATGCTTCTTTTTACATAAAAAAATATCAAATGTGTTTACTTTTTTGTTGTTGATTTTGAAAGAGTTAAGTAAAACAGTATTTGGAATTTTGCAACTGCAGGAAAGTTTAACTACATATTCAGTTAAATGAATACAGTCTTACAGTTTCATGTAATCATCAATTACTTTCAATACTAGGAAATTATTAAATAACCCTCATAAATATAACTTAAATTATGTTTTAATATGTGTATATATATATATATATATATAAAGTTATCTTAGCTAGAATGTACTATAGATGAAAACATGTAGCCTGAAGGAGATAATATTGAAATATCACTCAAAGTTTTTTTACATATATTTATATCAGATATAATAAATTTTATTCTTGTTTTAGTTTTACTTACAGTTAATAATATAGTAATTGCTACTGTATTTTTGAAGTGTTATCTTGTATTAGACCAACTTAAGTTATTATGCTGTTCAATGAATTTAAGAATCTACTTATTATTATACTGCTTAGATAGTGGTTAATTTTTTATGTCTGTTGAATTATAACTTCAATACTTTAATAATCTAAATGAGTTTGCTTTATTGCCTTAATAGAAGAATCATTGTAAATAGATGTGCAATTTACTATATTGCTGTACTTGTTCTTTCATCTGCCAGACATGTCTGTGCAGTTGTATAATGGTCTGAAGGAGTTTATATAACAGAGTAGAGTTTATAGTTAATTATTACTACTCTCTAATGATCCATATTTATTAATACTATTCTAATAATCATTGGATTATTTGTTTGTTAATGGATGCAATTTCTTGTAAACGTGCCAGAAATTCCAGAATTTCAAATTGTCATAATTTAATTTTTGAAAAAATATCTATGTATGGTTATTTTTATGTGTGTGCGTGTGCACGCGCGAGTGAACTCAACCCATGTTAGAATGCATTGATTATAGTTTTATCATTTCATTTTAAGATATTATTTAATAGCAGTTTGATGTTCATTAAAAAATGGTTAATCCTATTTCAAAGAAATGTGCAGGATTCTATTGTCACTGAGATTTAAACTTGTTTGATGATTCCTAGGGAAAAATGATTTTGCACAATTTTTTCACTTACTGTTTGTCAAAATATTATTTTGATTAAAGTTTACAATGAAAAACATCATACCAACAATTATATATTACATTTTCTTTTACCTAATAGTATAGTAAACATAGTTAAAAAAAGGTTTGATGAAAAATAATTAACAGCCATTGATGTTATTTGAAATGCTTATTTATACTCACCTGTAGAGTCTGGAAAGTACTAGTGAATAAAGTGATTTGTAGATTTTTAAGGATACAAATTGGGGTACTATTATTCTCCACTCCATGTTATATTTTAGCAATACTTAATTATAAATGTGTATGAATGTTATTTAACATTTTAATATATTTAAAAAATATATTACAACTTATTTTCTCCCCAAAAAGTTGCTTATTAAATTAATAAACTCAACATGACAAAGTTATTATCAAAATAAAAAATAAACTATTTTAAAGAAAGACTGGTGTGTTTTGTGTAGTTTGCTAACTCTGGTCAATTTTGGAGATGCAGTAAAAATAGAAAAAAACAAATTGAAATGAAACAGTTTCTCTAAAACTTTTGTCATATTTTTTGGTTAGTTCTTTTCTTAGACTGTAGTTAAAGAAATTAGTTGGGGATAAGTTAGTCATGAAACACTAGCATTAAGCAACTCTATGAAGGAAGCTGTAAAAATGAATAAAACTTAAAAAATCTCTATACTATAATTTTTCGTTGTAAAGAGAAACAAGATTGCAGTGAATTTCATCATCTTTGCAGATGGGTCTTGTAATTTTTTTTTTTGGGGGGAAAAAATTGGAAGTTTTTGAAATATTTTCAATAAAAAGTTTATCCTTTTCTCAGATCACCTATTCACTAGGACTCTTCAGAATCTTTATAAGTGAGAAGGCTAAATATAACATGCAAAAATTCTTTTATTTTCTTAATTATTTAGATATTTACACAGTGACTGCTTTTACTGTTGTGCAGCTTTCCATCTGTCAACTTCTGTTATAGGTTCGTTTCTTGTACATTTGGTAAAACAAGAAACCTGTTAGTAGCAAGATCAGATATCACTATTAACACTTTTAAATAAAATACCTTACTTTGTAAGTCGATAAAAAAATAAGATGTATTTGTATTGTTGTAAACAACAATTGTTGTTTACAACAATCCCTTCATTTTCATCTAGTAAAAAAAAATTGAAATTATAGATATAAGGTTTTTTTTTAAAAAGGCAATATTTTTTAATCAAGGCTACCACTGGACTAACTATGATAATGTACTGAAAATCTACATGAAAGTTTTTGCTTATTATAATTAGAAATGGACTGATTATAAGCCATTTCCTTTTACCTTATGCCACTAAACACTAGAGTCTTTCTGGTTTCTCTATCCATCCTCTCTATGTAAACTTCCATTTTGTCCTCAGTACTTCCCTCAATTGCATGCGTATTAATTTAGCTTCCACACCCATTTTCAGTAGAACACTTTTATTTGCATGACATGACCACATTGACCTAATGTCCTCATTCTGCTTTTTGTTTCCTTCAACAGAGATCTTTGTTTTAGCTGAGTCCACATTAAGGCATTTTTTAAAGTCTTTCCAAGTTTTTCTTCTATAAGATATTTCATCTTGGTTCCCATGAAATGGCCCTTGTATTTATTCAGTAAAAGGATACTTGAGTCCTTGATAGTAATGTCTACACAAAAACAGAATTAAAGCCCTCGTCTTAATCTATTTGACTTTTTTTTTTCCTTTTAACTTCAATACTCTAATGATAATGATGGCTTTGCTTTCTAAACGCTACTGTTAACTTCATTTTTCATCTGTTAAATAACAGATATGGGAATATCATTTTTCCCATCATAAATAATTATCCAATTCAAATATTCAAACCATCCCACTTTATGTTTAGCATTTCAGTCTGATCAGTTTGTGTTCTTAAAATACATTATTTTTTGAACCTACTCCAGAAGGCATTACCCCATTCCATCGCTGGATTCTGCAACTCTCCTCAAATGCCACCTGAGCCAAATCATCAGCATAATTCAGCCCTGCATATGTGGTCCTCATTTTCCAATTCTCAGTTTTGCTTCTTTTTGTTCTTAGGTTGCACTGCATAATATCATCCATTATATGATATTACTAATCCTGTTTATTCTTCTATTTGTATTGAGTTTGAGATGTTTTCTCACCTATCCTGATTTTTCCTTCAGATTATGATTTACTCTTAGTCTTTCTAATAATTTTCTTAGTTGATCCTATTTTCTCTTCTCTGTTGCTCTTACCCTTTCCTTTATTTATTTGTCATCAGACATAGCAAATGCAACATAGCCATATCCCAGAAGGTGATGTATAATTCTCTTCATCTGTATTTATATTATTTTGTTGCTTGCCTCAGTATTTATATACGATCCACTATTTGCTTGTGTCTTGAATATAATTGTTCATCGTTTGTGTGATCTTCAATTACACTTCTCAAATTTCTCTCTATGATTGTATTATAGAATTTCATAACTATTAATGACAAACATACTACTCTTTTCTCTCAGTGATGGAGCAGCTTTTTTTAGTGAGAACATGATAAATTCTCTCCCAATCCTTTGATATTTTTTCATAACTGAAATTTTTCTGAAAGATTTTCACATCCTACTATAAACAAATTCCCCTCAAAATTTTTAATAAATTTCAGATAAATCTCATCATCTCCAGGTGTCATCCTCACTTTCATATTCCTGATTAGCTCGTTTACATCTTCCATGTTCACCTCACGGTAACTGATTGTCAGTGAACCTAGCTCTTAATTGATACTCCTCTACTTTAAAGATTCCAACATGGTAATCCCTTTTGGGCGAAGTCTGTGTCTTTCTCATTCATTATTGCCCATTCTTATCTGAACAAATTTTTACTCATTTTCCAGATTTACCCTTGGTTCTTGATCGTGTGCCAAAACTTCTTTGACTTGCCTCTATACTTCTTCTATTTTATATCTAAGGTTCTCATAAGAATTGCATTTTTTTTTCTTATACTACATGCTCATCAAAGAAATACAATTTTTTTTGGTTATTTATTTGTTATAATTTTTCAATCTGTATCTTATACGCTTCTTCCATGCTTTCTTTTTGAGCTTCAAACATAGCTTAACCTCTTCAATCCATCAATTTGTTCTTTTTGTTTCAGATTTTCAAGCTTAATTCTTCTGTCGGCTATCTCTGCTGAACAATCAGGCTCTTTCAGGGTTGCCTGTTGTTCATTTCTCTTATTACTATCAATATCAGATACTCGTTTACTTATCTTTTGATTCACTCTGCTCATTTTTCCTCTTTGGAAACATGTTAACCTTTATTTTAACATAGTTTTTTTCTGGCATCACTTGAGATTCACTGAATTTCATATTCATTATCAACAACCTGTGCTTTGTAGACAGCTCAGCACTTGTGAAACCTGGTATGTACATGATGAACTATCATGGAGTTTAAATTACATTAGTTACTGTATTTGTCACTTCTCCCTGGAGCTTCAAATGTAATTTTATGGATGTCTTACATGAACAAAATAACAGTTTCCTTTGTAAGAGATTATTGTATATATAAAAATGTATCATTCTTTAAAATCTTCATAGTTTTCTTGTAGTGTAGATATTTCCTTATACTATCTTGTCTCACTACAGATTTGCATCTTACACAAGCATTTAATCCCCCACATCACAATGTGACTGACATACTCTTCTGCTTCCTTAGCCCCATTTTTGTAATTAGTCATAACATCTCTCCCTCTCACTTTCTTCAGTGTTCTCTATTGGGGCCTAAATTTTTATAAGTGATAATGTCTTCCAGCTCTAAATCCTAAAATTCTTTCCAGTTTACTGCTTTGTTACTTACCAGAAAAAATTAAGCGATTCATTTGCCCTACCCCCATCACCCCACCACTGAATGAATACAGCAGTGCATAGCCTCAGTATAATTTCTTCTTTGTCTTTGTAATCCTCAGCAAATCAACCTAAATTTTTTCATCTATTAAGTGTTTTACCATTCTTTCCTTACTGGAGATATATTTCTTAATGTCATTATGTCTTTATTTTGGCCAGCTGTGGTTTTATTTATTATCTTATCCGGCTGCCATCTTGGAATTTCTCTGAATAGTTTTATTTCATTACATGGACTGTTTGTCCTTACAATAGCATATCTAAGCGAAGGGGTTGATGTGATTATAAAATATAGTCCTTTTGCACTTTAAAAAGGTGCATTGAGAATATAACCACTTTTTTCCCTTCAACCTGTATTAGATTTTCTTAATGGGATTTTGTTCTCAAGTGGAATAAACAAAAATCTGTTTATTTATTTTCAATTTAATTAATTTTTTGTCAAAAGTTTTTTTTTTTACAATTATATTGCTTTAAAATTCATAAAGTAAAGTTAAGTGGATAATTAATAAATCACTGAATTGGCTTACGTAGAAGTAATTTAAGAAAGCTGATTTTTATCTATCTTTTTTATGTAGGCTTCTTTTTGTATTAGTCTTTAGCTGAGGACAGCTTTCTACCATTGAATAATGGACAAATCTAATTATATTTGAAAAGATGTGTGTGGAAAACTATTTGATGCACCTTTAATCTTGTGATATCAAATTGAAGAGCAAATATTTCTGTTTAATTTAATTAAAACACTTTTAAACAAATATTTTCATTCAAATTCTTCAAAAGTAAATTTTTCACTTATTCTAAGTTTATTTTTTCAAATTAAATTTTTACAGTAATGTAAGCACATGTAAAGACTTAAAATATAATTATATTAAAAAAAAAAGATTTAGTTAATATTAAATATATTTATTGTGTAAATTATTTTTCCACCTGAACATAACTGTAAATTACTAGATCCTGTGTTAGAAAAATGTGGTTTTTAGCTATTACGCACACTGAATTATTACAGATCTAATTAATTTGATAATATTTAGCAAAGCTGAGTAACAAGTAAAAAACATCACAGTTAAATTCCACAAAAATGTGAGGATGAGCATCAGCACCTTTTGGATTCTCAAAGAAGATACTACTAGTAAATGTGTATAATGCTTCCATGGAATCCAATGATAATTAAAACAAAATAGAAATCTTTTTCATTGGTTCTAAATATAGTACATTGAGTACACAGAAACGATGTTACCTAACCAAAATTAACCTAATGCTCACTTCGCTTGCTAAACTTGTCTAATTAATATTAATTATACAAACTACATACAATTTATATGTCATTTATAATAGTTTATTATTTAAAAGAAATTAGGCGGGATGATGCTATTTTAGACCTCATAACAATGGTAGATCGCATACTAAAGTAGCACCATTTAAAAATAAATGTTAGACTTATTTAATATAATGTTTAGAAAAAGAAATGTTTAAAAGGCATTAAAATACAATTTTAATGTGTCACAATTATCTTTTTTTTAATTTGTTAAAATTACAAATTCTTAATTTTAGTTTTATCATATAACTGAAATTGCTTTTGCTATTTCATCTGGCCGATTTTTTCAGAGGAATAAAATTAAGGAAGTGATTTTTATTTATGTATTAGATAGAATATTTTATAGATGCAGACTGTGGATCTATCCTTACAAAGTTCATTAATGTCTGCCCAATAAAAATTGTAACATCTTGAAGTTTGAGTACTGGTCGCTGTAGGGGGGGGGGGTATGTAAAAATAAAGTGTTCTGTAATATTAGTTCTATAATGTGGACTGCTAACTTCTTATATCACGTAAACTTTTGTGTTATTCCACATAATGTGCAAGGTATTGCTTGATCAGGATTTCCATATTCTTGTTATAGTGGACTAATCCAGAAGTGTTTTATTATAAAATTACTAACTTCTATAATTAATCACAAGTAATAAGCTAATTAGTACAGTAAAAATGGACAATTAATAAGAAATTAATTATGGAGCCATTGCCTTTTTTGTAAGAATGTGTAGATTTACTCATTAAGATTCTTTAGTCTTATTCATATGCATCTATAGTGTTGCAGAGGGTAAAGAGGATAAAATGTTTATTTTGGCAAATGTTAGAAAATGATCTGATTTTACTGAAAAGTGTTATTTGACCTTTAATGTTTATGAAATTCCCTGATATTTGGCTTGTTTGTATGTTTTACTCTTTATGATAAAAAATAACAATAGTTACGACATTAGGTTTTTAATTTTTTTTGTGTTCCCCTTGCAAAACATGTTTCATATGTTTTTTGCAATTGATTTTATATAACTAAGGATCTAAGAAAAACAATTCAATTAAATTTTCAGAGAGATTGTTTTTGTACAGTTTGGATTTTTTTCTTTATTATACTTGAAAATTGTGCGTTATGGGCGATAAATGAAAAAATCAATATTTCTGAAAGATTTTTTTTCTGAGTGACTCGTGTAGCAAGTAATTAAACAAATATCTGTCATTAGATTTTTAATTAAAATTATGTTGTTGCACTTTTTATTTTTTTATTTTATATTGTATAAGAAAGAAATAAGTTTTAAAGGAAGGAAATTTTTTTAATAAGTTAAAATTTTTAATGTTTAAAAAAGTATTTAAAATTACTAAAACATTGTTTAGGAATGCTAATTTTTTTACATGTGGCTGTTGTAATTTAGGCAGTTAGAATACCTACACTGTAAGCTTACAGGAATGTATGAAATGCATTATTTAATATATCTGAAAGACCAGCTTAACTGTCTCACTTGGAGAAGGGTAAAAAAATCCAAAACTTGATAATTATAATTTCAGATATTTTTTATCCTAAAGGGTGAATAAAATCCAAGAGAATTTCATGAGTTTTAAAGAAGGATCTGGCAACTTTTTTTGTTAAAGTTTTTGAGATAAATGTGAAAAAACCAATCTGCTCTTTTTTACTCCCTCCCAACATTATCCTATTGAAATAAAACTGGAATGTTAATGCAATTGCCCTTACTGTTTCGTTGTTTTACCCTCTTTTTTGGTTTGCTTTTGCTAAAAAATGCCTTTCAGTATTTTAAATGGCTCATTATTATTTAGCATTCATTTGGAATTTAAAAAGTAAACTTATAAAGTAAATTTAACTTATAAAAAAGCATCAATAAAGTTTTAAAGTAATATTTTTTTTACATCTGAAGTGTGATCTTAATTAATCGATAATAGAGTTGATTGGGGCATGAAGTGATAGCATTAGTTTAAGTGGGATTAAAGAAAATTATTTGTATAATATGCTTTGTACTTGTTTATGGTGCTTTTTTATTAATTATCACTTGAGGATTAATCTTAAGTGTTTTAACATTATTAGTTTATTGCATCATTTATGGTTCATTTATTAATCAAATTTATATAACAATTGCAATTAATTTTATCTTGACCTTTTAATGGCAAGTGGCTGTGAATTTATTTTATGATATGCTGAATTTAACTACTTGTTTTATGACATAAACTGAGATTGCTTATTTCGCTTCTTTTTTAAAGAGATTTATGGTTAGTTATCTTCTACTTGGAAAAAAATACAAAATTTCATTGTTATGTAATCATTAAACATCTACTGCTGTAAGAACTCTAAAAACATGGTTATTACATTTTGTTGTAAATATAATTATCTTTTTCAATGCTATTCAGAGTTAATTATTACTTTCAGAATGTCATTAATGAAGTCGTGCAAATAGAATTTAGTTTGTTTTCTTCTTTTTTTGCTGTTTTACGGCTTTATCATTTATGATCATTGTATGTTAAAAATTGACAGTGACCTTATTGTAATAGATTTATGTTACAAATAACATAGATATACAAATGTGTGTTAATTATTATTTCTTTACATTCATTACTAGCAACTGAAATCTGATATTACTACCTAATTTTACGTGGGAGATGGCTATGCACTACTTAATAAATTATTTACTTGAAAAAATCTTAAAATGAAATACACTTTTTATTAACTTTTATTATGTGCAAAAGGGATCATTAGAAAATTGTTAGGTGGGAGAATCCCATCTAAATAGTTTACATTAAAGGATGGGATATATTTCAATTATGAATTGTAATTAACTTCCCATTTAATTATTTTTAGTGATACCACTGATATGTTATGAACAAAAAATGTATGGCTTTGGAATTTCTGGAACAAAGTTCTATTTGTTAATTTTTTTCTAAAGATAGAACAATTTTTGAACGGTACTCTTTGTTCTTTGTTGGATATTTCGATACATGTGGGCAAACAGAGTATGCTTTTCCTGTGATATGCTGATTACATTTTTAATTTTGATCCGGTTGCTCGATTTACAAGCAGTACTATTACTATACTAATACTATTAACAGTAGTAAGGAGATTTTTTTTTTAAGTAGGCCCGTTATATGTGTAGCACTAGGCTTTAATTGCTCAGTAGTAACATTCTTCTCTTGCTTAAATGTGTTAGTATCCAATTTTATTAGTATATTCTTTAGTACTAGATTGTGCTTTTTTTTTTTATTCTTACGTATATGACCAGACTTATTTTTTTTTCTGAAGAAAGATTTAAATCTGGCCAGCGAGTGATAATTTGAAAGTTTCTTTGTAAATAAAGAGCATTGCCCTTGGTCAGTAATAACTTTACCTTTGTAGAATTGTTATAAAATTTTTAATTCAGTGCTCTGTCTTTATACATAATTGATGATTACATTTTGCTATGCAGGTGAGCTATCTTAATCTGTCTACAAAAAGAAAGTAGATATTCTTTAAAAATAAGTTTGTTTTCCGAGAAAGTTATAAAATGCAAGATTATATAATTAATGAATGAAAGATTTTATAATATTAAAATATGAATTGTTATAAAGAGATTCTGTTAGCATTAGTCTGAATAAATTTTTTATTATTATTTAGATTGGAGGCCCCAAAGCAGAATACTGCACATTCATGATCAGTTATTTTCAAAAGTAGTATTCTTTTGTAGTTAGTTATTTTAATAGTAAAATAATGAGATTATTGAATTTGTATATTAATTTTCTTTTATTATGATTGGTTTTTGTATATTATGTGTAGTGTGATGAAGTACAGTAATTTAATTTATGAAGGTGATGAAATACAGTTTAACTCTAAAAAAAATGACATTAAGAACATGGGAGGAGTGTCTTCCCTGAAGATTTTTCAATAGCTTTTATTCAAGCTTCTTCATCAGTATTGTTGTAGGTGACAATATTTTTTGTTATCTGAATGTCATGATACTCTTTTTATACACAGTCATTTTTTTATATTTGGTTGTGTTGCATTTGTTCATTTATTATATTATTTTTGGTACATTGGCAAGTTAAGTTATTTAGGTTATGATCAATTTGAATGTAGTTAAAGTATTTCCTAGCTAAGTGACTAAGAGTTTGGTAAGTAATATGAAGAAATATGTATATTTGTCTAAATAATTATAAAAAATAAAGAAGATAAAATTATTACTAAGTAAACTCTGTTGTAAATTGCTGTGTAGGTCATACTCCTAATGCAAGCAATGCTAAGTAGAATAGGTTCATCATTGTGTAGTTATATAACTGTTTGTAAAACCAGTTTTGCTAAACCTAACAGGGGCTTTATCTACCAAGATCACCATTGGTGTTGTCTAGCGGATACTACATTTTAATTATATATTTACATTTTTATTAACTGGATAGTAGTATTTTAATCTATGACTATTGCGTTACATATATCAGCAACAAAGAAATATTTTGTTAAAAGGTTTTGATTGCAGAAAATGTTTTACATTTGAAGTATTAATGGATCATGTAATTTTCAGCTTATTATGATATATAAAATTCTATTTTGTATTTACCATATTTTTTGTTGTTTTCCAGCCAAGAAATTACCTCGTGATGTAAATGAAAGAGGAGTTTTTGCTTGTAATGAATTGGATCTTGAGGAGGTCAATGTCTACGGATTTGATTATGATTACACTCTGGCTCTTTATAAACCATCCATGGATTTTTTATTGTACAATCTAGGTCGTGATAATCTTATTCATAAATACAAGGTACATTTTTTAACAAGTAAATTTTTTTTTTCTATTCATGTATGAGAGTGATGAAAAACCTTAAAAAAAACACATACAGTTAAAACTTAAACTTAGTTTGTTAAACTTTAAAAAACATGGCATTAAGAACATGGGAGTGTTTTCTCAGAAGACTCTTCAGTAGCTTTTAATCAATCTTCTTTATCAATATTGTTGCAGGTGAAGTATTTATGTTATCTGAATTTCATCATGTTAATTCTTTCATATACAGTCATTTTTTATATTTGATTCTGTTGAATTTGTTCATTTATTATATTATTTTTACCTAGCTTAGTATAATTTTAAGTTGCATTTTGTTTAAATGTCTTAGTTTACAATTTTCTGGTACTGTGCCAAATATTTGCACATTCCAGATAATTTCTTTATATATGTGTTCTGTTAATGTGATTTCATTTGGAAAGGTTGATTATGTTATAATGATTGTCTAATTTGTGATTGAATTGAAATCTTTTAGCTGTAAACATAGTATTTTGTATTTCAGTGTGCTCACTGAGAGTGCACTAATACAGAAAATCACTAAGTGATTATGTGCTAATCATTTACTGTTTATTCCATGATCATAATGTGTTTAGACTTTGCTCTTAATCTAAAGTGATTTTATGTGCACACAATTTAATTGTATAATAAATTCTTCTAATGAATAAATTTAATGTAATGTAACCTCTTTCATTGATGTTTCATTTTTTATTTTATATTACTCATTTGTTAACAGTATCCTCGTGGTATAGCAGAATTGGAGTATAAGCCTGGTTTTGCAGTTCGAGGATTACATTATGATATAGAAAAAGGTCTTTTAATGAAAATAGATTCATTTTTACAAATACAGTTAGGTACTGTGTATAGAGGTTTAACTCCGGTATCTGATGAAGAAGTACTAACTTTATACAAAAATAAAATTATTCCATTAGCTTTGGTTGAGACTCATGGAAAGAACTCACAGGTAATCTGATTTACTTTTATTATTGTGTTTAACCTTTTCATTTTTTAGTACTAAATTATTTATAAAATATAATTATATAATATACCCAGCAAAGGAAATGTAGCTGTTACATAAAATTATATTCTAAAATAAAAAGGAGTTGTTTAAATTGTAAGATTTGTGGTATACATAAAAGTGTTATTTTACATGTATAAGAACTGTTTGAATATGGTTAAGCTTTGGATTATAATATTTAGTGCAATTAAAGTGCAGTAGTGATAGTTTTGTACACACTTATCTCATCTAATCTCATTGCATAAATTGAAATTGAATGAAAGTTCTAACGCTTTAAAATTAAAATCAGCACATATTTTGATTAATTGTATCGAATATTTTTTTAAAGATTGTTTTATATTTGAGAATACATTTTAAGGCAACCTTCAATGTTGACTTTCAATCCAATATTAATTTTCTGTGTTCTGGTGTTTGACTTTTCTCTTATGTAATAACATTTGACAAAATTTGTTTTCTTCCTGCCCTCAAATTTGTACAATCTTTCATTTAACCCTCCTTCTTTTCATATAATGTAATCATTTGATTTTCATTGTTTACTTCTAATCACAGTACCTCATTCATTTTCCTTTATTAAATTTGGTTTCACCAACTCTCTGCCACACCAGCATTTTTGTTATCTTAAGTCAGTTTTTCCTCTTATCTGTCATGATATCTACTTATTACAATTTTATTTAGAATGATTTGGCTTTTTTATGTGTGCTTTTATTGTTTCTTTTTACCCTTTTTAACATGTATTACATTTTTAAAATTTTCCCATTTTTCAAATTGTTCATAATTTTTAGGTACTTTTTGTTAATTGGTATTTTCAACTCAAGTTATTAAATTAAGTAATTAAATAAAAAAATTATTTCTGAAAAGAAAAAATTCTGAATTTATTTCTGCCACATTTTGCTATTGTTTACTTTCTGTGTAAAATCCCAAAAGTATCACCACCCATTAGTTGCTGTCTTTCATTTTGATGAATTAGCTTGCTTTTTATTTTTGGATGAATTTAAGATCCTTAGTAAGGTACTGTATCTTTTCCTGGTCTGTAGAATAGCACATGGTCTGTATAAGCAAGACCAAGGACCTTACCTTATTGACTATGAGTAGGCCATCTAATTATTCTTATTTTTTGGTCTAAACATGTCCTCTAAATTTGCGTAGTTTTTTTATTTGATGTTATTTAGAAATAAGCGATTTGTAGCGCAACTTTTTTTTTTATAGAATTTGGATATAAGAATGCTACTCACAGGTAACACACATTACATGTTTTTTTATGAAGATTTTACTTTATTAAGGAAGGAGCCTGTACGTGACAAAACTTAGCACGTGAAGGGAAGTGTCTGTTGCTGGTTATGGTACTCTTCCGCAATCATAACTTTGTATACTTCCAGTCAAGTAGTTATGCACTGGTCCATTTACAGTAGTCCTAGAGTAATCTCAAGTTCAACAATAGGCATTCTAAAAGCTCTGTAGATACCCAAACACATCAATTAACCTCTGCAAATTTAGAGGCCTCTTTCATAATGTTTTCTTACTCCATAATAAAACAGCAAATTAATTCTCAGCTTCATCACAACTTCTGTAGCATTTGACACAAAAGTGTTTTAATCTTCAGTTTTTATCTAGGAGTCATTAATAGTTTTGAAAATCATTAGTTACTGAATTTTTTATAATTCATGAAATTCATGGCATATCAGTTTTCATGCCAAGATCAGAGCCACTAAACTTTTCAGTAATAATACTGAAGCACCTGTTGCTGTTTGTGCCATTTCTTTAGTTGCCCAAAGAGTAAATAGATGAATGTTCCAGGAGTTACCCGTCCAGGGTAACCTTAAATGTTCATCCTCGCCAAATGCTAAAGTCAAAAATCATTGCCATCAATCCTGAGTTTTTCCACTCCCTTCGTAATTATCTTTCTATTAAAACACTTAAAGAAATTGATGGTAACTGTCTTTCTTAATTTGAATAAAATCTGTAAGATTTAACAGAATAGAGATTTTTTATTATGTATTGTTATCCTTATATTGATCATATGTATAAATTTAATGTCTTTATTGAAAAATATTATCTGTAGTATTACATTTGCTTTAATGGATTTTTAGATGCAGTTTTAGTATGTTTTAACCGGTTATAAGTGCTTTTTGGGTGTTGGAGTAATGTAATGGTTAAGAGATTGCCTTTTTATGAAGAAGGCAACAGATGGCGTTGATGAAGTCCCAGTTAAACGGTGATATTAGTGATGTATTGGCTGTGACTTCCATCTTCTACGTGTGGGTTCTAATTAACAATACAACTTGACATGAAAACATTTGGGTGTAATGATTGTTACACACTATACTATCTCTTCACAATCTAGGAGCATAACTTCTGGTTGCTCATGATAGATTATTATATAGATAGATAGATAGATATAGATAGATAGATTATATAGATTTACTCACTCGCACATTTAATGTTTAAAATTTTTTCCTGTTTACTTAGTTTTCTTTATGAAATTATCTCAAAGATTGTTCTCTTAGATGATTCCTGTGACTTTTTTATAAAATATAGAAATTTTCATTTAAATTATGTGGACTGAAATATTATTACCATACATCCATTCATGTATTGTCATTGACGCAGTAAAATGATTGGTTTTTATTCATTTGTACTCTAAGAATTAAGAGCAGTAAGGACTGACCAGTGAGTTTCCAGCATGAAGAAAATTTTAATGTGTTGGAAGGATTTGCTAATTTGTTATTGTTAGATTATTTGTGGGATTTTTTAAGGAATCACCGGTTCTATTCAGTATTTTTAGCCTTCAGTATACTGCAGTAAATCCCTGAAATCTGAGTTCAATATGCTTCAAGACTTATCAAGGATTATAGAAAACTTCATCTAACTGTGCATAAAACATACAGGATGTATTGTCAAATCCCAGTAAGTTAAAGTTGAAAGGAAAAAAACTTTCTTTTAATAAAAAATTATTGTTAATAAGGTTTACAATACTGTACAGAAATACAAAATTCTTCTAAAGGTCTACTTCCTAATGAAATGAGTTGCACATACATTGTAAGGGAAGCATATCAATATATTTTAGAACATCATTTCTCAACCTGGAGGTTGAGATGATATGAAAGGGGAGTCGCAAAATTAGCCTACAACTTTATATGTAAACAATAATGAATTCATTTTATGTGGAAAAAAATAATTTATTACAAATATTTTACTTATATTTATAAGTACACATATAAAGAAAATAAGTTAGACGGGGTTATGTTTATTACTCATTTAAAAGTTTCTCTATATGTGGATCATAATTTTCTCTTGAAATTGTTTTCAAGAGAAAAAAGTTGATTCCTATATTTAATTTTTAGTGCAGCCATAGATAAAAACCCTTTTTTTGCAGAGGTAAGACATTGTGAAAGGTATTCATATTTTCAATGCTTCTGTGACTAAATTTCCATATTCGCTTCGATGAACAAGCCAAAATGTATGTAAATCTTCAGATGTGAATTGTAATTATAATGTTTAATCAGCAGACATTTTAATGAGCTGGTTGTGAATCCCAGTTGATAATTTAGCAGCTGCAACAACATTTTCACTAAATGGATTCAGTACTACCCACTTCTTTGAGAAATCAAATTTTATTTTCCAGGAAATACTCTGCCAACTGAATTTCTAGTTCACACAAATACATCTTCTTCCTATTGAAAGAGTGGTGAATAATAGTTCTTTATATACAAATTTTACTCATTATAATCAGAAATGAGTGGAAACATATCAGAGTTTTTGTTTTAAAGACGAATAATTCGGATATCAAGCTTCTTAGTGTAAGCATGAATTTTGTCATCATTAATAAAATGATTTTATGATGTCCTTTGTAAATTCACATTCAAATCATTTAAACATGAAAATACATCAGCTGTGTAAGCCAACAGCAACATATACTCATTATTCTGTAAAAACATTGAGAATGGCGTTTGTGTGTCCTAATAAATATTATTTATTTATCTTGTAATTACAATAATTGGATTAACACTTTTCCTTACAATAAACATCTGACTTCTGTATGGAAAAGAAGAGATTCTTTCTTATTGCCAATTCGATTGCATAGTGTAGCCAACAGCCTATTCTGTAATGGTCGACTTTTAATAAAATTAACTAATAATCATTTTTATAGCTTTACAAAGAATGTGTATGAAATTTTCCAACATATTTTTTATGGTAAGAGCATGTCTGTGAAAAAAGCAGAGTGTGTCCATTCTGCCCTTGGTATAAGATAATCTTTTAATTTTTTCAGAAATTCACTGTTCTTTCTTGTTATATCATTTTTGCACCATCACTACATACGGAAATACATTTTTTCTAATCTATGTTGTAGTTTTTGGTAGCTTCATAAAAAATGTCAACAAGATATTGTCCTGTTACATGACCAGGAATTGATCTGCATAACAACTTATTTTCTTTGCTTGATCTTTCTCTATCACATTCATGTCTGATAAAACATAAAACAGAAATGATTGCCACATCTGTTGATTAACCAAATTGAATACAAAAAAATTCTTTTGAACTCATTTGCTGAATTATCTGATCGCGAGCATTGGCAACCATGTCATCTATTCATCTTGATACTATGTCATTAGAAGGTGGAATTTTTTTCAATATTTTTGCATCTTCTATGCCTATTAAAATGGTGACAATTGCAGCAGGCAATTTGGGGTTTTCTCTATGGGATTTGGACATCTTACTCTAAATGCTATGAGATAAGATGTACTTCAAGTGTACTTTTATCAGTGTGGCTTGATTTACAAATAGAAGCTCATTGATTTCTTAAAGTATGTAATTTTTTTTTTTTAAATTCCAAGGGTTTGCTTTTATGATTCAGGTGTTTAGTTTCCAGGTGTCAAATTGATTTTGATGGTTTCATGCTTTCATCAGAGAGGATTTGAAACCAAACAACACATTGTGGCTTTCTATCCGATTAGGTAAAATCATAATTTAAATAACTGTCATTGCACAATCTTGCCTTTTTACCAATTGATTCACTGGCTGTAGATGGTTTACTTAGTTTTTTCACAAATTTATCTATTTTGCATAAGAATCTTAATTGGGAAAAAAAACAGTTACACCATTTGATGGCAAATTAAGAAACCAAAATTTCAATTATTATTATTTTCAATGAAACATGCTTTAAAAAACTTAAAAGTTAACAAATGCACGCTTCACATTTAAAATTAAACTACCGTTCTACAATCCCTTACACCTTTTTTCTATTGCTGAGAGCATGGCGTGTTTAAACGTATCATGTGCATGTTTGAACATGATGCTCTCACAGCGAACATTATGCAAGCAAGACCAAATTACATGGAGCACATAAACATTAAGTTGGAACCTGTAAATTACTCAGTTTGTACACTTCATATATGCATGTTCATACCTGTTACTATCAATGTAACTAAATAGTTTTAACTTGGTTTTATTGGGTTGTGGTTGGGGGTCATGAAGTATTCATTATATATATATTTTTTTACTTTTTGAGGATCATGGAGCTAAAAAGGTTGAGAATCACTATTCTAGAGAAAAGCAGACAATGAGTTGACTAAATATACACTGTTTCTTCTTTGAAAAGTTCTGTTTCTGTTCAGAGAAACTAAGGAAACAAGGAAAACAGGCAGAGTAAATTGAGTACTTAAGAAGTTATGAGGGATTTCCTTGCTAGTTTAACTATAATTTGCCAATCCTGTTGGAATGTATATGATATTATTATGTTATGGCTCAAAAGACTTGAGTTAGTTATTCTTTTTTTTTTTTATTTAATGATGTGAAAGGAAACTGAAAAGAAAATTTGAATCGACTAGGTTTATGGTTATCAAGGTTGGTCCAAGCCATTTTATGATTAAATAAATACCTGTGGTAAAGTCTGATAAAGAACCACAAAAAAGAAAAAAATTACAATCATGATATTTTTGTTGTGGTTTTTAGTGGTATAGTTATAAAATCCACTTGACTTCTTATAATTCATCCATAAACTTATACATATTTTTGGAAAAAACATTTGTAAACAGGTTTAAAATGCACTTAAAATGAATTTCTGTACATTTCCTAAACAAAAATAACTAATTTATTAAGTATAAACAAATTACTTTATTCAAAAATAAGTTTTATGTAAGTAAAGACTGTTAGATTATTGTAAATAAATAAAGATATAAAAGTTTATTTTTACTATATTAATTAAAATAAAATGAAATTAGAGAAAAAACATACCATTATAAAGTTGATAAATTATGATGCTAATGATTGGTGCATGTTTTGGTGGATTCACATCATCAGAAATGTAATTTTAAAATTCGTATTGAATATTAAAAATATAAAAGAGAATATTGTTTCTCTTTGGTTACATTTAATCCTACGTATAATCACTTTTATTTTCAATTATATTATGTATTCTGTTACTTTATATCCATTATTTTTAGTCAAATATTTTAAAGTATTATTAAAACATTTACTTATTTGGTTAGTAATTACTTGATTGTAAGTTAGTATGATGTATTGTTTAAGTTCTGTATCATTTTAAAGGCTATTATTAAAAGTTATACAGTGCATTGCTTTATGCTGTGATTTTATTTTAATTTTAACCTTATAAATTCTATTAATTTCCTTACTAGTATTAATCATTTGCTTGAGGTATATGTTTCATTGTTTTAATTTTCTGGGTTGTCTTTTGTTTCTTCATTAAATGCTCTCAATATTATAAAGTAATGTAAACAGTATTAATTGAAAATGAGCTTGTGCTCATTTAGATTTAAACAGAAATAACATTTTACGAGAACTGATTTTTTTGAAAGACAGTTTTAATTCTGATTACTACTGTCATCTATAGTGATAGATTATTTTATTAAAGAATAACATTCTGTTTAATTTATCTGACTAAAGAGAAACACTAATCTCTTTTATACTTCGTGTTGAAATTACACCCCTGATAATTATGAAGCCATTGAAAATATATTGACATAATATTAGTGTATTAAAAAAAGGTATGTTTTTATATCATTTTATTTTAACATTTACACTTTAAATTTGGTAAAACAATCTGGTAAGAAACACTATGATTTAAAAAATTGGAACATTACAGATGAAAATACAAATTAGCTTTCAGCATAAGATGAAAGTATGTTCATAGTGTTGTTAAGTTTGTTGTAATACTTAATTTGCTTCAAAAGCACCAGTTGTCAAATCTGCTTATCATCATTACCTTCTTATTGACTGTCTTATTTAAAAATTCCATCAAACAATGGTGCACTTGTTTATTATTATCATGGATGCAGTGTTTATTTCCATAACTGTGCATAAATAAACTTAAAAAAAAAAATCATGTAAAATATATCCCAAAAAATGAATAACCTTTTTGAGTTATCAAGAGTTGAGACTAAATTGAAAATTAATCAATTTTAACATATGAAACTATGTTTGTCTTCAATATTTTATTTTATATTTTTCAGCTGTAATAAATTATAAAAATTGGGGTTGTATTATTAATCTATTTTTATTGAATGTTTTGCTAAATTTATACATATTTAAAAACTTTTTAGGTAAGACCAAAGTATGATCAATTGATAGTATTCATTTGCTAAATCTCTAGAATTATTGAAAGTTATTGATCATAAGTGATCAGTATTAAGATTGTTATAGTATTAAATTATAATTAGTAAAGTCTCAGGTCGACCATTCCTGTGATATGTGGTTAATTTAAACCCAACCACTAAAGAATACCGTTAAGCCACTATCTGGTATTTAAATCCGTATAAAATTAACTGCCTTTACTATTGCATAGTTAGCAATTACTTTCCCATGCAGCTGAAGACAGTTTGAAGTCAAGCTGGACCAGTTATTTTAATACTAATGGTTCCTCATTTCAGCTGGCTATTGTTCTGATATTGGGGTCTCTTAGTAACATCAATTCAGAGCTATAACAAGCTGTAGGTGCATAAACAGAAGATACAACACTGCTTACAAACGCAAAATTAGTAAAGATGGGCAAGATATTCATTTATTTAAAAACTAGAAACTTCTTTATTTAAGATTTTCAACTGATGAAACCATAATTTTTTGTAATATTTTAAATTAGTATATTTTTTATATTTTATTATATCTACTTTGTTTTGATTTATTTATGTTTAAAAAAAAAGTTATTATTAATATTTTATTTGTATGATGGCTCTCTTTAATTTGTATATCTTTTTAATGTTATGAATATTTTTTCTTGTTTTGACTCAGGAATTTGCATTACTGTATGAAAGAAAGTTAAAGTAGATGTTCTCAG
The DNA here is from genome assembly GCF_047948215.1 of Lycorma delicatula. Taxonomy (NCBI): domain Eukaryota; kingdom Metazoa; phylum Arthropoda; class Insecta; order Hemiptera; family Fulgoridae; genus Lycorma; species Lycorma delicatula. The sequence goes on along the minus strand of NC_134455.1, from coordinate 7,680,834 downwards.
AATTCAAGTAACTCAAACTTATCAAAAGTAATTTTTATTAATGGGTGTATACTTCACATACGAAGAGTCGTGAGACTACTTGAAACCATTGAAGTTGTCTTGTGTTTTTCAAGATAAAATGAATTTTAAAAAAAAACTGTTAAAGAGGAGATTTAAATATAATATAATTCCAGTTTCAGTTAATGAAGAAGTCTGGGGACCTTGGTTAAGCTGGTGGACAGTAGAATTTAAACTTTTGATGTCATTTTGTTTTTTCTGGTCCCGTTCGAACAGAATTCTTTAAATCATAATAGATAGAATATCTTAGAATTTGAATGTTAGAGATATAGGATTGAAAGATAGATAGTTCTGAACCTATAACACTTATAAGTTTGAGTTTGTTTTTTTTACCTGCCTTTGGTAGAAGGTAGAACACATTAGAAAAGGGGACAGTTTGTGTAATGTTTTATTTTTTTAAATTTGTTTAAGAAAGATAGAGGCTTACTGTTGGAAGCAAGAGGTTTCAGACTCTTTAAAACTATTATTTTTTTTTACTTATTCTTAAAAATAGAAAGCATTTTGAAAAAAAAAAACTATTTTTATTAATCGGAGAATACCACAAAGTTACTGAACCACCCAGGAGTAAAGGGAATATACATACTATTAATATACTATATATATACATACTATTTTGAACTCAGAACCCCAGAAGTAGAGCAATTTTAAATAAATAATAGAATATTGCACCATTTAAATTTTATTGATTTAATAATTTTTAATGCCTTATATGATTAAAATAAAAAGAAATGAATTGATAGAAGCTTATTATCTTAGTCTGTTCTAATAAGTGATATTCTTCTGTATTTGTACTTTGTGTACTTGAATTCTGTGAACATGCTTTTATATTACCATAAATATTCAGTATAATGCATGCATATTTTATTTTCATTTTTATTATTTTTTTATTTTTTGTTTTTCTTCTTTTATAATGGCGAATGGTGGCCTGATTATCGCTGTACACATAATGTTCTTGAATATAATGTAAACGCACACAAATATTTACTATCTTTTTCTTATCTTTTGTATTTCTCACTTTCATCTCTGTTGCACTGTTATGCATCTACAGAAACAGGTAACTATCAGTTTAAAAAATTATTATTTTTATGTTATTAGTATTTTGATATGGTTGTTGCTCAATTAGCATGTTAGAAATTTGTTCTATGTTTATTTGAATTTTATGTACTTTTTACTGAGTGAAACTAACCCGAGTGGAATTTACCAAACATGTTGTTTTTCTTAATTTGATTGTATTTTTTTTTATATAAAAATTAGAAATTTGAACTAGAATGCAGTATTATAATTATGATGTTGAAAAACTCTCAGGGATTGTTGAAAATCAAATTTTTGTTAATAATCAAATTTCATTAATAATCTATAATTGTTTAAAACAAAACTTGTTCATGTCTTCTAATTCATAAATACAATTAGTAATAAAATAACCCACTGTATACTAAATAATATGTAAAAATGGTATATTTATCTGACTGGGTGAAATAAATTTTAGGTTTGTGTAAAACATATCTGAAAAAATTCATTGTGATAACCAGAAGTATTTCTTTAAAAGATACCACTGTTACTAAAATCAGCAAAACCATGGACAATTTTATGGGTTTTAAATTCTCATTTTACAACATATGTTACAGAGCTTAAATATCTCATACACAAAAAATGGGCCTAGAAACCATATTTTCCTAGTTTATTGTTTATCTGTATCTGTAAAACAACTTGTCCTGACTGATTGATTCAATGCCCAGCAAAAACTACTGAAGATAAATTGAAAATTTGTATACTTGTTCTTCTACAGTGTAAGTGCACATTAAGGAAGGTCTTTTTGAAATTCTGAGTTTAAAGGGTTAAAATTGATTTTGAATTTTTTTGAAACCTGTCTATTTTTTAATTTCTTGGTAACAAATGGAGATATTTGAGTGTGTGATTTTCATGTAAATATCTAAAAACCAAATTCTAGATTTTTTGAAATGGGTGAAGAAAGGTAAAAAAAAATTGAAGAATGATTACGAATTTTCCCCATTTCTGACTATACTAAACAAGATAATCACTAGATTGGGGCTTTCAAATACTCATCAGATAAATATTTAAAAGCTGTTTTCGGGGTTTTTTAAATTCAAATTTTTTAAAGGGTGTGCAATGTTTTTATAGTGTGACTACTCAACCAACACAGCCTCTGTTACTATATATCTGACATAATTGGCTGCACTTACCTCTAATTACTTGACTAAAAAACATAATTAAAAGTAATTAAACAATTTAAAAAAAAAGAAAGTACAGTCATGTTGTGGTATTTGTCGGGTAATGCTAAGAACCACGCAAAATAGATTTTTACCCGTACAAAATACGGTTAACCAATAATGAATAGATAAGAGAATAATGGAGGCCAACTGTTTTGAAACCCACATTCTTAAATTACTCAAAAGTTTTGGGTCCTGTACTGACCAAACTGTTGTGAAGAAATTACAATACACTGATATTTTTTATAAAATTGAACAGGCTTCAATTTTTATTTATCATTATTATTCTCACAAGTATGAGTTTAATGAATACATCGGAGTCGAAGGAGCAGACCCCTCTGGTTTGACAGGAAGGTCAAACAAAGCAAGCCAATGACCGGCTAAATATCCCCTGACCATGATGGGAAACACAAATAACCATATAGAGTGGGCGAAATCTTGATGGATATGTTAGTACAGATGTGTATATATTTTTTTTAAAGTGAAAAAAATTTCTTAACGATGCTTAAATGAGTTCTTATTAAAGTAATGTAATGAACAATAAACATCCTTTAATTTTTTTATGTGTAACGTACTATAAAATCTGAAACAGATTGCCGCTTTTCATTATACAGATTTTAAATAATATGGACATATTACCTCTTCATAATATTAATGTGTTAAACTTATGCTATAATTATAAAAGAATGATTTATCTCCTGATATTATAGCGACAGTTATTTGTAACTGCTTTTTTGGTTAGAGGTGAAGAGTGTCTATGATCTACCTGCCTTCATCATACCAGTTCCATTCGGATAATGTGTAGATCAATATATTTTTTATGATACAAAAATATATTAAAATAAATAATTACTGTTGTAATAATATTAATAACATGGTGTTAAGAATTATAAAATTACTGTTGAATATTCTTACAACCACTTAACTCATCACCCTAATTAAATATCAAAAATTTAATTAATATTCAAAAAAAAAGAAAAAGTTCAAATGAACCTCTTTATCACCATAAGTGTGAAGAGGTCACCTTCCTTCCATCAACCTATTGTAAAATCTTGATACCATTTCTGTCTCATTCATATGGTAGTGGGTTTGAATCCCTGTCAGGCTCTATAGATTAGCTCTAATTCCATACTACATTGAAATACAAAAGCTGTCTTGGTACTAAAGTGAATTATGCAATTTAAAACTATAAATAAAATATTTTGTTTGGAATAAAAATTTTTTTTATATTCTCTACAATAAAATAACAGCATAAGACACTGAAGCTGTAATCATAACTTTATTTGAGACGTGAGCAAACTTATTATTTTATTTGCTCACTCATGATTAATGTGACCGCACACTTAAGATAGCCTATTTATCTACTTGTAATTTCAATAGAATGAAAATGTAATTAGTTGTATTCTGATTGATGAATGTTTATTCAGTTCATTGAAATTCATATGTAGATTGTAACAGGATTGCACTCTTATCTACTTCTATGTCTTTCTTCGGGAATACTGCACTTCATATGTATTTATTAGCCAGGTAAGGGTTAAGCTTTACCTAAGTTGCCTGTATGTTTTTTTGCTGTATCTATTTAATGTAACAATTTTTTGAATGACTGCTTCTTGTTCACTTTATTACAGTTATTTATTTCTTTATTCAATTGAAATTTCTTAACATTTTATAATTTAATTATGTAGTAATAATGCATATAATAACTTCTTTTGTGAACAATTTAAAAAAAAAATATTTTTTAACTTTCTAATTGTATTTCCTTATTTAAAAAATAATGCAAGTTTCACTCAGAAGCGTACTGCATGTTAAAATTTCTCATTAGAAAAATATTGTAGAATGCATTTAAATGAGATATGCTGCTTGATATGTGAATCATCACACTGCAATAAAAATCATAGTTATTATTATTATTTTATTAATTGCATTTTATCATTCTAATTTCTTTTCTTTGTTAGGTTCTTTAAATTCACAACCACCACAGTGGGTGTTGAATGGAACATTTAAATTTTTTCCGTTGTTTCATGAGATATTTGACATTCTTGTTTTTCTTTCTCCTCTCGTGAGGTTTTTCAAATTCTTTCATTTTTTTCTGTTTCTCGATGGGGCTGTCATAAAGTTACTAATAAGCACTGATTGTTATAAAAGTAGAAAATATTCCGGTTTATTTATTGCTAACCAGTATTGGCTGGCAGTTTAAGACACTAAGTATTATTATCACCTTTATGTTAATAATTTTGAAGTTGATTTAATAGTTTAATGAAGGAACCAAATCATTAATTTTTATTTTATGTTACATTTTATTAAGATATTCATGTATAATAATTGTATGAATAATTTTTAAAATTTAAACTTATCAGTATTGAGACAAGGTTTTTCGTCATTAGAACTACTTTTTGCAGAATTATAAAGAAATGATTATGTAACATATAAATTGTATTAATTGTACACTGAATTAAACAATTAAATCAAGTTTTTAAGTTTCATTTAAAAAATTATTTGTAAGCTTGAGAAATCAAACTTTGTGTGACAAAGATATAAATTAAAGTTTTAGTATTCTTGGATTTGTTTCCTTATTTTGAACATATTTCTTCTTCCATGGTGACATTGATTTGCTTGGCATTTCTCTTGCCACCACCCCATTTGGTCGCCTTAAAACATAAGACCGAATGTCTGAACCACAAATGGCTACTGAGCCGAAACAGTTTAGCTACCATTGTCCTAAATAGCTGCTAGAGCATACCTAACAGTGTGAGTGGACTAAGCGCGGTGTCATACACCACCGGCTTACATGCCCCAACCTTTCACTTGTCATATATTTACTAAAATGGGTAGGCACACTTCATCAACTACTAAAAGTATATATAACATCCATAAATTAAAATTTACTTCGTCTAGACAGCAATTCGCTGCCACGCCTAGGTTGCTGAATGCCAGCAAGAACCTGTGAATGCTATATTAAAGCGCTTAGAGCCTTAATTGGCTGGTGGTCAGTCATATATCTCTAGGTTAGCTTGCCACAGCAGTGCAGTAGGAGTCTTTCCCTTAAGTAAACTACAGATGTCGATTGAAGTTGCAAAGCAACTGCATCAAGGAACTCCCACACGGTCTGACAGTGCATGTAGACAGTGACTCTTTGGGGCTTCCTTCCTCCTCAGCTGCCTGACCACCTTGGTTTCCTGAAGGAAATCCTCAACAGACATATCCAATATAGGATTTTGCCCGTGCACGGCCCTGAGGATTTCGGGCTCCTCTACCCTTGTCATATCATATATCAATATCTGTGGCCACTGCTCGGTCAGCAACTGAGCTTTCAGCCCGTTCCTTGTCAGAACATCGGCATCCAGTAGCTACTTTGTCTGCCGCTCACTTATGACTTTTAAGATGACACCGTGGTCCCTTGTTTTAGTGACCTGGGAGACTTGAATTCTTTTTCTCCATGGGTCCAGGACCTTCTTCAGGGTTAGCTCTGTCGCTAATGACGAAGTCCTCGGATCAGGTTTTAGTGGAACCACCTTAATGGTAGCTCGCTTAATTTTAGTTGCCAGCACCTGAACGCAGCGGTGAACTAATCCGCTTAGGCGCAGACATGGCAGTTACTGTGGTGAAGGAGACAGGTTTTTAACCTTCTTCACCCGTTTAATAAACTTGTGGAGCTCACCCAGACCCTCACTCATCACTAGCTTGAAACCCCTGACTCCCTCCACAACCTGGTCTACCTTGCTGGACAGTTGTAAAATGACAGAGTCCAAGGCAAGGTTGGCACCTTGGAGTCACATTTTAACGCCAGATCTGAGACAACAATGCACATTGACTCAAGTAGGAGTCGACAAGCTGCCGAATCTCCAAGGACCACTCTTGATTCCTTTTTGTGGAAATTTTGGTTCAACCGCATCTCCTCTATCCGCCCTAAACCCTCGGACCCGAACTTCATTTGCTTCTCAGCAGGCTTACCTTACACCACCATCCTCCAATTCCCTTGACTTTGTTGAGAACCGCCCTTCAGGCTTACCCATCCTTGCCATTCACTCCTTGTGCAGTTCCAGTCGCAGCCTTCCCCATACAACTTGTGACAGAGATTTTGGTCAGATTTTTTGTGCAATGCGCTTCACAAGGGCACAGCACCTTCCCTGCGGAAACCTCTGAGACCTCCTTTGCGGAGAACTGGGGCTGGAAGGGGTCAATCACCACAAAGTCCTTGGCAAAACCAACCAAGTCCTTCAAGCAATCTCCCCTGGATTGCTCCATTGCAGCTTAAGCAAGTAACACTATGGCTGGGATTCCAGGCATTATGTCCACAGCTTGAAAGAAACTAACACCTAACTCAAGGCAAGGTGAGCGTTTAACAATTTCTTTTGTGAGCAAGGCCACTTGTTCTCACGTAACCTCACTCGAAACGTCGAAAGCTAAAAGCTCCTAAGTCAGACCACTGGCGAGGTCGAAGCAAAATCGCTTCCCAAACCTGCCAGATGATCCAGAAAGTTTATTGGCCTCATTAAGTACGAATTGGCGACACTGACACACAAAGAAAATGTCCTTATTTAGCTGACGGTGGCCCTCCTGCAACACACTACACTACTGTTCTGTGAAACACTTTGCAGCAACGCAGGTTGACTAACTGCCACCGATCATTGTACAGCCCCAATGACCTGTATCTAGAACATTGTCCTTGCAGAAAAAATGGCTATCGGTTAGGCAAATTGCAAGTTTACAGTACGGGACCAGAGGCTGAAAAGTGATATGAATTTTCTGAGTCAGCCAAACAGTTGTGTAACTAAAATAAGGCAAAAAATCTTGAATTAATCAAAATATTTTAATTAAGGCAATAGAAAATCCACAGGTAGTACAAGAGAAAAAAAAATTATTTGCAATTTTATGGTTCTGCATTTTATAGTCAATTGAGTTATCTTTTTAATCAACTTTAATGAAAGAATGAAGTTTTGAATTCAATCTGTTTTTAAATTCAGTTGTATATACATTCAAGCCTTTACACTAGATGGACTGACTTGATTCATTTTTTTAATTTTGTAGAGTAAATCTCTCTGGTAATTTAATAATTAAAAAAAAAAAAAATTAAATTAAAAGTTGCATTGACTAGCTAAATCGATATGAAAATATTTTTTGAACTTCTGATATTATTGGTTTATTGTAACATAATGATATACTTATGATGTTCGTAGTACTTGCTTGAAAAATTCAAGAAATTTAGTTGGTAAATTTTGGGTAAAAAATAATATATTTTCTAGTATTTGAAAGAGCCTTAGCTCTTTCTTAGTAGTGTTTGTGTAGTTTTATTTGTTTTTTTTTTTAAATGCACAGAAAAATAATACATATCCCTGCTTTTCAGGGAACCTTAGATTGAGCTTGTTTAGAATCAATCTCTTTAACTCTACATTCCTTTTCCTATTTTAACATGATGTACGTTTTTCTTGTGTTTCTTACGAGTAATTTTTTTTCATATGATTAGCATTGTTTATAGATACTGACATTTTAAATTAAAATAAAAACAAAAAAACTTTAAAAAATGAAACAATCTTAAAAAGTTGCTCTTAAAACTAAACAATAATACAGTTTCAGTTTTTTTAGGGTGTCAATTTTTTTTTTAATTTGTGCCAAATTATGGATTAGTAATGTCCAATGACTTCTTTTCATGAAGTGTTTTTAAGCTATGACCATTTCTAATCTGTTTTGCCACCATATTCATGAGTTACCAACGTGACTTGTTTTTAAAGAATTTAAAAAAAATAAAAAATCTTCCAAAGCAGTTCGCAGACCTTAGACCAATTAAAGACAAAGATTTCTACTGCAATACACACAGTTATGGTAGGTTTAAAAATACCAAAACAGATTTGGAAAAAACCAATCTTAAAACTAGCATTGATGTATTTTTTTTATTAATTGAGATTAATTAGTGTGTTTTTTCATCCAAAAATCATCATCAGCATTGAAACAAAGGTTATACAAAAACAAACACAACAAAAACCTAAACTCAGATAAAGAAAAACCGGTATCACAATAATTAATAATAGTTGTTTTCCAAAAAAAAAGCTGAACATTTTAGTTACAAAACACGTTTGATAAAATAATGTTTTCTGAGATATAAAAGGTTAAACATATATATCATCACCATTTTGAAAAAATTCATGAATGTGTTTGCACTATAATTTTTTTATTTATGAGAGAAAGTTTGTTTAAACATAGAAATATTAAAAGTAACAAGTAAGGATTGTCAAACTACAGAATTATATGCAATTTAAAAATCAATAAAGACTGCTACATACTTACTTGCTGTAGTATAGCTTGTACTTCACGGATAATACAAGGTCTGTAAATAAAGTAGACTAGTCTTTGTTTTGGCAGCCAAAGTGGCAACACTGTGAAGTTACTAGTAAACATATGGTTATAGGAACAGTTGATTTATACTAGGTATTAATATTTTTATTCTATTGTTTCCACAAACATGTAAACAAACTTTTCGTGAAATGAGTTTTTGTTGTGCGTCACAAAAATGAGTCATACTAATTATGAGCAATATTGTGAAATCAAATTTTGTGTTGCACTCTGTAAGAGTGCTACTGAAACTTTTTCAAAATTGAAAATGGCACATGGAGATGACTCTCTGTTGTGAGCCTGTTAAAAACCTAAGTTTTTAGGTGGTTTAAAGCATTTTCAGATGGCTTTGAATCAGTTGTGGACAAGCCATGCTGTGGAAGACTGTTAACGTCAAAAAGTGACGACAATGTTGAGCGAATCAGTGACTTGATACAGTATGACTGGCGACTATGAGAATGATTGTAGAACAATTGAATTTGATCCATACCACAGTCCATCAAATTTCAACAAACAAATTGGACATGAAAAAAGTTTGTACAAAATTTGTTCCAAAAAACCTCACTGTTGAACAGAAAAACAACAGTGTGGAAGTGTGCCGCGATCTTCTAGGGCAAATTGAAACTGATCCTGATTTTCTAAAAAATGTTATTACTGGTATGAATCTTGGATATTTGAGTACGACCCAGAAACAAAACTCTAAGGAATGGCACACTCCAAACTCACCATATCCCAAAAAAGCAAAAATTAGCAAATAAAAACCATGCTAATTTGTTTCTTTGATAGTAATGGCATTGTCCATAAGGAGTTCTTGCCTACAGGACAGTGTGTAAATCAATATGTTTACCAAGAAATTCTTGAAAGAATTTCAAAAAAAGTTGCCCATTAGAGACCAGCCATCAAAGACAACTAGATGCTGCATCATGACAATGCACCTTGTCACACTGCACTCTCAATTAATGAGTTTTTGACAAAGAAAAACATTCCTGTAGTTCTCAACTACCTTATTCATCTGACTTGAGTCCTTGCAACTTTTTCCTGTTTCCGACATTAAAAAACACCTCAAAGGACACCATTTTGGAACAATAGAAAACATTTTTAAAAAATGTAACCAACCATCTGAAGAATATTCCAGTTTCTGAGTTCCAACACTGCTATGAAGAGTGGGAAAACCATTTGAAGCGTTGTGTGGCTTCCCAAGGGAACTATTTCGAAGGTGATAGAATCCATATGTAATTGTATTTAAATAAAAAGTTTTTCTGAACCAGTCTCACTGTTTTATTTACAGACCTCGTGAAGTTTAACAGAAATAATTTGTTCTGAATAAGATTAGGACTTTTTAAATCCACTTTATGTTCTCTTAATTTTTTTCAATTTTGGGTTTAATTCGGTTTGGTAGTGCTTTAGATAATATTTTGTATGCAAAAAGTAACAAGTATATTCCATGGTAGTTGTTTACATCTTTTTTGGGGAAAGGATAAATCAAAGCTGATCTTTTTTTTGGTTTCCCATATCTTCTGGAATAATTTTTTAAATTTTGGATTATTTCTTCTGGAGTATATTTTAAAAGATTGTACAATCTTTTCCAGATTCTTCATGTTTTTAATGATTTATTTAATTTCATTTTGTTTTAGTGGTAGGGAATCTAAAACTTCTTTTGGATGATTTGTTTTAATCCTTTTGTTTGGAGGCCTGCAATTTAATAATTTCTCATAGTACTTTGCCATAAGTTCAGAGGTCTTTTTTTTATTGTGGATTAATTTTCCATTTTCATTTTTAAAACATACACTTTGAACTTTGTAACTTTTTTGGATTTTTAATGTTTGGTAGAACTCTTAATTATTGTTTCTATTGAACTTGTTTAGATTTTGTTTAGTTGCTGCTTCTTGAAATCTCTTTTTGTTTTCCTTAAACCTAGGAATTTTTTTCTTGTTTGAAGTTCTCAAAATCGTTGGGATTTTTGGTAGAATTCCATTTTTCCTAATTTCACATCTTTCAAGAAGAGTTTCTTTTGGAGCCTTTGTTTCATTGATGTTTCTTTTTTGGGGCTATTGGGCTACTGGATTGTTTTTCTGCTACTGTTTTTGATTATTTGAGATATTTTTGTTCTGATAAGGGATTTAAACATTTTAATTTGTTGTTGGTGTTTTTCTTGAATTTTTTTAAATTTAGTTTTAATTCTTTTTTTTTGTGAGTTGCTTCTTTTCTGTTTGGGGTAAATTTTACTTTACTAAATAAATTTTACTTTATTAAATAACAATCTGAATTTATTTTCAGTCAATTTTTGATATTTATGAGAGATGGTAGCATAATCTATTTAAAATTCTTCAAGTTTTAAAATTGGGTCTGCATATCCATATCTCTTTTTGGTTTGTAGGACATTTCTTAAAATGTGTGGACATCAATTTTAGGTTACAATGTTCAAAGAGTTTAATCCTCCTCCATTTTTTAATTGCTTGTTTTGTAGGCTGGATATTCTCTGAAAATTTATGTAATAAATTTTTTTCAAATTAGATGTGATGCTTATGTAAAATATTCTATCAGATTATCTGAAAGTATCAATCAGCATTCCTAAATTGGAACATTACCGTATTTGTAATAGTAAAAAATAAGTTGACTAACTTGAGTAAAGGGGATAAAAAATTTAGAGAAGAAACGTAAGTAAAGAGTTTGAAAAAATATGTAAGGTAGGCTGCGCATTCTGAAGGTTGAGAAAAACTGCAATATATTAAAATTTAATCTGATCTAATATAAAAAAAGAAATACATTCAATACTAAAAATATTATTAATTATTCTTAAAGAATACATGAAAAAATGGTTTTAGTAAAAGCGGAAATTAGTCTGCAAATTGGTTAAAGTAATATGTGGTATCTTTTTTATTATTTTCAAGTAGTTATTTTTACAGTAACAGGATTTTAGGAGTTTAACAGGATTTTATTGAATTGAAACAAATTATATGCTTAAACACACAATCAATTTTCAACCAAGCATCTACTTTGTACAAATAAAACTAGTTCTTGGCAAGTGTCTGGGCAGAGAGATTTCACTAAATTAATAAAGAAAATTTCTAAAATTGTTAATAATAATAATGTTTTTAGACACTCAAAACAGATGGAGGTAGGTACATAAAACTTTCATGTACCTACCTATCTTGCACTGATTTATACAGACTTCAAGGTTAAAAAATATACTTCAAAAGAAATCTATAAACAAATTATTGATGTTAAGATAATACTGGCCATCCACTATCAAACATTTATACATTTGAGGATATATTTGACTGCTTTCATCACTCATATTATAAATAAAAACAGATATTATAAACTACTATAACTATTATAAAAACATTCTATAAAAACAGGTTTATTATTTAATGTTATTTATAATCTAGCCAGTCAACATCAAATATATTTTTTAAATAAATCTAGTTTCTGTAGATTAAGTACTTCACTATGGTTTATTTATTTATTTTTTTGGTTTGAGGTGAATTTTCTTCATTTTGTTTGAATAAATTTTCTTATAATGTAATTTTACAGGGCCAGTTGGCCAACTTCAGTATTGTGGGTAGTAATAGTTCTTAATATCACAAGTTAGGTTCTTCAACGTCATCTATTCCAGCACTGCTCTTCATTGATATTATATACTTTTTGTGAACAGCGTGAAATTCCATCTACTAACTATTGACTATATTTTTCTTAACTGAGCTTTCATCGTCTGTTTGATCTATTTCTCTTACTTTGACTCCAAGCTCGGAGATTGGTCACTCCTTTCCCAGTAGGAGTACTATCTAACTTTCCACAACACTTAGATAATCAGTAGACCACCTTGACCACAGCTGTTGACACATTTGTTGTAAACATCATCATCTAATAAGCCATCAGTAAGCCAGTTGGTGGACAGATTTGATAGATTGAACTCAAGAAAACTGACTACAGGACTGTCAATAAGGAAATGGCTGGCAGTTAAATATGAAGGATGTTTTGGATTTTCAGACAGAGTGCAAATAGGTCTAGAATTTATAATGCTTTTATTTGGGTCAGCAACATGTTAAACTCCTCAAATGTTAGGTTCACATTACCAAAGATGTCTTTAAATGGTGTTTCATAGTTTTGACATCTGCTTCCCACAACTCTCTGAAATGAGGGAATGATATGATGTTTATAGGTGTAATATTTATAATTTTGACCAAGTAGAAAATTTTATAAGAACTTTGTCTGGTAGATTGAGTTAATTATCTTATTGAAGGACATTCTTCTGGAACATTTTGAACTTAAAATCACCGAAATTGTGGCCATGATTTTGAATCTTTTAAAAGCCATATTGGTTTCTTCTAAAGCCATACCTCCAGATGCTCTGACTCAAGTACCTTACAGGTGTACCATGAGATTTGAGATCAGTTGAATTATCTTCAGTAGGAACATAGTCCATACTGCATTTTCCATCTTTTTTTGAATTTATGATTCTCAATTTGCAATAAAAACCTTCCATTTGTTTGGTGGAAGTGGTTTTCATGCATGACAAATATTAGAATTGATTTATAAAAAGAACACTGTCAATATTTATGTTAAGGATTTTGGGAACTGTCATTTGTACAGGTTTAATGAGAAATACCATTTCAGATCAAGTCTTGATAAAATACCAGTTTTGATTGATGCCATTCAAGATTCTGAAGAAAGTAGTTGAACTAAAACTTGTCCTGATTTATTGACTGAATGTAGATATACGCATTGTCCATAGGCCTTCTTTGAGGTGTCACAAAACCAATGCATTTGAAAGTTAATGGGCTTCTTAATATTTTTTTTTTCAAATTTCCTTAAAAAAAAAGGAAGTAATATCAGTTTTTCCCATGTTGCTATCAGTGATGTAGATGTCCTATCATACCATTCATGTCATGTCTTCCCTATAATTGCTGCAGAAATATTCTATACGAGATAACTTTTGGGCTTATAAGCCCTAACAGTTCAAACATTGATGGCACTTGTCATTTTTTAACAGAATTCAATCTATTTAAATCATTTCAAGCTATTTGAAATGCATCAGGTATGGGTGATCACACAAAATTTTTAATGCCATAAGAAAAAGAGTTTTTCTTATGTAATTATAAAGAAATAGGTTTTTAACAAGATTAGGTGTTCTGAGCAGTTTGATGAGTACTTTCTAAGTTCAAAACTAACAGATTTCAATACTGTTATTCAATCAACTTGGATATTGAGTATTGTATATGTCACTGGCGCCTGATAATAAATTGTCTACATAAAAATCTCACTTCAAGATTTCAGGTGCCAGTGGAAACCTTTCATATTTATATTAAGCCAATTTTTGTAGACATCTACAAATGTCCTATTTATAGTTATTTAATGGGGCATCTGCATAACTGTAAATAGGACCAGTGTGGTTCCATATGTTGCGGTTGTAAGTTCATAATGTATCAAATCGGTCGGGTTTTCTCCATAAAGTTTTAGTATTTACATTCTTCTGGATATACTTAAATTTGATGATAAATCTTTGCTATATCTTCTGTAAAAACTACTGGGTGTGTCCTGAATCCAACCATTTCGAGTAAAGGTTTTGCTGAACTGTGTCATATGCTGAAGTATCTGAAATAATTTTTGCAAATCAATTGAAAAATTACTCCAAGCTGGTAGTACTACTACTTCCTCTTATTACAGCACAGCCTGGAAGAAAATACTGTATTATATAATTGTAAAACCCTTGTATTATATAATTGCAAGTTTACTTGTTCCATTTGACCAAGTGTCTTGTATAACGAATTCTGATTATTCCTGATAAAATCTTGATTTCTTTGAAATCATCTTTCAAGTTTTATAAATGTGTGGCAGGTTGATCAAATGAATCTCCTTACTTAAAATATTTGGCTTTGATAGAAGCCTGACTAGAAATCATTCAGGTTCATCTCTAAATGTAGTCTTCAAAAAATGTTTTTCATAATCTTCTTCCTTTGTCACTGGAATCTCTTGTAATTCTCAACATTTAGTTAATTCTTACTGAAAATGATTTTAACAATTTCACTTTATGTTTCATCTTCTAATTTTAATTTTGTCTTATATAAGTATACATTCATATTTCCTAAAAAATCTGGTAATACTTTGTATCAAACCCTTTGTACTAAACGGAGTATTTTCATTGCATCCATCAATAAAAGTTTGAGCTTATGTTAGTTGTGTTTTACATAGACCCCGCTGTTTAATCAGATCTTGCAGCCTTGTCTTAAGACTCATTATTGTACGACTAAATAATTTTAACAACATTAACATTAAGGACTGTGAATAAAGAAGAATACAAGAGTGCTCTTATGACACGTAAGAGTGCATATGAACATAAGAATGTTCATATAGTGTAGTTAGTTGTAGGCTAGTTAACTATGTTGACAAGGTAAGATATTATCATTGATATCGTGTGTTAAAAAATTTTCAATTTGTTTTTTGTTCTGTTGTAAATTTATATGTGATGATATAATTTAGTGGAATCTTAATTACTTATTCCCATTATTTATATTTATTTTTAAAATTATTAATAATTTTTAAATCATTATTTTTTGTAAAATATTTGTTTCAATTTTTTTTTACTCAGTATTAACATTAATAATTTAATTCTGTCTACTGCTCATGTAGGGTCAGCTTCCAATTCGCCCTAGAGTTTCAAGAATTTTTTTAAATGTAGTAAGTAATTTCAATCAGTTCTTTTCATTAAGTTGTGCTTAAGATGAAAGTAGCCATAGTTATAATTTAATTTTGTGAATTAGACTTCACTTTAAATGTTGAGTCACATTTTTTACTAATTAAATCATTATATGTTATTTAGTAATATATTAATTTAATCATAATATAAAAATGTTTAATATTGAATTTACTTTCTTTAAATAATTTATTTCAATTTTAAATAACAGTAAGTAATATTAACATTTTAATAAATTTTATTATCTAATTAATTTGGTATTGGTTATGTTAGTTTACAAAAATGCTGAATAGTAGTCTCTTTTGTCTTTGTTTTTTTTAATTATGTTTACTTGTGTGAAGATGCATACATGATTACACAAGCACATATGCACCCCAACTCCACACCACATTGTTGTTAGAAAAGATGCCAGAAATTAATGAGTACATCATATTTTCAAAATGAATTACTTAACAATAGTGTGGCTAATTAAAGAAATTCTAGAGTTTGAGCTGTTACAATTTTGTAACCAAGAAATCTGTTCTTTATATTGTAACCTGAGTTTTTGTTGTATTGTTGATAACTTTGTTAAATAGCAAGAAACATATTTAAAGATTAGTACAGTCTTTGTATGTTTTTTCTTTATGCAATTTCTGAATTCAATAATTTTGGCAAAACAATCCACTGAGTTGGTCTAGTGGTGAACTCATCATTGCAAATCAGCTGATTTCAAAGTCTGTAGTTCTAAGGTTCAAATTTGAACTTTTATACAAATTTGAATACTAGATTGTAGGTAAGAACACAGATGTGTTCTTTAGTGGTTGGGTTTCAATTAACCATACATCTCAGGAACGGTCGAACTGAGACTGTACAAGACTACACTTCATCTACATTCATACATATCATTCTCATTGATCCTCTGAAGTAATACTTTACAGTGGTTCCAGAAAAAAGAAAAAAGAAAAAGATCTGTAAAACAAATAGTTAAATTATGTAAAATTTAAACTTTATCTTAACCATCATAAAATTTCAGGTTGTTTCTGAGATTATTTTGGCAACAGAGGCCCTTAAAAAAAGACATCTCAGCCTACAACCTACAGAGAAAGAAATAGGAGAATACCAGGGAGGTTTCAGACTGGAGGAGCTGTCCAGATCAGGTCATGAGTCTCAAGCTAACAATGGATTAAAACAGAAAAAGAAGTAGAGACATGATGATAATATTTGCACATTTCAAGAAATCATACGATTTCATCCGCAGAGAATCCCTACTAAAAATTCTAAGACACCTTAGACTACATCCAAAATTAATAAACTTGATAAAACTGATCCTCACAAACAATAAGGCAGAAGTAAAATTCAGAGGTGAACTCTCAGAACCATTTAAGATCAAAAGACGACTGTGCCAATGCAATGGACTCTCATCACTACTATTCAACTGTGCTCTGGAAATGGTAATGAGGAAATGGCTCAAAAAATGCCCTCCAAAAATAAAAATAGGCCATAAAATCAAAACTGACTGCCTTTATTTTGCTGATAACTTGAGACTGCTAGCAATCGATGTCAACGAAGCTAAAACACAGATATTAGAACTTCAAAACATTGTAAATAAAACTGGCCTCAAAATATCATTTGAAAAGACAGTAATTATGCCCCAAAAACCAATACAATTAAAAAAAGTAAACATAAACGGTAATAAAGTCAAAAGAGTAATCCAATTTAAATACCTCTAGAAATAATAACAAACAACCTGAATGAAAAAACCTCAATCCAAATATGAACAACAAACTAACTAAAGCACAAATATTAACCTAGTATACCAAAAGTAAAAAAAATCTATCCATAAACATAAAAATAAGATAAAACACAGTTATAAAACTGGAAGCCATATATGCAGCAGAAACACTCTTCCACCTGCATGAACAATTAAAGACTGGCAGACTCCAGAAAATCAAACAAAGAATTGGAAGAACCGGCATAAAAAAAGAAACATGAGAGACTGGCAGTGGTGGATCTTGCTCATAAAGTGATGTACTAAGAGTTAGAGCCCTCACTGATACCATGCATAAGAGGAGACTAGGATTCTTTGGACATATTTTGAGGGTGTAAGATTCGAGTCTTTTGAAATAGCTGGTATAGTACAATCTCTACTCGAAATACACAAAGGCAAGATGCAGATGGATCAAAGAAATAAGAGAAGATCTGAAGGAAATTAGACTTCAGAATCCAAAGAGAAGTTAAGATTAATGAAAAAAATCAAGGACAAAATCACTTGCTTCACTCACAAGAAAGAAACTTGCAACATACACTTTCAACACTAGAAAGGGCACGGAGATCGGAACGCATGAAAAAGTACTGGGAGAACTGCAAGGCCCAAAGAACAGTCCCTTCAAAGAGATTTGGATAATGGACTGATTAAAGTGATGTTATGCATCATAAAAGATGGTGAAAAAAAAAAAAAATTTTATTGTAGAAATTCAAGTATGTGGTTGTACGTAAAATTAAATTATTTATTAAAATTGTACAGCTCTATTAAATTTTCATTTATGTTGTGAGTGTTTGTATATTAATCAAATACACTACACACAGCAAAAGGTGGAGCCTACGTATCACTAAAATATAAAACCTAAAACTACACAAACAATCAGTGGTCTTACTGTAATATTGAACTGTCTTGAAAAATAAATAATTTTGTTTTTAGAGACCACATAGTTTAATATAGTTAAATTTTTTTTAGTAGTTCCTATTAATCCTCTGTACTGTTTAATTATATTTAAATTTATGAATAAACTAAGTAATGTAGAAGAATATTGAGGTAAAGCATATCCTGTTAATTCTTTATCCTTTATTATCCTTTTTATTCTTAATTTTTCATGAAAGAAAGTACAGAGTGCAGGATCCTACAAAAGTACTTTCATGAAAAATTAAGGTAAGATATGTCTTATCTCAATATATATGTTGTTACTCCTATTTGTGCAACACAAACATAAAGAGTTTTAGTAAAAGTCCTATTTAACTAAAATGGTCAAGATACATAAAATTATTTTACTGTATTTCCAATAAAATCTTTTAAAAAATATGGTTAGTGGATATGTAAAAGCAGATCCTATTATTTTCACCGGGTAGTGATAGTAGCTTCTGCATGAGAAGGCTACTTGACAGAGTAGCAAGCAGTTGACAGAAAGTTTTTAAATTAATTTTTATTAATTTTATGCTTTGCTTTTAATTTATGAGTCCTGTCAAATTCATGAGTAGTAATTTTCTTGAATTTCTGTCGTAAAATTATTTACTACTGTTAAAAAATAATTTCAGTTTTGGTAGTTAATAGAAATTGCCATTCTTATGTAACACACATTGTTACATAATGTTACATAATTATTTTAACAAAATAATCACTGAAGCGACCTGAGGTTGTTAAGGTTAAAGATTAAAGTCCATGTTTTAACATAAGTTAATGACATATTTTGCAGTTTTAGAAGTTAAAGACCTTGAGAAAAAAGTATAAAAATTATATTCTTGCTGTTTAAACAAATTAAAAATTGTTTTAGTCTATTTTCTTTTTTTTCATTTTTTTTTTTTTTTTAGATTTGGCTATAAGATTGTTATAGCTCAAACTCTTGGTATCTTTTCTCATTAGTCAAACTAAAAGTGGGGTTTTTGTGAAAATATTAAATAGTTGAGAGATGTCTAAAACAGTATTCATGCTTCTTGCTTTGAGCCTGAATTTATAAACTATTTAGTGCTGCTTATGTTAAAATACAATTGGTATTCTAATAAGAATACTAAACATCTTTTTTGTATTGTAATTTGCAATTGTGTTTTATATAACCTTGTTTGTTCATTTAAATTATGGATTTTCCATTATGAAATTTTGGGTTTCTACTGTTTTGTGTTATATTTATACACTGAGAAAGCTGCTTACACACTTGTAAAAGATGTGATAGGATAGTTTTAAGAATGGGCTTGTAGTTACAAAATGGCAGTACTTCAGGCTATTATGATAGATCTTCAAAGTAAACCCCTTTCTTACTGAACACACCAACTCTGTGTTTCCACTTTTAGAAGCATTCCTGGAAATGTTCTTTTGAGTGTTAAGAACACCGCTCCATGTTTATCTGGATTCCTTCAATTGAGTCAAATTGAATTCCCTTTCAGCGCAAATTTCAGGAAACAGGTAGAAGTCGGCAGGAGCTAAATCAGTGGAATAGGGGGTGGTGGAAGCACAGGAATTCACAATATGGCCAAAAATTCCATGATTGACAACACACTACGAGCCCATTGCATTGTTGTGGTGGAGGATCCAGTTCTTCTGCACATTTTTACACAGGTGATGAATGACGCTTTTGTAGTGTTCCTGGTTGACTGTCTGCTCCCTAGGGCAAATTTTTGTTGCATGATTACTTATAGAATTGAAGAAAACCATCAATATTGTCTTCACATTTGACTGACTTTGTCACACTATTTTTGGTTGTGGCAAACTTGGACCATTCCACTTCAATGATTATGCCTTTGTTTCTGGATCATACCCAGAAACCCATGATTTTCACCTGTAATTACACTATTTAACAAATCTGGGTCAATTTAGTCTGATTAATCAATTCATGGGACACTTAAATCGGTGTTGGTTTTGCCGGTTAACAATTTTGGAATGAATTTCACAGACACTCGACAACACCTGTTCAAATTTTCAGTTAAAATTAACTGAATCACATAGAAATTTAAATTCACTTGAGATAAGTGAAATATGAAACTGAATTCATAAGTCTCCAAAGCTGATTTCCCAGTTTTCAAACTCATTGTTCCACTTCATCAATGTTGTGAAATCAGTAATCTGCTGAGAACCAAAAACACATCTTCACTCATCAGGATGCAACTCTGTACTGAACATAGATGACGCAGTGATCTATTTAGGATGTTTCAAGGATAAAACAAGCTTCCTCTTCCACATCCACTTGCAAACCTAGCCCCCCCCTCCTATGGAGCAGTGGCAAGACCGGTCAAAAAACTTTTCAATCACAACTAGCACTTGACATTGAAGGTTGTAAAATAGAAGTCATAGTTGCTATGCAAAAAATTTCTTTTCACTTATTTTTCCAATTTTTGATCAAATTTGAGGGAATAATTTTCTGTAGTTATAATAATATGTAGAGAAAACAAATGAATATGTATTATGTGTACATGCACAAATGTATCTCACCTTAGCACAAAAAAATTGTAACTCCATCATGTGC
Organism: Lycorma delicatula; assembly: GCF_047948215.1. Taxonomy (NCBI): domain Eukaryota; kingdom Metazoa; phylum Arthropoda; class Insecta; order Hemiptera; family Fulgoridae; genus Lycorma; species Lycorma delicatula. The sequence goes on along the minus strand of NC_134455.1, from coordinate 7,660,318 downwards.
CATCATTGTGATCTAGTGAATCACATATGACCACACATGATCTCATATGTTACCACATACGAAGTAATTTAAAAAGTAAAGTGAAATTAAAAAAAACACTATTTTCATTTGGACTTGGATAAATGAAATACGCTTATTTTTCATATAAATCCCATCCTTCTTACATGTAGTTCATCCATCTTAACAAGCTTTTAAATTCCTTACTGAAGACATTTTTCAGTGTGGTATCGTAGCCAGTTTTGTACTGTAACAACCTCTTCGTAGGAATGAAAAGTATTCTCTCGCAGCTGTCCTTTCAGTGGACTATAAAGATAAAATTCACGAAGTCAGGTGAGGATTATTCAGTGAGTGGTCAAGTTATTCAAAACCAAGATCTTGAAGTCAAAGGTTTATTTTGTTGGCTAGATGAAGTTGAGTAATTATCATGAAGTAAAATCATACCTTCTCATAGAGAATGCTACCTTTTTTTAAAGTTATCAATCCATTTGTTGATTTTGCTTCAATTCAAACTACTTTCTCCATTTTGCTGCTAAATTTTATAAATAATTTGCTGCTTTCATCCCTTCTGAATTAAGAAAATGTAACACTGTATTTGAATTTCTTCTTTGATGCAATCAGGCAGAGGAATAATTATTTTAAACACAACAAATTTTAAATTTCAAAATTCAAATTTACAATTTAAATTTCAAATTTTAAATTCAATTTTAGCCACAAACAGCTAACAATAAAACAGTACTTTTCCAATAACTGATGATATCATCACTGAAGAAAAGTCAGTGGTAAGATATACGAATGGTAAGGAAATAAAAATATGTCTTTAGTTTTGACTTTCCCTTGTATATACACATATCACCACAAAAATGAAATTATTAAAATTCATTAAAATTAATTTTTTCCACTTACTGCATTTGCTTTATATCTGTTGTTACTCTTTCATTGATATATTTGATTCATCAGATTAGAACTCCAGATAAGTATTCTTGGGAAGTATGATATTATATTATATGCTTAATACAAAAACTGTTGTGAAATTGGAAAAAAATTCTGTAGTAAGCTTTCTTTTTTGAATTTTAAATCATTGCTCTTTTTAATTTTCTTTATTCAATATTATAAATAGCTGATAATTGATGCTAACAAATATTGTCAGAGATTTGATGCTAATACTCATATTATAAATGAATAAACTTTCATCTTATTATTAAAGCAGACAACATGCATCTCAGTATTGAGAAAATGTCCTCTCCTATATTTATATATGACTATGAATCAAGTTCTTATGAATAAATTAAAAGAATAAATGCTCCAGTATGAACTATATCTGGATGAATTTATGCCTGTTTATCCCCCAGTTTATTTAGTTATTACTTGTGATGATGATCACCATACGTATTTTGTTAATTTTCTCTTTGTATGTATAAATATTTAAGTAAATTACACTTGCTACTTTTTTTCTTTGGTGTTCACTGCCTTTGCAGAGATCTATTTCAATTTAAATTTTTTTATGTATAATTAATTTAAAACATGCAGTAAAATATTGAAATTATAAAGAAATATGTTTACAATCTCTGTCACTGATATCAAATGAACTGTTCTGCTACTGTCACAGTCTGTTGGTAGATAAAGGAAGTCATCTTAATAATGAGAATCATGGTTTCAGCTGGTGAATATGATGTGGCATTACCGTATTGTGGATAACAATACCTACCATCAAGATCAGACTCCAAAAGGCCAATAAATTTATTTATTTCTTAATAAACATCCTTATTTGCAGTGTTGTTAAAAAAATTAATTCAACAGTTTTCTTTGGAGAAATGACATACCATTTCAAACATGAAGTTTTTATTATGTAAAGAAGATTCTTGTAAATGTGTAGCTTTACACTCCCTCTGTGCAGTAATTACGTAAGTTACTTTAAAAGAATCAAACTTCATCACTGATATAAACATTATTATTTACGTCTTCTTTTAATAAATTATTGAAATCGCAATATTTAATCAGTTTAGTTGTAAACTAAAGTTCTCGAATAACACTGGTGTAATATGGTTGTTAAAGTATCATAAAATTAATAATGGTAATTTCCCAGGCTGCTTCTAAGAGGTTCATTTTTTAATTCTGGGTTGCATGCTTTTTGGGTCAACTATTATCAAATGTATTTTTAAAAATATTTAAAAACAACAAATAGATTTACTATAATTACATTTATTAATTTTATTTAAATTCTATTTTATTAACTTAAATAAGATATTGCCTTTTACACATATATAGAAGAAGAAGGTCTGCCTGTATATTTGTTTGTTTTGTAAATATCTTGACACCAGTGCCACCTAGCAGGTATAGTTTTGCAAAACATTTTCTTTTCATGTAACTAATATATCTGCTGAATATGAGCCAAATTGGACCAAAAATACAATTTTTCAAAATATCTCTACCGCAGTGCCACTTAGCAGGTCCAAACTAATTCAGAAACCTTCACAGGCGTTCACATAACTCAACAAAGTTTCATCGCAATAGAATAAATGATATAGTAATGCATATGGGACAAACGTTCATTTATATATATATATATATATATATATATATATATATATATATATAGAGGATTATTGCATGAAAAGTGCAGTTCACACACACTCACATATAATATTAAGTAACTGTAAATATTTTAATTTAGTAGCTTGGTTGGTATTTAAGCATCTCATGGAACATTTTTATCATTGGGGAAAGATATTAGAAAGTAATGATGTAACTGAACAACTTATAAATTGTTTTATAGTACCTATGACAGTTATACTAAATTGAAGTAAATGCTTCAGTATGATGTATCTTCTGACTTAATTTATGCCTGTTTTTCCTCCTAGTTTATTTAGTTATTACTTGTGGTGGTCACCATAGCGGGCATACAAATTTTGTTAGTTTGTCCTTTTGCATGTTTTATTGTAATTCTGGTGGATAGATCAATGTGAATGGAGTTTTTACCAAATGATTTTTTTTTCTTGGAGAATGTTTTTGAATATTTTAGTTTTCAAATCGATTGTTTTGTAATATAATTATTCAAAAATATTTGTAGTCTATGTAGCCATTCCCATTGTACTAAAATGTAGCAATTCCTATCAGAAGTCATTTGATTTTTTTTATTCTCCATTTTTCATCATTGTTTTATTTACTTTTTCTGTAGCTTTTTAACAATTAATTTACAGAATGTTTAAAATATTTCTATTCTGTTCTTAGTCTATAACTTTTTTAATCCTAACTTTATTATTAATCTACTCAGAAGTAGTGAATTTATTCACCACAGAAGTTTATAAAGAACCTTATAAGGGGGGTAGGAATTTACAAATGGAAATTTATAGCGTATGAAAAATGTCATGCTTAACTGGAATTTGAAACTGGGATGTGCAGATAAAAGACTGAGACTCTACCACGGAGATCGGCAGATTTATACTTTTACAAGCATGAAATTATGACATATGTTATCAATGAAGTTTTTATTTTAAAGTTTGGGTTAAAAGTTAATGAATGCCATCCTGCCAATTTACTGTTAGATCTTAGCCTAACAAATGTACTTCTAGTTGTGTTGATGATGTTTAGTTGATTTATTCTTTTTGTTTTGCAGTGAATATATTATTATTATGTTATGAAATGAAGATTACATAAGGAAGATTAATATAGGTAGCACTTGCATATATAATATGCATGTTGGTGAATACCTTTTTACATTTAAAAAAAAAAAAAATTAATAATTGAGCTTAAAACTAAACACTTTCTGGAAAAAAGTGTTGAAAATAGTTTTATTTTCAATGCTTATTCATTTGCGTTTGGCTATGTTCTATAAGGAAATCTATTTATCCATTCTGGCCATTGTAGGTCTGCATATGCTAGTATACACTATCTCCTTCCTGTTCTTTTAACACAATATTTGCTTTTAGTTAGATTTAGTTTTCTATTCTTGACTTACTCTGAAGTTGTTCCATATATAGCTTTTAGTGTTGCATGTGTGTGTGTGCGCGCGTGCATGCAAATGCATTTGGAGTTTCAAAAATTTGACACATTGAATAGTTAGTTCATAGTAATAACAAAATAAAAGAAATTATAAAACATAACTTTTTAATTAATATTCACTCTGGTTACAGTTCTGTAATTTGGAAAATGAGAAAAATTGTTTAACCTCATTAAGTGCAATAACAACAAGTACATTATCTGAAAAATTTGCAGTTCAGAAATTCTGAACTGAACTTTTATATATCGGTTTTTGGGATCGCTACATATAACTTTAATGTTAAACATTTTAAATTCAGAATAGCCAATCCAGTAGGGTAATTGAATTAAAAAAAAGTTTTAATTTCTGGTATTTTTTAAGTAATAACAAACTTATGCCCAAATATAATTTTATGTTATTTATGTACATGTATCCCTTATTACATATATTTTATTAAAAAATGCCAAGTCTAGAATTTTTCCACATGTTAATAAGGGTGAGTCTAGGTACAGGCGTTTACTGGAATTTAGATTTTTACAAACCTGGTGATGATCCCCTTCTGGACCCAATTAGTTGGATTTTATGGGGGTATATGATAAACAGTTTCTTCACAATGTGGCTTCATTTTTTTAATTTAATGTATTATGATATCTTGAAAGAATATCAAAAGGGTTAAATGAGGGGAAGAAAAGTGTGTCACCAAACCCTTACACACATCAGAAAGAAATAAGCCTCTAAACTGGAAGGATGCTTTAAGATTTTATATATATATTTTTAATATTTTTTCATTCGATGTTTAGTAACTGTTTGATAGTGTATTCAAACAAAATCTTTTTTTTATCGTAGTTATACTTACCAAAGGTTGACTACACACTGATCCCAATTGACTTTTATAAGTATACTCTTCTCCTCTTATTTTCTTAAAATGATGAATAAAATGTCTTATAAGATTTACAGATAAGTTTTTTAATTGCTTAAGATATAAAAATGAAAAAGAAAGATGTTTCCAGTTAAATCTTGACAAAGTATAAATGGACAGATTGGCCATTTGTTACAAATTGCAATAGGTTTTTCTCTTCAGCTTTTTATATCTATTTTATTTTTCCTCTGAAAGTTAAGACTATTATTTTTTTTGTAAACTTAACTTCTATACATTTCTCAAATATATGTTGCAAAAAACTAAATTTTTATACTGTTCTTAAAAACAATGATTTAATTCGTTGGTCTAGTTAATACAATAGTTTAATTCGTTGGTCAGTGCAATATTTGGTTGCACTGAAATAAAATAAAAAAAGTTTTATTAATTTAATAAATGATAGTAATTTTGGTTGATATGGAATGTTTTCCTTGGGATCGTTATTATGTAATGTCAGTATGAAATAAAAATTGTTCACTTTTTTACGGTTAGTTGATTGTAATTCTTTATGTTATTGATTATAAAATTGGCCTAATCACTTTGTTGTATATAATATTTACTATACTTATTAGAAATATTCAGTGGTTTTCAAACATATTTATTACTTATTTCCAAATTTTATTTCTGTAAATATACTGATAGCATATAGCCAACACATGAATACATAGCTGTCTCCTTCTATTTTCTAGCGTTTTAAATTTTATGTCAACATGTTCATACATGTATCTCAATGTGTAATGAAGGTAACAAACTTCATCAGTAATGGAATTTCTGGGTCATACGTAGAATACTAGAGGACAAGTCTGCTTATGTAAAGAGTGATATGTGTCCTTTTAGTAGGATTTATTTTTATATGCCATCAGTAAACATTCTTTGAGTTTGGAAACATGGACATGGGGATTTAATGAAACATCATTTGGCTTTTTGGAACAAGAGAATACTACAGTGTCATCAGCATAAGAAGCTAGAAGTATTTTCAAAATCATCTTGAATGTTAGAAGTGAATATATTGTTTAGAAGGGGTGCTAGGATAGATTCTTGAGAAACATCTGCCAGGATAAGAAAGGCTTCAGGCTGGGCAGCACCTTGGGACACTGAGAAGGAATGATTGCAAAATTAGGTAATAAGCAGATTGTAAAAATTTGAACTTGTAAAAAAGGCCATTTATCCTCAATCCTATCAAAGGCCTAAATAATGTCTAGAAAAATTCTGGCAGGAGTAGTATTTCTTTTCAGAGTAGTGACAAGAAAATCAACATAATAATGTTGGTGATCAGTGGAATACTCAGAACAGAAGCCAAGTTGGTGGTTTGTGAGAATATCTTTGTTATGAATTTATGCAAAAAGTTTGAAGAAAAACTTATTAAAAAATTTTGAAGCCTAGAGGAGGAGGCTTACAGGTATGAAGAAGGGTTTTTTGGTTAGCTGGCATTTCTCCCACCACCACCACTACCCCATTCGGTCGCCCTAGAGCATAGACCAAATGTCCGTGCCAAGAAACGGCTACTGTGCCTCTGAAACGGTATTGCGACCTCGTTCCTAAATGCTCCTAATGAGCTATCTAACTGCGTGAGCGGATTAAGCAGGCTGCCGTGCAGCACCCGTTTAAGTGTCCCAACCGCTCACTTGTCAACATTAAAACTAGATCGGGGAGGCGCATCCCTTGTTACAAATTTAAAACTATCATAGTTAATATAATAAAAGACGGCAATTTAGGCCGTCACGCCTCGGTCGCTGTCAGCCAGTCGTTGTTTCAAGAAAGGATTCCTACAGCAGAGCTTTAGGAGTCATTATTACATTATACAACCCTTAAAGTTAACGATGACGGTTGAACATAGCAACCTCATCGAGGAACTTCCACACGGTCCGACAATGCGGCTCTCGCCACACTGACTCGCCGTTTGTGAGCGGCCAAGTTTCCCCCTGACCTCTAAGTTCCAGGGTGGCTCGATCTCTGGCCCCCACAAGAGCGGGGCAGTCGAACAACATATGCACGTTCGACTGGACCACCCCGCAGACACACAACTCATCAGCCACTAGGTGAAACCGAAACAGATATTGGTTCAGATTCACATGGTTGGTGAGCACCCGGGCACCCGACGCCCTTAAAAACGAACTCGATGCATTCCATCCCCCCAGATCCTGTATAAAACTGTACAAGGATCTTCCCTTAGCCGTGGTGTGCCATTCAAGCTGCCATATCTCCATCGCGAGGCTCCATAGCCTCTTCCGCAGACGGGAGATGGGCAACTGTACGAATTTTTGTTCCGGTGTATTGTGATCACCGTTCCGCTCCGGTTCGAATCCGCACCCCAAATGCCTCGGCCTCCCGACCTCTTCGCAACTTCCACATGACTGCTCGAACTTTCACCACTAAATCGATTGGGAGAGCCTTTCCCAATATGGTAGTATCCTCGTAGGAGGTTGTTTTAAATACACCATTGCATACTATCATGGCTCTGCGCTGGGCTCTCCTTAAATTTTGAAGCTGTGCTCTATTTCTTTCCAACCTATGCGCCCAAACTGGCGCCGCGTATGCGATCATACTTTCGAAAACGCCTCGGTACACCAAGTACATTTGGCGGCCCGACAGCCCGTAATCCTTCCGACCAATCCTCCTAAGCTTGTGCATGACAGAGACAGCGTCCGCCGCAACTTGCTTAATATGGTTACTAAAAAGCAACTTATCAAACAAAACACCTAGGTACTTATGAACCCTTACTCGGCTGATTACACAGCCTTTATATTTAATACGGGGGCTTCGACTGCATGATAATTTGTCTGCACCCTTCAGAAGCATGAACTTCGTCTTGTGCACAGAAATGTTTAAATTTTGAATGTCCATCCAGCCCTCGGCGGTTGACAAAGCCGCCTACGCCCTACTTTCTAGCTGCGGTCGTGAATTACCACGAACCAAAAGGAGACAGTCATCGGCGAAAGCCTGGGCCATGACTCCTTCTGGGAATGTCAACCCCAGAAATCCGTCAAACCACTAGGTTCCACAGCACGGGACCGAGAACGGAACCCTGCAGGCTTCCCCTGGTGACGGACTTTTCCACAACTAGGTGCGCATCCTTAAACAGAGCCGTACGGTTAGACAAGTAGTCTCTTACCACGGCCTGCAGGGCCTCGGTGACATTGCGGCGTTCCAAAGCATAGAGGACAGAATTCCAACACAAGGAAGGAAATGCTGCCTCTATATCAATAAAAATAGCCAAAACATATTTGCAGTTGGCGCTTTCCACCTCGGCAAGAGCATTTAAGATGCAATTTCGGTGCCAACCCCTTTCATGAAACCATATTGGCCTCGATTTAGAAAACAGCTTATATCGATGTTTCCCTCGAGCTGTTCCACAACCAGCCTTTCAAGCAACTTGCCGAGAACCGGCAAGAGGCTGATGGGTCGATAACTGCCGACCTCACCAGGATCCTTTCCAGGTTTCAGGAGTACCCTCACCAAAGCCACCTTCCAGCAATCCGGAAAGCAGTCCCAGCTTAGGCATACCGTGAAAAGTCTGCCAAGCGGCACTCTTATGACAGGCAATAGATTGTGAAAAATATCCGGGTCAAGTTGGTCAATCGTCGATTTCCGCTTCACCCTCCGAAGCATCTGGAGAGTATCCAGGAACGCCTGGTAAGTCGCCACAGATGTTACAGAGTGGTCACGACCACCTAACCCGCACCGTACACTGGACAACACGTGCAATGGCTTCGGCCTGTAACACGTCTTTGCGAGCTGCCAAGGATCGCGCTGCAACTCGCGCATGGAGGCTTTCCAAAACTTGAGTTTGCCTTCTTTGATGGCGTGAACATATTCGTTACGGGCACGCCGGTAGATCCGTAGATGCTCAGCGCGCACGTGGTTGACGATGGTCCCCGTTAGGGGGCAGCGCTGCTGACCAACGGGTTGGTCTAGGGGTGAACGCGTCTTCCCAAATCAGCCGATTTGGAAGTCGAGAGTTCCAGCGTTCAAGTCCTAGTAAAGCCAGTTAATTTTACACGGATTTGAATACTAGATCGTGGATACCGGTGTTCTTTGGTGGTTGGGTTTCAATTAACCACACATCTCAGGAATGGTCGAACTGAGAATGTACAAGACTACACTTCATTTACACTCATACATATCATCTTCATTCATCCTCTGAAGAATTATCTAAACGGTAGTTACCGGAGGCTAAACAGGAATAAGAAAGAAAAAGAAAAGAAAGGGGGCAGCGCTGGTACCTTATCCGCGCGGATATCACTCTTGCACGCAGCACACTTAGGTCAGAGGACCACCATTTCTTGCCGGGCCTCCGTCTGCGTTCCACAGATGACCCCCGGAAAATGGGATCATGACGGCTCCAGGCATGAAGAAGGGTTATTAAAGGTGGCTTTTCAGGCTTAAGAATCGTTTTTTATAACTGAGAAATTCCATTAAATTGGTATTTTGGTCTCATAAAGGATAGCATTAAATATGTAATGTTAGCAGAATAATGCTTTTTTTGGAAGCTTTTGTAGAATCTGTTGCAATGAGATGTATTCTCCAAACCTTTTTTTGGAATATGTAAAATATGGATCCGGACTTCTAAAGATAAAGTAAAGATAAAAATAACTTTGTAAAGGTAAGATGGTATTTAGCACATGAATAAATAATCAGTAATTAACTGATTATTAGTAATAATAAAAGCAATAGGGATTACATCTGGGAGACTAATAGGCGTAAGAATATCATGATGGGGGGCAGTAAACTTTAGAAAGGTGTAAGGCAAATTCAGAAGCTTTATATGAATCTGAAACCACCCACAAAGCTTCCACACAGTAAAAAGTGCAAGAAGTAGAATGATATTTAGGCAGGTTTTTTTTTTCATCCTAGGGACTTGTCATTAGTTCTTAAGGAGAATATTGATATGAGTTTTAAAATTTTTAATTTGATGTCTTTTGCACTTGGTTTTATTAGCAGTTTATCTCAATAATTGTCATGTCTTACATGCCTTCCTCCTTTCACAACTGAGCAGCCTGAAGAAATTTTAGAAGTTGCAACCAAGCAGAGCAGGTTGTTTGTTGAATAGACATGGTAAAATGTTCACCTGCAGCATCTATATCAGCAAGTGATTTTAAAGAAGGTTTAAAGTAATGCTATTATAAATGTTACTTGTGAAGGCATTTCAGTCAATTCAGTCTCATTTTTAGTTAAAGATGACTTTAGAGGAACATGAATGGATGCAGAAGAAAGAATGAGCAGTAATCAAGTTTGATGTGAGGATGATTCATCAATGAGTTCAATAGAAGTTAAAGTGTTGGCATAGGAAGAGAAATAAAAGCATCATTATTAAAATTCGCTGAATTAAATAAACTCATCCATAGGATTATTTAATTGAGAACCCAATTGAAATGATTAGCATTGAAATCTTCTTTTACAAATTTAGAATTAAAAGGGAGAAAAAACAGTGTTAAAAATTTGAGAAGGCAGAGAAAAAAATGAGAAGGGCAACAAGCTGATGCTAATGTAATTGAAAAAGAAAAACAGAGCTGTACAGTAATGGCATGTAATGTTGATCAAGAGGTAGTAGATGTTGATGTAAACAAGAAATGATTGTGATAGCTATGGCATCAAAGTATCCGAACAATAAATTATGAAGTTGTATAGGAAAAACCTATGTTGTGGAGTCAGATGGATTTTGCAGAGAAGAGGTAGTTAGGTAGGTAGATAGTTTAAAATGAATTCAAATTGGTCTTTATGAATGAAGACTGCACTTGTATTCCAGTGATGAAGACTACACTAGTATTACTGTGAAGAATCAATAAGAAATGAGGTAGAAATTGATTATGGCTAAAAGTGGCATTATTATTTATTTATTATTGTTTAGGAAATTTGAAATAACATGAGACAGTGCGTTAGTTGTAGGAGTAAGCAGGAGATATTTTTCTCTTCTTTAAAGCAAATGAATGATGAGTTGATGAAGTTTGAAATGAGGTTTTTACAAAATTATTACCATCATTAGTTAAGGTAGCCCTAACTTAAGATATAGAGTATTGTAAAGATATTAAGAGATAAGAGTATTGAGAGTACTGTAAATACTATCAATAGAGTATTGTTAATTCTATCAATATATTCATTATTATTATTGTCTGTGTATGATCAGGGAGCGTTCAGTATTGTTGCATTAATATTACTAAATGAACCTAAAGATTGCAAAGGTGGAAACGATCTGTTATTACATACTGGTGTTGTACAACCAATCTTGGGAGATTGTTGGCAGTAATTGATCTGTATGTATAGTATTTTCGCTATCTTTGAAGATTCTTATACCCTCTCCATCCACAATAGTTAGCTGCAAGGAAAAGGTTTAAAGTACATACAATTTTTTTGTTAATACAAACCAAATATAGATAGATAGTGGGGGTATAATAATGTTGAAACAACAAATTAGGTTATTGGTCTCATAAAGAGACCTCTTTATGGTCTCATAAAGAGTGGCATAAAGTGATTCAGAATTATTTTGACTTTTGGACTACTGCATTAAAAGGAAAAGGAGAACCTGTGCACAAACATTTTACAGGTTCTTAAAAGAATATTTCTGATTAGGGTAGAACTGTTTCTTCTACCCATTGTAGCATACGCTTAGAATTGTCTATTTAAGTTTCAGTTTTATTTAATTAAAGTTTAATTATAATATTAAAGATTTTTCATTAATATAATGTACTTACAGTAATGAAAACCCTTAATCGTTTATTGTAATAACATTATTGTATTGTAGTTATCGTAACACAAAAATTCAAACTCGGATTTTCTTTAAATTTCTTCAAATTAGAATAGACTTATGGAAATTTGCTTCATTCTATGAGTTGCAAAAGGAAATAGATTAATTAATTAATGGGACATAAGTAAAATTTTTGATGAAATAAATATAATAGTGTCCACTAATACTACACTTTTGAGTGTTATCAGTTTGGGTAACTGATTATTAGTAACAATGACTAATTATCCTTGCCAAAATAGTTAAGGAAAGTCTTTTTATCCCTGTAAAAATTTTTCATCCTATAAAAAAGTTCAGTGAAAATGTTGAAAAATTGAGAAAGAAATTAAGATTAAGAGAGCATTTAGCCAACACTGATTTGGGGTTGAGTTGGAAGTTTTAGTGACTTACTGTTCAAAGAAGCAGGACTGACCACATCAATAGAATCGATAATCAAATTATTGCGACAAAAAACATGGTGGCAGATAAAAAATTTAGATGGTAGAGCATTTTTTTAAAACTACTGCAAATATCTTTTCTGGCTATCTATAATTACACAATAAATATTGTTAGAATGTAAACAAATTATTGTTCGTAGTTTTTCTACCATTTCTTTTGTTATTTCATGTATTAAGAGTTTAATATTCTTGGTTTCATTCTCCTCAAATTATCAATCCGAAACACTTACTGGTAAAATTTTTATCTCAAAAAAGTTGAAGGAAAGACTATACTTCTTTAAATTCCTTTGTCAGCAATATAGTGCAGTTTCTTGAACATAAAATTATAATTAGGAAGCTTTTCCATCATCCTCTTCAAAATATTATGAACTGATGTTGCTTTAAAAAATTTACTTTACTAAATTTATTGAAAATTACCTAGTTTTGTATGTGTTCATATGTAGTACTTTGATCTCATTTAAGATGATGACTGATGTAGTACTGATTGTGAGTTTAGACATGAAGTAGACTAATGGTATTATGCAAATCCAATGGATAAATATTTTGAAACACACGTTATTAATTTTTTCTACACATTTTCAACATGAATTACAGCAAAATAAGTTTTTTCTTAGTTTCATAATAGTAGATATTTCTGCTTGACATGCTTATAGCAGGTTAAATCCAAATATTTTTATGTTTAATACTTGAAAATATGTAACATTGTTATATAACTTACACTGGCTGCATGTGTAGTGCTGTAATTACAGTCGACAAAATCTCATAAGAATAACATAATCTCTTGATAAAATGGCAGTTTAAACATTTTATTTGTCTTGCTTCTTAAAAAACTTTGCTCTTTAAATATATATTTAAGCAAATAATCCTGTTCAATATAAATTTACCTATTTTTAAATGGAATGCATTTTTTTATACAAAAGTTTGTTTGATTTTGGTTATTTTTTTAGATGGTATATTGTGGCAATGTTGGAATGCAATGCTGTCTGCAATGAAAGTATGCTTCTTGCATTTGGAGGTGACTCTTTCTTCTTTTATGTGTCTTATTTTACATATTGTATATAATATTTTTAAATGCATGACACTTGTGTTGTACTACCTTTCATTTATACCTTAATAATATGCTTTGTGAATCACTCTACATCTTTGCTTTGCTTTTATTGTTTTTATGTACTGTAGAAATTTGATTATTTCTTATTTTGAGCTGAAGGAATAACAAATTGTAAAGTAAAATTAAAGCGCAAAAAGTAATTTTGAAATTGACCTATTAGAGTAATCATTTTTCATTACAGTTAATAAATTTTTACTGAACTTTATTAAATTTTTGTATTATAAATCTTTTGTTTTTAAATAAGTTCACAAATTTTTCTCAATATTTTTTAATTACTAGATTAAATATTGGTTTTTTTTTAAACAGTAAGTTTATAGATGTTGACTTCTTTCTGTTTTGATATTACTGAAGTATGTAACATATCCTTTATAGTATATGTAAACTGCTTCTTTAATGGGAATTTCTTATCATTATTATTCTTCTTATAGTTACATATATCATGGTTTGTCAGCTTTGGTTATCTTAATGTTATAGAATTCATTACTCAAATTACATACCCAAAGATCATACCCAAAAAAATTATCATACCCAAAGATAGTTAGGTCAACATAAGAACTATCATATATTCTATTATCGTGATTAAATTTTAATTATTTTTGTTTTTTCCATATTCTCTATGAAATTCCCTATTACCAAATTTGTTTCACGTTTTCAACACCATAACCATAAATAGTTATTTACTGACATTGTTTAGAAATATTCATACCGATGCCCTTAATTTTTGAATACCATATAATATAATGTTCATTTGTAATGTTTTTATACAAACATTGCTCTATCTAAAGGAAGAGCTTAGTTCTCTTATTGAAAAACTGCAAATGCACATGCTTTGATTGGGTTTTTACTGGGTTCCGTTTAACCCCTTTTGATCTAATCACCTATAAAGTTTTTATTTTGTGACATCTAAATGTTTGTCATGTTTCTAATTAAGCAATTTTTTTATCATTCTAGATATCAAGGGATTTTATAAGTTTATAAACTAGTAAGTTTAATTTTTCAGTCTTCTTTAGAAACTGGGAAATTTTATATTTTTTCATTAATCAATTTTTAATTAGATGATTATTTTATAGCTGTTAGAAAATGTTCAAAAAACTAATCACACAACTAGAAATAACTATCAAAATGACGACCCAAACTAAGTCATAGAATAAATAAAACTCTTATTTGTACTCTGAAAAACACTGTAAACAATATCATATTAAACTTTACGTAACAAAATTAAAGGCATTTTAATCTAATACATTGTGTGTTATACATAAGCAACATTGGACTGTAGCCCTTTAGTTCTGACATAGGACAACTTTAGTTATAAAAAGGTTTGACAAGCACTAATTGACAGTCAGTTAATGAATGCCTCGCCTATTACATCTGAATTATAATGTTTTAAGATAATATTTTGCTCACTGATGTAATTCCATTCATATTACCTATAACAAGCTCATTTTTACATATATTAACATATTTTTTGAGGTAGTAGATTACAAAATGATGAATTATTGGGTGACAATTTACTGATTTTGTATTGTATATTTTGTGCTTTTTATTGTTTGAAGAGATGAATTATTCGTAGAATGCTTATGAACTAGTAAGTGAGAAAAATAAGGTTGGGTAAGATAAAATTCATAATTATCTATCAAAAGTATTTCATTCATTCACCTTGTAAGCAGTATAATTCCTTTTCAGTGTTTCTTTATGGATAAGAAAATAGTTATTGCTAATTCACTTAACATTCAGTGTCTGGGTTAATAGCAATAAATAGATCACAATACATTACCAATAAAATAAAAAATACTTATAAAACTGGTACTGTTTGGGATGGTAATCAGCTGTCTTCATTTTCATTTTGCGAATTTATCATGTTTAGAAGTTTCTAATACATTGTAATTAAAGTTATTATTGTAAGGCTGCTAGTGTTTATTACTGTTAACATTTAATATATTTGTACGGTTAATTATTGTGTTTAATTTATCAAACGGTAATAAATGTTTCTATTTGTTAATAATTTAGTTAGAGTCTATTGGTAATATATGGATTATTCTGATTTAATTTTTGTAGTTGAATCTCGTGTTTAGGAATTTAACAATACAGTTAAATGTAACTGTGTTAGGTTAAATGTGATTTTATATTTATTCTAAAGATTGCTTGTAAAAATATTAGTATTATTTGTAATATTTTAAATAATTACTGATATTATAATGCTGATACTCGTGAATTAACAGAGAATTACTCTGTTAACTTTTCCAAATTTTATGCAGTGGCTGGTGGATTCAAATGCGCAGCCTTAACATCCTTGGCCAAATACCTTGCTGACTTAGCTGTTAATGTTATTTTGGTGTATTCTGTTTATCAATATAACATTTAACTGACAGTTCAGATACTACAGGTATTAAAGTTTTGTACTGCATAAAACAGCATTGCAGGATTTCATTTAATTGCTTTACTTTCATGATTTTACTGTTACTGATTGACATCACTTACAATGATATCAAATAATTAAGCTATGTTTAATTTAATCTATTATGCATTACTGTTGTAGCAGAATTTAATCTACTTCTTTGTCCGTATTTTTGAGTGAATATTTTCTAAAATGAAAGTTTGGGATTTGCTATCCACTGAGGAGGAAGTGGCCATTGTATTACTCTAGCAACCTCTAACTCCAGAATTTTGTCTACATTTTCATAGTGGAAATAGATGAAACCATGTTTACAAATCAGAAAAATAACATTGCTAGTATTATTCTACAGCTGTAAATGTTCATTATAATTTACAGATAGATGAAATAGTTCCTCTTACAAATTACTCCCATCAGATCTCTTGGCACAATAACTATGTTCTCAAAATATCAATAAACAGGAAGAATTATTATTTATTCAATTGATGACAAGTGTACTGTACCACTGCACTCGCATCATTAGAGTTCCAACATTTCAAATTCAATATTAACTATAACTCTGGGAGCAGTCCACGTATGCAAAAATTGAAAGGTTGCAAGTAAGTACAAAACATAGCAAAACAAACAGCACTAAGGTACAGCAAGCTACAATGTGGATTTGTATTATTACTGTCTATATACGAAGTCTCAATGATAGGACCATGTTATTGACTTTCATAGAAATCCCTAGTGTTATGAAAAAATTGTCTACTGTCAAAACACTGTCAGTCATAGTTTGTAAGTTGTATAATATGTACATATACCCACAGGTTATCCCACAAAGAAACAAACTTTCTGGTCTTGTTCTACTATTGAAAATAATGAAGAAAGTTCATTTAAACATAGATCTGGAAACGCTTTCTTTTCAAGTTGACTAGCGAAAGATTTTTCCCAGATTTCAGCTCTTCTATTAAAACGAATCCCAACTGTAATATTTGGAACCTAAATTAAGGAGTATAAGGTAACTTATACTCCTGGGAAATAGGATAAAACAGGTCCCAGAACTGTAGTTTTTGCAGTTTTTAAGATATTCAATGTAAAATACAAAATTTGGTATCAAAAAACAAGTTTCTTTTTAGGTCTGCAGTGCTAATAGCTTAGTTAAATGACCAATAAATGTGGAAGATTTAGTAAAAAAAACTTTTAGGGAATTTAATTCTGAGAAATTTATGTAAATACAGCCAATTAAAAGTAAATAAAAATTGTTTAAAAACTTTTTTTTTATTGAAGTAAGACAGACAGATAGACAGAAAATTCTATTATTCTTTCTGTACCTAATAAACATTATTCTTAATACAGCAAAACAAAAAAATATAGAATTTTTTTGAGTAGGACCAGGACAGTCATGAATGTTTCTAAATTTTAACTATGATTGTTAAACTTTGACTTTAATGCATTAATTTTAACTCCTGATGGTGGCTTCCAAGTAAGCTGAAAGATCTAGAGAACGTATCAACATGCTGATAAGGTGGATTATATTAATTGTAATTTATTTAAATAAGAATTGCATTTTATTTTCTCAATGGCTTCTGGAGATTATTTATTTATACTACATGCAAGCCAAGCATATACTCATATTTTACTATCAATTAGGCATTCGTGTTAAAATGTTTAATTTGTAAGTTTAGTCAGATCCCCACGATTCAGATCTATTTCCTTACAGAGAGTAAAAAACTCTTTAGCTCTTTTTGTAGTATATTTAAGTTAAATTATTTTATATTAAAAACTAAATTATTTTTGTAATTTTTCTTAGGTATTTTAAAGTTTTCAAAAATGAAAGGTTTTTTTATTAATAAAATATCTAGTTCTATAATAATAATAATAATAATAAAAGTACCTGTCTGATGTTTATTATAGGGTTTGAATTATTAATTTTTAGTTCATGTAGAAATTTTTCATTCATTAAATCTTGAATCAGATGTAAAGGTTTCCATATCCACAATACTTTTGTTCAAATAAATTGTACTATTCACAAACTCCTAACTGTAAAATACTGTTTTAGGCTAAATATAAGAGTTGCTTATGGAAAGGATTTATATATACCAATTGTATTATAAAATATTAGTAATTTTATAATGTATTGTATTTTATCTGTTGTAATATAATTATGTTTAGTTTTGGAACATTTAGAATAGCTTATATGATCTTGTACAGTAATGATGATTTTCACCAATTCGTAAATGATGAGAATTAAGATATTATTTTATTTAAAGGCTGCTCAAAGATATGATAAAGTTACATGTAATTTTAGCATAATCTAATAAATGAAAACATTATAGATCCAAATTGGAAATTGAGCCTTGGACCCGCTGTTAAAAAGTTGTATAGAGATTCAAATTGTAGAAAAGTTATGTTTAATCCATCTGTAATTCTTTCCATTGGTTATTGTTACCTTTTTTTTTTTGCAAATTTAATTTTATTTATGTGATATGTATCTATCTGGTTTTCAAGTTCAGCTATTTTTTATTTGCTTATAAAGTTAATGCTTTTTGTATATCATGCAATTCTGTATTATATAGTAATACATGTTATAACTTGTAATGAGTTAGGGGTTTGTGTGAATTACAGTAAAAACCCACAATGTAGTAATGTATTGTTGATTCAGATATAAAGTTTCATTGAAGTATGGTTCCCTAACAGAATATATTAAATTATGTTTACTTATTATTTAATGTTATTTCAAAACAATCATTTACAAATATCTTTTATATTTGTTTTAACATTCTGAAAATTTTGAAGTACAGTTCTTTATTTATGCAGTTGAAGTAAAAACTGTATTATTTTCTGTCTTAAAGAACTGAATCCTGATCATTATTGTTACAATACAAGTTTTACTTATAAATCTGACCTACAATTAATTAGATTTTGGTTTTGTTGCAGTTTAGTCATCTAGGGTACAGACTTTCATCGAATTATATGGTGAATACTGCTGTAATAGTTGCAGTTTTTGAAAAATTGAAATTCTTTTGTATCAGTGCATTTATTGTTAGTTCTGTCTTGCATATAGTAACACAGCTGTTTTTATGTTTATGCTTATTTTATTAGTCAAATAAAAATTTTTGCATAGTGTAAATGAATGTAGAAACATTTAAAAGTTGATATCATTAATAAAATAAAAGAAAAAATCTAGTTAGTTTAATTTGAGAATTTATTATACCTGAAACTGGTACATTATTAATTTGGAAAAAAGAAAGAATATATTCATTTTCAAACTTTGTGTAAGTTTTGGCTCTGATAAAAAGAAGATATAACTTCAATATAGTAACAAGATTACCATTTGTTTACGAAGAGAATTCATCTACATGTGTTAAAATGACTGTAGAATTTATGAGACTGCCTACATTTAATTTAATTTAATGAGACTATTTTAATTTTATGAGACTGTCTAGATTTATGAGATCTACCTACAGATTAAAATAAGAGAATAATTGTTAAAGAAAGCAGCAGCAAATAAGTGTGAGATCTACTGCAATATTAACATCTTGTGTTTCAGAAATACTAGTATTGTTTTCAGATGAATAGAGTGCAAATAAATTAGTTTGCTAGAATGAAAAGTTTACTAGATGAAGACCAGTTCAGTTTCAGAATAAGTTAGCATTGATAATAATAAAAGATGAAAAAAGGAAATCCTGATTCGGAAGGGAGTAAGGCTAGGGTGCATTTGTCTTCTCTATTTGTCAGCTAGTATATAAGAGTAAGAATGAAGAGGTACTGAAGTATAAATTATGTAAGAGCAGATTAACTATTGAGAGAGAGAAAAAATAAAAATGTTAAAGACTGGCCAGTGATGTTATTCCTCTGGTAAAAGCAAAAATGGAATTTTTAATGGCCGGTACATACGGTTATTAGAAAAATTCAGTTTGGAAGTAAATAAAAATAAAATTAATGAAATGAAATTAATGAAATGTGGTAGAAAGAAGGATAGGGAATTAAATATTAACATAAGAAAAGAATGTGTACCAGTGGTTTGAGAACGTTGTTATTTAAGTAGTAAAGTTACAAAGGTTGGATAAGTTAGTAGAGATCAAAAGCAGCAGACTGTCGTGAGCAAGGACAGCTTTCATCTAGAAAAGAAATTTGCAAATGTCAAATATATCTAATAATTATGAAGATATTCTGAAAAACTGTTTGTCTAGATTAGTGTCTTATTGCATTGAAACATGGACAATAGGAAAAGCAGAGGAAAGATGTCTTTGAAATAATTTTACTGGAAGATATTAAAAATTATTTGAGTTGATGAAGGTCAAAAAAAAGAGATTGTAAGACAATTGGGAGAGGAGAGAAGTTTGTAGCAGAATCTGAGACAAATTGAGTTTTCAGGTGGGATTAAGACATCTAGGTTTAGTTAATTAAGTTTTGTTTATATAAATCAGATATCACAGAAAAAAAAGAATTTTATAATAGTATGAGACCAAACAAGTAATTGAGATTAAATAAAATATCTTATTTTTTCATGTTGAATTTATATTATCATCAGGATGTAGAATCCTAGTATAAAGAATATAATTAATCTCCTTTTTACTTCCTTGTACTAAGT
Source organism: Lycorma delicatula (assembly GCF_047948215.1). NCBI lineage: Eukaryota > Metazoa > Arthropoda > Insecta > Hemiptera > Fulgoridae > Lycorma > Lycorma delicatula. Next base: position 7,640,174 of record NC_134455.1, on the reverse strand, counting down.
AAAGGAAGTATTGTGATTGTGAAAAATTTCAGATTTCAATGGAAATATCCATTTTGACCATCCCTGAATCCATTTTGACTAGTTTTGGTGTGATGTCTGTACGCACATATGTATGTATCTCACATAACTCAAAAACGATTATCCGTAAAATGTTGAAGTTTTGGATTTAGGACTGTTGTAACATGCAGTCGCGCATCTTCCCTTTTGATTGCAATGAACTGGACCAAAAGTGTCCAAAAAAGCCCAAAATCCAAAAAATTAGGATTTTGAACTTTTTCTTAACTGCAGTAATCAGCTCTCATTGAGAACTTTTCAATGATAAAATTTTAATTAATGAATTATTTGGGTTATTCAAGGGGAAGGTACATTGGTTTAAATTCGACTTCATTTCCTTTTTTTTCATTTAAATATATTGATTTATTAATAATCAATTATTAACCTGATTGTAAAGAAATGTTTTTGTAATTTAATAGTTGTACAAGGAAGTCATGTGGGGTGCTCACATCAGATTTTTTGTATTGTTCTGAATGGTTTCTTTTTTCAAAAGAAAAAAATTAACAGTAAGAATGATTTACTGCATCTGGGATTGATTGACACAACAGAAGAAAATTAAACTCATTTCATTATTGTATGAACAAATTTTTGGACTGATCTGAAATTTATTCCAAAATTTTAATTATTTAGAGATCTAGTATGAAGAGAATTACAGATGAAACACTGAATAGTCTGCTAATTTTGATGAACCTTTACTGCATTATAAATTACTTTGACAAAGTCATTAGCTGTCATGTGTGCCCAAAATAAATCTATTGCAGAGACGTTCAAAGATAGGAGGAACCACATTATTACCGTGACCTATAACAAAGTGGAGAAATGAACTGAAATTATTGCAAATTTTATATATGTGATGTAAAGTGCTTCAATAATATTCTATATTTTCATATTATGGTTTAAAAAATTATTTGTTTTCTCAATTTAAAGTACGTAAGAAATCTCTACTACTTCCAGTAAGTTCTGCCCAAAGATATTTTATTATGTAAAGAAAGAGAAGTAATAGTCTTATTTCTGCTACAAATGACTGACCATTAGGTTAGAATATTATGGATTTTTTTAGTGTATTATGGCCATTGTGTTTTTTTAGATCAGGGTATTGTTGAGGAATTTAAAAGTAATTCCTGTAGGTATTATTAAATATTGTGTTAAATTAGTAATTATCATTTCCAAACTGATTAAAAACTACCTTCTTAAGGTATTTGACTTATTTTACTTGATTGACATGAATTCTGGTGATTTAAAAGTTGTTGGTTCCAATGAGCATGAAACAAAATTGTACAAGAAGAAAAGAAAATTGTGTTATATTTTTACAATAATAGGCGATTCGGTGGTAGGAGAAGGGGAAAATTTTAAGGGATCACAATAAAATGATACATACAATTTGTGAAGTTAGAGATTGCATATATAATATTGATGGAATTGTAGGGCTTCATTTAAACGTGTTAAAAATAGGTAACCAAAAGCATACAGATTTTTTAAAAACAAAATTAATTAGCAATGTACTTATAATTTTAAAGCTATACTTTTTATAAACTTGTGTATATGTTAGGTACAATAACCAAAATCGTTGACTGTGAGGCACAAATTACCCCAAGATAATGATAGTGGTGTTCCATTCTTACACTTTACGGTGTTTAGAATATGATAATTGTGTGAATTTTCTTCACAAATGTTGGATGCATTTTACAATCAGTTTTAGAAATATTCTGGGTTGTCTACAATATGATTATTTATTATTTATCCACCTAATAAATCTCTCAGCAGTGTTATATAGTGGGTTTTATTGTATATTAGACTAGTATTAATTAATTAAATGCATTTCATAGAAGATAATAAGATGCATAACTTATATTTTTAATTTTGCAGGCTTCCGAACTGGATTTGGTAAGAAATTGTTTGTAAAATATGTTTTCATGGTTAAATTTTATATTTTTACTTAATATGAATTAGGTTATTTCATAATTCACTATGAAATGTTTGGACACTTTTTTCTCTTCTATTTTCATTACTTATTCGTGAAATTATATTTATTGATTGTTAGTTTTATGAATTTAGTGCAGTAACTATGAATAAAATAAAATATATTCAATTTTCCTCCATTCTAATGTGTGTAATACAGTTTTTCTGATAGTAAATATAGGTTAAAATAAAAAAAAAATTGTTATAGTCAGGTAAACTTAATTTTTTCAGACAATAGATTTTTATTAAACCTACTTACAGTTCTCATAAAATCTGTTCTATGCTGTTAAAAATAATGAAGTTTTAATACATTTGAAGATGGATGAAGAAATTTTTGTATATATAATTTTAGTATAAATTGCATTGGAATAATGAATTAATCATGGTATTACAATTTACTGTATTTTGCTACTAATACTTACTCTGTGTGCATAATTGTTTTTGTATTATTAATGACTAACAATTTAATATCGGTACTTTTTTATATTTATGTTGGGGAATTAACAACTTTAGATCAAAATAATGTTTTCTTCCTTTATAGTATTTGTTTCAATGTAAAAAAGAAGGCATTTTACAATTTGAACCTATGTATTTAATACACTGATTTTGATAATGCTTTTTCCAATTGCAGTGAAAGTTCCTTTGTGCAGGTCTTGTACTTCCTTTTTCTCCCATGAACTTAAACCAAGGATGAGGATAATTGTTGAATGTTCTTACAATAGAGAACTTGCACAAAAAGATTTAATAAATCAAATTTTATTTATTAATATTTAATAATAAAGAAAATTTGACTCATAAATATAAGGCTAGCTAAATAGGTTGTAGTCTAACATTGCCTGGAAGCTGGTCGTAAAATAAGTTAATTGAAAATCCATATTTTAAAAATTACCCTTGATAAATTAAATAACTGGGAAACTTACTTTATAAACAGTGATAAGACTTCATGGTTGAATAATGACGGCAACCAATATTTAATTGTTATACAATTTTTAATTTATTAAAAATTTTATTGTGTAAGTTGGCTAATCTTTATTGTCATGATCTTTTTCTCAACTACCTACAGGGAAAATAGGCAGATTTTCAAAGGTAGATAATGGTGAAGTAAGTTAAGTTTTTCCATTTATTTTTTTGTAAATTAGCTGATGTTCCTGTGAGTGAATTTCAATGGAAGATTTGAAAGTGAAACATATTTCTGAAAAATTTGTTCCTCATTGTTGATAGAAGATTGAAAAAAATTGTTTTTCCTAGTTTGAGGAAACAAGATGAAATGATTTATTTTTATTAAGGTTGTGATTGGAAGTAAAATTTGATGCTATAGTTACAAGTAGAAACAAAACAAACATAAAGCGAAATTCATAGAAGGCCAGGAAAATTTGATTCATGTTGATTTGTATTTTTGATGTTAATGGAATTGTGTACAAAATAAAATATTCCTCCTGGAAAAACTGTGAATCAACAGTTGTATTTGGAGATGTTGAAAAGGTTATGTGGTAGTGTGCAAATAAAACTGTTAAACTTAGAAGTAGTGGTGATTGGATTCTTCACTACATCCTTACTAATATCCAAGTATGCATATGTTTTGGCAAAAAAAAAGACAGTTCATGTTCCCTTCAATGTGCAATATGATTTTTTATGTTACTTTGTATGATAGGGAAATATTCTGCTTAATCAAGAAAGCAAAAAGAAAACACACTAGAAATGATGAGCAATAACATTGATGATTTCCAAACATTTTTGTTGCAGTAAGAATAATGTATTGAGTTAACAATAGATTGCACTATGGCAAGCTGAATAAAAACTAATCATTTTTATTTTGAGTATTTATAGTTTTCACATAATGTTATTAAAAGTAATAAAACAGTGTTTTAAAACATATTTATTTCATATGACATTGTTTATACATGAACTATTTATTATAATGGCAAAGAATGGAATATTTCTTCTTATAAGTTCTTATTGACAACTCTCATAATAATAGCTCGTTATAAAGAAATAATTATTGTTATTATGATTGGATATTAAATAAATACAAAATAACAATTACAAATTAAGTTGTAATATTCAAAATTAAAATTGTTTTCAAAACTCATATATCAATAGCAGTATATTAGCTTTCGTTCCTACATAAACTTTTTTTTTTGTTTTTTATCTTCTACTAATCTCCATAAAAGTATAATATAAAAAATTGTTTTTTACAATATAATTCTTCCATAATCTAAGTATCTCCCTCTATGAATCATGAGACCTTGCCATTGGAACTTGAGTGCTCAGTGATACAGAGTAGCTGGACTGCAGGTGCAACCATATCGGAGAGGTATCTGTTAAAAGTCAGAATAAGGAATGATTCCTGAAAGAGGGCAGCAGCTCTTTCAGTAGTTTTTAAGAGCGTAGGCAAGGATGACTTAAATGTCCATATCAACATCACTCAATCCTCTGAGTACTGCGCAGATGAAAGCAATGGGAAACTACAGGTGCTTTTTTTAAAAAAAATGTAGCTCTGCATTTTCATATAGCAATGATGGAGGCGCCTTCCTTGGTAAAATATTCAAGAGGTAAAACCAGTCCCCCGTTTGGATCTCCGGGTGGGGACTGCTAAGGAAGGGGTCACCAGAAAATTAAAAAATAACATTCTTCAAGTCAGAGCGTGGAATGTTAGAAGTCAAAAAAAGGTTGGTAGGTTAGAAAATTTAGGATAGGATAAATGTAGTAGGAATTAACAAGGTTTGGTGGGAAGAGGAAAACTACTTTTGGTCAGGTGATTTTCCTAATTAACTTAGCTTCAAATAATGGGCAGGCAGGAGTAGGTTTCATAATGAACAAGAAGATAGGGAGGAGAGTAGAGTATTTCAAAATGCATAGCAATAGAATCGTTGTAAAAGGATAAAATCGAAACCTAAATCGACAACGATTGTTAACATCTATATGTCTACCATGATGATGATGATGATGATGATGATGAGGTAGAGTGTGTGTACAAAGAAATTGACGAAGTAATTTAAAAGGAGATGAAAATTTATTAATAGTTGGAGATTGGAATGCAAACATTGGAAAAGAAAGGAAGGAAATATAGTGGGTGAATACGGGCTAGGGAAAAGGAATAAAAGAGGTGACCGACTTGAAAAGTATTGCACAAAATATAATTTAGTAATTGCCAACACCCAGTTTAAGAATCATAATAGAAGAATATACAACAGAAAAAGCCAGGCCGATACTGCAAGCTATCAGATAGATCAGATTAATAGTAGAAGGAAGATGAAGAAAAAACAAACCAACATACTTGGCATTTATAGACCTAGAAAAGGCATTCGATAACGTAGACTGGAATAAAATGTTCAGCATTTTAAAAAAATTAGGGTTCAAATACAGAGATAGAAGAACAATTGCTAACATTTACAGGAACCAAACAGTAACAGTAACAATTGAAGAACATAAGAAAGAAGCTGTAATAAGAAAGGGAGTCCGACAAGGATGTTTCCTATCCCCGTTACTTTTAAATCTTTACATAGAACTAGCAGTTAATGCTACTTCCAAAAATCCTTTGGAAGTATATATTTGGAGCGTCACCTTATATGGAAGTGAAACTTGAACGATCAGAGTACCTGAGAAGAAAAGATTACAAAGAACAGTTCAGATCCGGAGAAACAGTACAAGGTGAAAAGATAAAGATGCTATAATTTGCTGATGATATAGTAATACTAGCTGAGAGTAAAAAGGATTTAAAAGAAACAATGAACAGGGCATAGATGAAGTCCTATGCAAGAGGACTAATAAACAAGAACAAAACGAAAGTAATGAAATGTAGCAGAAATAATGAAGATTCACCACTGAATGTGAAAACAGGAAGAGAAAAGATTATGGAGGTAGAAGAATTTTTTGTTATTTGGGAAGTAGAATTACTAAAGATGGACGAGCAGGAGCGATATAAAATGCCGAATAGCACAGGTGAAATGAGCTATGAAACTATTTTATATAAATTGCTGTATATAAAACTTGAACGATCGGAGTACCTGTTAGAAGCTTTTGAGATTAGAAGTTTTTGAAATGTGGTGCTGTAGGAGAATGTTAAAAATCAGATGGGTGGGTAAAGTGACAAATTAAGAAAGAAGCATTTGGTAGTTAAAAGAAGAAACAGACTTTTAAGCCACATATTAAGGCATCCTGGAAGTTGCTTTAATATTAGAGGGTCAGGTAGAAGGAAAAAATTGGATGTAGGGGGTACCGAAAGGAAATGACTAGCACTAGGTAGGGAATCTTGGGGAGCTGCATCGAACCAGTCAAATGACATAGATCTAAATATACAGGTGGTCCATAAGTAACAGACCATACTTTATAACATGCCGTAACTTCTAGCAGTGTGGGCATGAAAAGAAGACAGATAATTTATTTGATTTGGATTTCAGTTGTGACGATACCAACACTTGAGCAGCCTATTCAGTACTGTGCCAGTTGCATCAAAGTGTGTGTTTAAACATGCATACTCTGGTCCGCATATGGCGATGAACTTCCTGTTCCTGCATGTTGTCGGTTACAAGCATAAAAAAAAGTTGCACTTTTATGTTAATGGGGATTCAAACTGTGGTCTACTACTTATGGGCCACTCTGTAATTTAAATGTGTATGTTTCACACACTTTCTAAATTGAATTTATCACATGTTTTGTGTATAAAAATCATATAACAGTTAATATCTATAAAAATCATATAACATTTAATATCTATAAAAGTCACATTCTGTTGGTATTATTTTGTGATTTATCATGGAATTCACATACTGCCAGTGCAGTACATTTAGTCATTTGCATCTATGGCTCTTTGCCATAGATTGATTTCTCCTTTTCCTGCTGTGATGTGAATATTAAATGCTTTTTAAGCATTCTCTGATGTATTTCTATTTCTGCTCAATTTTCAAAAAAGTATTGTCAGTAGTAGTGACTGAATTGCATTTTAGTTCATTCATTACTTTGTATGATTAAAATATTTGAATGTATTTGTTTTATTTTCTATTGTAAATTTAAGAACAGTTTTTTCTTGGTATATTTTCTATAAAAATCATTAATAAAATTTTAAAATGATTTTTATAGTCTGAAACATTTCGGGATTCTTTTACTTGTAAACAATAGTCTTGTCTCAATTGAATGATATAACTGTTACCTCAGTAGCAATCATCCATCTGGTTGTTCACCTTATGGAAAAAATATATTTTATATACTGTAGTCATAGTTGATAGTAGTCACATATAATGTGAAACTAACTAGCCTAAAAATATAAAGTACAAATAAATATACAAAAATGTAAGTAGCCCTCGAATTACAATTTCAGCTTATTATTTTGCTCCCAGTTTAAATTAAACTGAGGTGTAATTGTAAAAATGATTCATGGAAAGAAAATATGCAGTTTCTGGACATATTTAAAGATGAGTATGAATGGATGGAGATACATTCATGTAAAACTGTCAGAGCCAAATCCAATTATAGAAGCAATGCTTCTACATCTAATGTAACACAAGAAGAATCAGGTGAAGAGATTTGCAAAGAAATTCTAGTGGTAAGAACAAATATGATTTTACAAACTCTCCAGTAATATTTCCTATTGACAGCTGGAGATTTTCATAGATATAGATATGAGAGATTATTAATGAATTCCTAACAAAGGCACCAGACAATACACAAGGTAAATTAAAAAAAAAATAGCTGCAATATATTATCCTGTTTACGTTTTTAATAATTTACAGCCAACAATTACAACTTTACATTAATTCAACTTTTGGATTTGTCTGTTTGTTAATGTGTGATAAATTCCAAATTCTGACTTCCCATTTTGGTTATTTTTCTGATTTTTATTGTTATCTAAAATTGTTGAAGTGTAAAAATCTTTACTTAAAATTTGTTTAATTTAGATTAAACAAAAAAAATCTAATCTTAAAATTAGATTAATTTTAAACTGAGTTTTTATGAGTTTTTCCCTGCTTATGTTTTTAAACAAAATATATAAGGATTTCTTTAATCACGTAATATTTAAGAAAGCAGTGTACTAATTTAACAAGAAAATTAGTTCAATTTCTTTGTTGAAAGTTAATAGATCTATTTATTTTAGATTTACTTTAATTTTATACTAGTGTTAATATGTTTTTTCTCCCAGTATTTATGTTGTTTCAGTAACTTGATTTTTTAAATTTGTTTTCAGTATTTTACATCCAAAATGGTTCAGCTAGCAGATTTATTTTCTGTACCTGAAATGAGTTTATTGTGTAATGTTGCTGAATATTTTGAACAACATCACATTGATTATCATCCTGAAATTTTATTCAGGGATGTCAAGGTAAAAATTATTTTAAGTCGAATATTTTATCATATCATTCATTTGAAGTACTAATTTTTAAAGCTATAGTATGTGGTAATTGTAGGATTGATATTAAAAGAAGGTTCTGGGTTCAAATCCCAGAAAATTTGTATTTTTCACTTATCATAGAATTCATTTCCCATGATCATCTTTTTAATTGTAACTGTGGTAATACCTGTGCTTAATTGAATAACAATAAAAAAGTTTATAAATACAGTTTATAAAGTTTATAATACAGAGCGTTTTCCGTATTTATATATATATATATATATATATATATATATATATATATATATATATATATATATATATATAAAAATATTTTCATTTTTACTTCCTTGTACGAAGTAAAGGAATTATTGTGATTTCAATAGAAATAGCTATTTTGACCATCCCTGAATCCATTTTGATCCGTTTTGACTAGTTTTGACATGACATATGTTTGTATATGTGTATGTCTCTCACATAACTCAAAAACGATTAGCTATAGGATGTTGAAATTTTTGATTTAGGACTTGTAACATCTATTAGTTGTGCACCTCTCCTTTTGATTGCAATCGACTGAACCAAAAGTGTCCTGAAAAGCCCAAAATTGAACTATTTCTTAACTGCAGTAATAAGCCCTCATTAATAGCTTTTCAACAATATATCATAAGTGGTACTGATTTTCATTGGTTCCAGAGTTATAGCCAAATAAAATTTTAATTTAAAAAAAAAATAAAACAAACAAAAAATCTTAGACCTTAGGGGAAAGCACACATCGGTTCAAATCAAACTTATTTTAATTTTAATTTTTAATTTTTTTTTTAAATTTAAATATATTGATTTATTAATAATTTTAACCTCATTGTAAATTTTTTTTACGATGAATAATAGTTCAATAATAATAAAAAATAAATAAAACATGAAAAAATAGAAATTTTTATGAAAAAAAATTTTATGACTTTTCTTTCATTTGAAAAAAATGAAAGAGGTTTAAATTTGTCCACTATTCATTTGTAAAATTGACTTGTTTTTTACAAACAAATGTGTTTATTTTCTTGTTACTAGGGAGTTATCTTAGTATTAGTCTAGTCTTTACATTATGTTGTAATATGATGTGTGAATCTGTTTGCTTCATTTTTGCTTTAATTTAATGTTACAACATTTTCAAAATTTGTTTTGGTTTTTTGGTTTGCATAGTTTTATGTTCTCATGGTATAAACTGTTTGGCATTCTATTCTTTGTGTTTCTTGAGCAAGATGTTAATATGATTGGCATTATTTATTGGGAAGTCAAACTTAATTATTCTGCCTAAACTGTAGAATTCATCATTATCTACATAATTCGTTCAGAGTTTTTATTTTTTTTTACTTTTTCATTACTTAATTTATATTTTTTCCTTCATAGTCCATACTCCATTTGCAGATTGTTAATTACTGATTGATTAATCATTTCTTTTTCAAGACTACGTGCCTGAAAATATAATCCTTTACAATTTTTGTGTTTGATCATTATGTTGTTGGAACAGCGAAAAATCTTACCTTAATAATTTCTTTTCCCACTTATTTAAAGTAACAGCTTTTTGCTGTTTTAATTTAGTTGCATCTTGATCCAGCTGTAGCCAAACATTCTCTATCTCAAACTATGTATTTCTTTCTTTGGAATTTCAACAATTTTAACACAGTTTTAACAAGGTAAATAATATAAATGAATCAAACATTGCTTTCACTTTACAGCAGCCTGGTGTACATTTAGGCTAGTGAAATAAAAATCATGTCAGGACCATCTTTGATGTCAGCAAAATATTTTAGTGCCAGCATCTCATACCCATACAACAGTATAGGATCCATTCATTGAATCAAAGTGCCTCCATATAGGATACCAAACATCAGTTTTAACCAAGATGGTCTGATGCATAACATTAGCAGCAATAAATTTCTTAAACATAATTAATAAACTTTCATTTAATCCATAAGCAAAAATTCAAGCAAATTTAAAGTAAAACCAAATGAGTTATCAGAAAATTCATAATAATAGTTTGATTAAAAACAAAAATTTATACAACAAAAATAAAAACTTTATAATCAGGTAAAGCACATAAAGCCACTGAAATAAAGAAAAGTACTGAGTAAGCAACGAAAAAATGTCAAGAGCATAATTGTAAATTCTATATGGGAAAGGCAAACAGAAAATTTAAAACCTGCATTGAGAAACATTTACTGCCATATAAATACAATAAACAAAATTTTAATTATTATTATAATTAAGATGTATTTTCAAGTCAAGAAAGCATGTTACATTTAAAAATCATTTATATATGAGTATTATGTCTGGGTTAGGGAAATAATAGATTCTAATTATTCAGAATTCATAATTTATATTTTAAAATATCATTAAATATTGTATTAAAATAATACTTTTATTATCTACCATTAATTTGTGGTAGGAACAGATATTTATTTTATTCCAGTGGCCGAGATAGTAAACATCTATCTACAATTTTGATAACTTTTGAATTTATTATAAAAAATAATCATTATGCAAAAATGGTGATTTACTAAGAAAGAAAAAATGATGAAGTGAAAAAAATTATAAATTAATTTCAATAAAATAATGTAATAACAATATATTGGTTGTAATTCATTATGTTGGCTCATTCACCTTATAGTATAGTCATTTACTTTTTATTTTTGTTGGATTTTTCATACTTCATATTTTTTTTATCTTCTATTTTATCTCCTGTTCCTCTCGCACATATTTTCTTTGTATAATTAATGATCATTTGCTTATTTTTTTTTTTTTTTTGTAGAATTCAGTTGGTGCTAGTCATCCAGTTATGCATAGAGAACTACAGAAAGATATACCTCATTATTTGTCAAAAAATGCAGAAATAAGAGTATTTTTTGAAAGATTAGTTAATGCAAAGAAAAAACTATTTCTTGTCACTAATAGTCCATATAATTTTGTGTAAGTATTTCCATTTTGATTTCACAAAATTCGTGTACTATTCTGTGATAGACTTGCAAGGGAAAGTGAGGAGTTAAAAGATTTCCAAGTGCCTTCATTTTTAAGCTCAATAATCTATGCATGTCGGCATGCCAATTCCATCATAATGCAGGTGTTATAGAGCCCTACAAATTATCCTTGCACTCTTATAACCAAAAAATGTACATCACTAATTTCAGAGAAAGCACTCTGATTATTGCTACTTGTGCCTCCAATGCTTTACATGCAATTGTAAGAAAGATTGTGACAGATTGTGTTAAGCAATAAAATGCTAATAATGTTCCCCTTTCTGTGAGAAGCAATGCATTACAAACATATTTTCTCCGGTTAGTAGGTAAAAAAATACTGATAACAGTGGTAATTAACAAGAAGCTTTCAAAGATTAGAAAATTTTTAAAAAAGTTTTAAATTTTTAGTTTTACTTCATTGCTAATTGTCTTAAAAAAATGTTGCCGAAGAATTATTTTATATCTTTCATTAGGACAATGCAATCTTTTAATATTGATATAAGATGTTGGCATAGTCAAAGCTATTATTTGCTTTTAATACAATGTGCCAGTTGAACAGTTAAGTATGTGATATAAAGCAAAACTGCAATTGTAGTTTGTTTCACCTCTATTTTATCAATGGCATTAATGTGAGTTTATATTTGAGGTGTGATCAAAAAGTATCCAACCGTATTTAGGTAGATTTCATAAGAGAGTTACCTAAGACCCTCAGACCCCAAAACCGCCTTGGTCATGCCATTAAAGGATGACTGACGCCGACCTGTCAGTGCGGGGCTCTGGGGGCCACCACTGCAATGCTGTAATGGGGACCCAACTGCCGCTGAGGAGAAGCCTGGTCTGATTTCAATGAATGAGCCAATGAACTCCCCAACTTCACTGGAGACAGCTTCTGGACCCAACGGCTCTTCTCAGAGCTAACGCAAAAAATGGCCCTTTTCAGGGCCACCACAAGGTTATGAATTACGAGCTGTCAAAGTCATTTGCTGACTTCTCAGGACTATCATAAGGTTATTAATTACCAGCCGTTGAAGCCAATCGACAACAGCAACAGTCCTTCTCAGGGCTACTACAAGGTTATTAAGTAGCATGTGCCGTTGAAGCCATATATATATATATATATATTTCACTTTCTTATGGACTCTATAACTGCTATACTGCAATAATTTTGCTCTTTTTTTTTTTTTTTTTTTTTTTGTCTTCAGTCATTTGACTGGTTTGATGCAGCTCTCCAAGATTCCCTATCTAGTGCTAGTCGTTTCATTTCAGTATACCCTCTACATCCTACATCCCCAACAATTTGTTTTACATACTCCAAACGTGGCCTGCCTACACAATTTTTCCCTTCTATCTGTCCTTCCAGTATTAAAGCGACTATTCCAGGATGCCTTAGTATGTGGCCTATAAGTCTGTCTCTTCTTTTAACTATATTTTTCCAAATGCTTCTTTCTTCATCTATTTGCCGCAATACCTCTTCATTTGTCACTTTATCCACCCATCTGATTTTTAACATTCTCCTATAGCACCACATTTCAAAAGCTTCTAATCTTTTCTTCTCAGATACTCCGATTGTCCAAGTTTCACTTCCATATAAAGCGACACTCCAAACATACACTTTCAAAAATCTTTTCCTGAGATTTAAATTAATTTTTGATGTAAACAAATTATATTTCTTACTGAAGGCTCGTTTAGCTTGTGCTATTCGGCATTTTATATCGCTCCTGCTTCATCCATCTTTAGTAATTTTACTTCCCAAATAACAAAATTCTTCTACCTCCATAATCTTTTCTCCTCCTATTTTCACATTCAGTGGTCCATCTTTGTTATTTCTACTACATTTCATTACTTTTGTTTTGTTCTTGTTTATTTTCATGCGATAGTTCTTGCGTAGGACTTCATCTATGCCGTTCATTGTTTCTTCTAAATCCTTTTTACTCTCGGCTAGAATTACTATATCATCAGCAAATCGTAGCATCTTTATCTTTTCACCTTGTACTGTTACTCCGAATCTAAATTGTTCTTTAACATCATTAACTGCTAGTTCCATGTAAAGATTAAAAAGTAACGGAGATAGGGAACATCCTTGTCGGACTCCCTTTCTTATTAGGGCTTCTTTCTTATGTTCTTCAATTGTTATTGTTGCTGTTTGGTTCCTGTACATGTTAGCAATTGTTCTTCTATCTCTGTATTTGAACCCTAATTTTTTTAAAATTCTGAACATTTTATTCCAATCTACGTTATCGAAAGCCTTTTCTAGGTCTATAAACGCCAAGTATGTTGGTTTGTTTTTCTTTAATCTTCCTTCTACTATTGATCTGAGGCCTAAAATTGCTTCCCTTGTCCCTATACTTTTCCTGAAACCAAATTGGTCTTCTCCTAACACTTCTTCCACTCTCCTCTCAATTCTTCTGTATAAAATTCTAGTTAAGATTTTTGATGCATGACTAGTTAAACTAATTGTTCTATATTCTTCACATTTATCTGCCCCTGCTTTCTTTGGTATCATAACTATAACACTTTTTTTGAAGTCTGACGGAAATTCCCCTTTTTCATAAATATTACACACCAGTTTGTATAATCTATCAATCGCTTCCTCACCTGCACTGCGCAGTAATTCTACAGGTATTCCGTCTGTTCCAGGAGCCTTTCTACCATTTAAATCTTTTAATGCTCTCTTAAATTCAGATCTCAGTATTGTTTCCCCCATTTCATCCTCCTCAACTTCCTCTTCTTCCCCTATAACACCATTTTCTAATTCATTTCCTCCGTATAACTCTTCAATATATTCCACCCATCTATCGACTTTACCTTTCATATTATATATTGGTGTACCATCTTTGTTTAACACATTATTAGATTTTAATTTATGTACCCCAAAATTTTCCTTAACTTTCCTGTATGCTCCGTCTATTTTACCAATGTTCATTTCTCTTTCCACTTCTGAACACTTTTCTTTAATCCACTCTTCTTTCGCCAGTTTGCACTTCCTATTTATAGCATTTCTTAATTGCCGATAGTTCCTTTTACTTTCTACATCATTAGCATTCTTATATTTTCTACGTTCATCCATCAGCTGCAATATATCGTCTGAAACCCAAGGTTTTCTACCGGTTCTCTTTATTCCGCCTAAGTTTGCTTCTGCTGATTTAAGAATTTCCTTTTTAACATTCTCCCATTCTTCTTCTACATTTTCTACCTTATCTTTTTTACTCAGACCTCTTGCGATGTCCTCCTCAAAAATCTTCTTTACCTCCTCTTCCTCAAGCTTCTCTAAATTCCACCGATTCATCTGACAACTTTTCTTCAGGTTTTTAAACCCCAATCTACATTTCATTATCACCAAATTATGGTCGCTATCAATGTCTGCTCCAGGGTAAGTTTTGCAGTCAACGAGTTGATTTCTAAATCTTTGCTTAACCATGATATAATCTATCTGATACCTTGCTGTATCGCCTGGCTTTTACCAAGTGTATATTCTTCTATTATGATTTTTAAATTGGGTGTTGGCAATTACTAAATTATACTTTGTGCAAAACTCTATAAGTCGGTCCCCTCTTTCATTCCTTTTGCCCAGCCCGTATTCACCCACTATATTTCCTTCCTTGCCTTTTCCAATGCTTGCATTCCAATCTCCAACTATTATTAAATTTTCATCTCCTTTTACGTGTTTAATTGCTTCATCAATCTCTTCGTATACACACTCTACCTCATCATCATCATGGGCGCTTGTAGGCATATAAACGTTAACAATCGTTGTCGGTTTAGGTTTTGATTTTATCCTTATTACAATGATTCTATCGCTATGCGTTTTGAAATACTCCACTCTCCTCCCTATCTTCTTGTTCATCACAAAACCTACTCCTGCCTGCCCATTATTTGACGCTGAGTTAATTACTCTAAAATCACCTGACCAAAAGTCGCCTTCCTCTTCCCACCGAACCTCACTAATTCCTACTATATCCACATTCACCCTATCCATTTCCCTTTTTAAATTTTCTAGCCTACCAACCTTTTTTAAGCTTCTAACATTCCACGCTCCGACTCGTAGAATTTTATTTTTTAATTTTCTGGTGACCCCTTCCTTAGTAGTCCCCACCCGGAGATCCGAACGGGGGACTATTTTACCTCCGGAATATTTTACCAAGGAAGGCGCCTCCATTATTGCTATGTGAAAATGCAGAGAGCCACATTTTCTTGGAAAAAAAGCAGCTGTAGTTTTCCATTGCTTTCAGCTGCGCAGTACTCAGAGGACTGAGTGATGTTGATACGGCCGTTTAAGTCATTGTGACTCACGCCCCTAACAACTACTGAAAGAGCTGCTGCCCTCTTTCAGGAATCATTCCTTAGTCTGGCTCTCAACAGATACCTCTCCGATATGGTTGCACCTTCGGTCCAGCTACTCTGTATCCCTGAGCACTCAAGCCCCCTCACCAACGGCAAGGTCTCATGATTCATAGAGGAGGTAATTTTGCTCTAATTACTTTTAAATTGCTGCTTAAAAATAACTCGTCTGTCCCAAAATTTCGGTCGAGTTTGTAACGGCCAACATTGGTCCATGGAAATGGGGGGCTTTTTCGAAAAAAAAGTATCGTTATAACTTTCTTATTAAGTAAAATATTGAATTCGTTTGAAGTTCCCACTATTATTTGGATAAGGGCCTAAAGCTTATCTAAGCAAAGTTTTTTGATATCACTAACCATTGGCCCAAGAAGTGGAAAAAATGGGGTTTGAAGACAAAAAAATTATACCTTCCTTAATAGGCACAGTATCAGATCAGTTTAAAGTGATCATTAGTCCTCTAAACATTACATAAAACTTTTGTCTGAAACAAGTTTTGACATGACCAACCCTTACGGCAAGAGATGACCAATTGTAAGAAGATGTGAAACTTTTTTCACATTCAACTATTGCCATATTGAGTAAATTTGAAGTTTTTCTTAACTTTAAGGTGGAAATCTTTTTTATTCCCTACTTAGCACCGGTGAAATCTACCTGTGCCTTTCGGCAAGTCAAAAGGGATTTTTATTAACTATTTGTAGCATGAAAGGAGGACTGTTGGGGAATGTGACCTTGATTCATATTGATTGTGTATAATTTACTATTTTTCCTGCCATTGCAGAAAAATACTGCTTAGCATCCATGAAAGTAAAATATTTAAATAGTCCTTGTCAAGTTTTCATTGCCATTCAAAATGACAAGAGCAGGTTGAGCAGAGAATCTGCATTAAATTTTGTTAGAAACTAGATGACACGCAAGTAGAGACAGTAAGGAAGAATCAGACAGCTTTTGGTGATCAAGGTATGGGTGTTTAAGATGGGTGTTTAAATTTAAGATTGGGCATCGCCATTTTCAGAATGGCCAAATGTCTGTCTAAAGTGACAAGCGCTCTGGTAGACCTTCCATCTGCATCTATGGGGTTGGTGTAGTAGTGAACACGTCTTTGCAAAACAGCTGATTTTGAAGTCGAGTTTTTCCAATATTCAAATCCTAGTAATGGCCATTACTTTTATATGGATTTGAATACTAGATCGTGGATACTGGTGTTTTTTGGTGATTGGGTTTCAATTAACCACACATTTCAGTAATGTCGACCTGAGACTGTACAAGACTATACTTCACTTACACTCATACATATCATCCTCATTCATCCCCATTCATCCTCTGAAGTAATACCTGACAATGATTCCCAGAGGCTAAACAGGAAAAATAAATACCTTCGATCTGCAAAAAACAAAAAAAATAAAGTGAGTTCAACAGATAGAATGATCAACAAATAACAATTGGAAAACTTAAAGATGAATTTTGACTCTGTGCAATCTATTTTAACAGAAGATCTCAGGAAGTGGCATGTAGCAAAAACATTTGTCTCAAATTTCTCACTCGTGAACAAGTCATGCTGCAATATGCTAATAGTGATGCTGATGTTATGAAAAAAATAACCGAAGATAAAACATGGGTGTATGACTATGACCTTGAGACAAAGGCACAGACATCTTACTGGAAAACTCAAAGGTTTCCATGGCAAAAGAAAACCAGGCAATCGTGAAGGTCATGCTGATAGACCTAGAATATGCTCCTCAAAGACAAACTGTTAATAAAGAGGTACTGTTTGATGCAAGAGAATCACAGCTTTGGGAAAATGGTGCTTAGAAAATTCATCATGACAACATTGCAGCCCATGCATCACAACTTATCCAGAGATTCTTGGCAAAACAGGATTGAATAACTTCAGCAGGCTCCTTGCCAGACTCCCTCAATTTTTTACTCTTTTCCTAAAAAGCTATCTTTGCTTTTAAAATTTCACTTAAGGAAAGAAATTTGAAGATAGAGAAGGGATCAAAAGAAATGTGACAAAAGAGAGCTTATGATGCTAACTAAAAATGACTTTAATGCATCTAAAATTGAAACATTGCTGGGATAAATGTGTTACATTTTAAGGAGAAAAGTAATTGAACTAAACAGGTTAAGAATTTTTGTTTTCATGAGCCAAGATTATACACCTTTTGACTACACCTTGTATGTTGCTACAGTTATTTCATCAGCAGTGACAATTGATATTAGTATGTGAGTAGATAAAAGTACTCAAATGTGACAAACTACTAAAAATTAAGGTGATAATATGTAATAATCTTTTTGTATTGCTGATAGTATATAATTTGAGGTATTTTGTTTCTATCACAGCACAGAACATAGAAAAGATTAACTTCAAAACTTAATGCATTAATGGTTCTTCATTCAGCTGAAGAAATAGTTTTAAGCAAAGATACAAAGTACATAGTCTCTTTATTCCTCATTATTTATAGACTTAAAATAAAATGTTCAAATTGCATTTTACATTTACTGCCAGCAGAAAAAGATGTCAGAAACACATGAAATAAACACTTCTAGTCATCAAGTTGTCTAAAGTAGCAAAGATTGAAAAGTTCAAGGAATTACCTGAAAGGCAGACAAACGTCTTTAGAGAGAATAGTGCATATATTAAAGTTAGGAATAATTTCCCTTCTAGAAGAAAAGACACTGGAGCGCACAAAAGAAAAGTCAGAGCTTCAGATAGGCTACTTACCACAGTTACCACAGTAAAACCATGAGGAAATGCGGTCACTACATTCCTTTGCAATAAAGGAGAAATTCTTGAATTAGTAAAAGATTTTAAATATTTGGGTAATGATCTGACAGATGCAAGGAAAACTCATTTTTGGTAGAGAGGTAGGAAGAAGAGCAGAGAATACAAGAAATGTTTTCTGTATAAGAAAACTAGTGTAAATTGAGGGATGTGCCTAGTGAAAAATGTTATGAATGATGTGCTTCATGCCGATTATTCCCATATGGTTCAGAAGTATGGGTTACCGGAAAGAAGTTAAGGAGGGAAAAGTACAGGAGGGAAGTTAAATACCAACTGTAGGAAAGAGATTTATTTTTTATAAGTATCATAAGCAAAACAAACAGGTATGTAACAAATGTAAAAGTAAGGATTCTTATAAATATAGAATCTGTGTTGGAGAGACTACATAGAGCAAGACTAAGTTTAAGATCGAATGAGGATCAATAAAAACACTAAAAATTATCACCTACTCTATTTAACTCTATTTAATGGTGGCTTAAAAGCCTGTAGGCACAGGAAATTAAATTACTTATGATTGCACTTGTGAAGCTTTGCAAAAGAGTTAAAAATACCTAATCTTGCGAGGTGATGTTTTAAAGCAGTACTGAAACACGAAATCCTACAAGTACACATCCTACAAAATGCAACATAGATAAAATTGAAGGAAATAATCTTAGCATTAATTTGTGATATTGTTTGAAGATTTATGCAGTAAACTTCTACATTTTATTAAAAGTTCAGCCCCACCATTGAGGTAACTCTATGAGAAAACATATAACTAGAGCCTGACATCAATAATACTCATAACACATGCTCTTTATCTACTTATAGTTGTTTAAAATTAGATTCCTCTAAAGAAGAGGAATTAACCTTCACAACTATGTTTTATGTCTACGTAGATAAAAACATTTATTGTTATTATATTCTAAATCGGTGATACATGTAACAGTTTATAAACATGAATACATGGTGATAACGTAAGATCATTTTATGTCAACAGAGCCGCCTATAAACCTTAAAATGAGATAAGAGTAATACAAACCTTTGTTGTTTTTGTAGCATGTATTAGTTAGAAATTGCATGTAAACATGATTATAAATATTCTTTGTTATGCAAGTGAAATATAAGGCGGGTTATTGGTGGAATAGTTTACTTCTGTTTTTAACAGATATGTTAATAAAATTTTATGAAACAAATTCATTTTATATTTTTTTTTTATTGCAGTAACAAAGGTATGCAGTGGATTGTTGGTCCTGATTGGGAAATATTCTTTGATGTTATTATTGTTCAAGCTCGTAAACCGATGTTCTTTACTGATGAATCACGACCTATTAGACTTTATGACAAAAGAAGTGAAACTCAGTTATGGGATAGAGTTACCAGACTGGAGAAAGGAAACATTTATTTTGAGGTAAGACTGAAGCAACACATAATTATTTCTTTAACTTTGTAGTTGAAAACCATCTCTCTAAGGAAGATTAATGTAAGTGAATTTGTTAGTCTTATTTCAAGGCTGCTGCTGTAGTATTATTACCTGAACTTGTTATTGATGGTGAATAAGACAGATAATCAGTTCTTCTCCTTGTAATTACTTCATACAAAATCAAATTATAAATTTAAAAATTATGAAATTATTCAGAAGAAAACTTCTCTGTGAACTATTATTCTGTAACAAACCATTCTAAAATATAATTTTTTTAATTAAATCTTTTGAGGAATCATTTAAATAACATGAAAGCCTGTTTGTATTCTTAGAAAAAATATGTTTATACATTTTTTATTATGCAAATAACTTAATTCATTAAAATAATTGTAGAAAGTGAGGTGAAAAATAAAATAAAATAATTGAAAAATATGAGGTGCAGTTCAAAAGTAATGGCCAATGAGTTATCAACAGCGATTGGCAACACAGATTGGTTTACGCATACACAGTAGCTTTAAATTGTCTGTTGGGCATGTAACTACTACATTATGCCATCAATTCATTGTTGTTTGCCTTTGTGAGACACTATTAAAATGAATGCAATAAAAACAAATCCTGCCAGTTGTGAAGTTTGACCAGCAATTCGATTTTTAAATGCAAGAGGACCATAATGCGGCTGAAATTCACCATCAATTGTAAGAAACATATGGGCCTCTCGCAATGAATGGAGGAAAAGTGCAGCCATGTTGTTCAGATGGTCATGATGAACAAAGAAGTTTCAGGCCTAGTTTCTGGACTGATATCTCATTGAACATGTGAATGCAAAAGTGAGAGAAACCATTGCTTTACGAAAAGCAGTCTTTCTTTAAAATTCTCAAAAGTTTCAAAGATAACTTTGTTGAGAGTCAAGACTGAAATTGTAAGATTTTATTAATGTTAGTTTTATGCTTTATTTCTCCTTTTTAATTTTTATTTTTAACCTAGTTTTAATTATATAATTAATGTTAGTTTTAAGTTTTACTTAATTTTGTTATTTTAGTTTTTAACCTAGTTTTAAGTTTTATATTAGACCATTTATAGTTTTTAGTTATCCAAGAATGGGCCCTTTACACCCATCTTGGACTTTGTAAAATTCTTTTAATCTTGATTTTATATTAGCTTTTACCTGTGATATTAGTTGTAAGTTTTATTCTCCATTTAGAATAGTTTTAAATCCTTTTATTTTTTATAAATATAAAAGATTCCGGGCGATGATAACGCGCAAGCGTTTTTCGCCCTAAAAAAAAAAAAAAAAAAAAAAAAAAAAAAAGACTGAAATTCTAGGCTATCATAAACTATGTGCATGGTTGGTGCCAAATATGTTGACAAGTGGTCACAAAGTTCACAGAATGACATCTGCATGTGTTTTTCTTGACCGTTTTAACCACAAGGGAGACATTTTTTCCATATTGTCACTGGTAATGAATAGTCAATACTGAGATGAGACAACAATCCATGCAGTGGTGTCATTCCAGTTCACTTAAACTGTAAAAATTCAAACAAACCAGTCTCGAAGGAAAATCTTGGCAACTGTATTCTGGGACCAAAAAGTTGTGCTTTTTACTGATTTTATAGAATATGGAACATATATTACATCACAAGTCTGTTGTGAAACACGTTCTAAACTGCATCATGCCATTGAAAACTGACTGACAGGGAATGCTGATATCAGGAATTGTTCTTCACAATAATACACATCCACATACAGCTGCATGCACAACAGAAACAACTCAAAAGTTCAAACGAGAGATTTTCTATCATCCCCCTTACAGTCCTGATCTCGTGCCCAGTGATTACCTTTTCTTCCTATTATTATTATAGTTTTCATCCATTTTAACCATATTTTTCTAATATTTTAATATCCAAGAAAAAGGCTCTTGGTTTTATTTTAACCCGGGCAATGATAATTCAAAAATGTTTTTTGCCCCCCAAAAAAAAACTTATTTCTTACTCATCAAAAACTGGCTTGCATCCCCAATGATTTGAGGGAAGTGAGGAGTTGAAAATTTCGTTGCAGAAGTAGCTAAAATCCTAGGCAGTAGAATTTTATACAGTGGGTTTGAAAAAGCATGTTTCACGATACCAGAAGTGTTTGAAACAAAATTGTGATTATGTAGAAAAATAAAATAAAGTATTAAGTATTTGAAACCATTTTTCATTTTTTCAACTTTTCTCATTTTGTTACTGATCAGCCCTTACTTTTGAACCACACCTTGTATATCAAATGCAGCCCTTACCTTATCTTATGAAATTTCAAATCATTTCCACATTATTTCACTGATGATAAGACTAAAAACAATTGATACTTCTGTCCCCAGAAATCTTATTAAAATAATTATTTTCAGTAGTACAGAGTTTAACTTAACGTAAGTGTGATCTCTCTGAAATTAGAATCACATTTAGCAATAAAGTTGAAAATGTTTATGTAGATTTTTAGGTTTGTTACTTGTATAAACTTAAAGTTTATTCTGATGTACGTATGCATAATCATTGTTTACTTCTAAAAAGTATATCAGCAGTCTTGTGCATAATCAGAACTGTTGCTTTGAATACCCTAAATATTACTTTCTAATAGTGTTTTATAAAATGCTTGGTTTTGATAAATTTAATGTGTTTTCTAAATTTTAATTTCAATGTACTATTCCATACTCTCCATTGTGATTGATAACCTTTTCCCCAATTTCTATTCAGATGTGATTTAAAAATTAAAAATATTAAATTTAAAAATTTAATATATATATTCTGATTGACTTTTAAGATTATTTATATAATTTTAACTAAATGAAACTTTTAAATCATTAAACAGCATCAATATTCTACTACCAAGGGTGTTTTACAGTAATTTATTTTACATCAGATGTAAAAATGACAGATCTAAAGTTTCAGGGCTCTTACAATCTTACAATGATGCGCTTGCACACATACACACACACATTTTGACAAAGATTAATTACTTACTGTAAAATACCCTTGTTGGTAGAAATATTTATAACATTCAGTGATATATAGGTTTCATTTAGTTAAAATTATCCATACAAGTTTCAGTAAGAAAAAAAATTATATGAAATGTAAAATTCATTTTTAAATAATCAGAATATTTCATTTTAATTGCTCCAGACTTCTCTCGTAAAACAAAAAAAAATGACCTAAACAAAAGTTACTCAGATTGGAGGGTGGATCCCTCATGGTGTGACCTTGGATTTGACCTTGACCATTATTTCAAGGTTAACACAATTTTTTTCAAATAGAATGACCTATTTTTGCCCCATTAATTAAAATAGCAGAAAATTTTACATCAAAATATATAGTCTTACATATGATGTTTGACTTTTTTGAAGTTCATATGGCTAACCATCAGAAATAGTGTTATATGATGTGAGATAAATGTCCTGGAATGTAAATATTCAAGGAATATTGTATGATGTTCAAACATGTGTAACTCATATAACACTATCACCTGTAATAATCAATGACAGGTTTAATTTTATATAACCTTTTTTGAATATTGCCATCATTATATGAAAAATTGAGGCATTGTAACAATAAATAAAACTGTTATCTGCTCACAATTTACTAAATATAGGTATACTGAAAAGTGGTGACTGTTTCCAATAATCACTGAGCCTATTCATTTTAATATTCTCCATATGAAAAATAGTGCCCAAAAATTAGTTACACCTGCAGAGAAAACACGGATTTAACATAGTGATGGGTTTCTTGCCCAATTTTGTCCAAAAAATTTGTCTCAGAAAAATAAATTTAAACAATTGATTGGTTCTGCTGTCTTGTAGTAGACCACCTTGCAAACGGGACTACTTAAATCTTCTGTATCACTTGATTCACTAACTTATTATTTGGGGCTGGTGCTCGTCCTGAGTAGTATTGCATTCATATGTGGAATGTGATAGGTATCGATTTCTAATTCTGAAGAAGCCAAATAATTACCCAAATTATTATCACTTCACTAAATCACACAGGATTTGTGATATTTCTTCATCTGAAACTCAGTCAGATGGATAGAGAGTGCTTGAGGGATCAGGATGCAGATCCATTACAACAATATTTTACATAATATAATTCACTAAATATTAAAAAGTATTTACAAAAACACTATACAGGAAATGGTTAATCATATAAAACTAGATCAGGCAGATTGTAAGCAAAAAATATTCCAGAATGACATGGACAAAATGGAGTCTGGTTTAGAAACCAGACTCCATTGGATAATAAACATACTGAATGTCACTAGTAAAATGAAACATATAAGAGTAGTGTTGCTCCCTCTAGATAGGCGATAAAAAAAACATCTGTCTGATGTATCAGGACCAATACACTGGCCGCTAACGTAGACAGACAGATGTTTTGGAGACATCATGTTGGCATGCAATGGGGTTAAATCAGTGGTTTTCAAACTTTGTCAATTTCAGGAGTCAACTTTGTTCACCCTTATGAATATAAAATTATTTCGTGGAACCCAGGATCATAAACAACTCACACTCCAGGTACTACATATAAAGAAAAAAGAATTTAATATTCTTTTATTTTGTTATAATAAAAGTTAAAAAAGTTTTAGAAAATAAAGTTAATATGTACAAATAGAATTTTCAGTTTTAATGACTGGGATGAGCTTGCTTTGTTTTGCACAAAACTTTAAAGTCAGGTAAACACATTTCATGTTCAGCATCAAATTTATTTCTCTCCTGACATACGTTGAAAACAACTTTTCGCACAAATATGTTGCAATGAAGGGCATTAAGGCTTTTATATTTATAACTTTTGCAGAAATTTGAGGGTGTTCCATGTAAATTTTTAACCAAAAATCAAGAAGATCTCGTTCATATTTGCATTTTAACATAAAATCTGTTGTTAGTCAGTTGATAGTATTAGTTGTTCCTGTTTTGTCAGTAATAAATTCTGATTATTACTGAAATTTTGAAAGGGTTTTTAATCCAGTAATGGGATTCTTGTAGAGGAAAGTAATTGCTGATGGTGGTTTTTAATTGTAAAATGTGCTCCTGAATTGAACTTTTCAAAACGTTGCATATTATTTGTTACATAAGATTCCCACAAATCTAATTTTAAAATTAAAGCATTAATTTTATAGTTCAGTTTAATAATATTAGCTTTAATGCCTTGAAGAGATTTATTTATTAAATTCATTTAAAGTTGTAAATACTCATATCTGCCAATAGCTGTAACCATATTTTATCATTTAAATTTTGAGCATTTTTATGTTTATCATTTAAACAAATTCTAATCCCATCTTTTAATTTGAAAAATCAATTTAAGATTTTACCACAAAATAACAATTGCACTTACACATGTAACAACAAGTTTTTATATTTACTAGATAGTTCTTTCCATAATAAACTAAATAATCTTGAATTTAATTCTTTTTTTATAAAATTAATTATCTGTACCACTTCATCAAAAATGTTCTTTAATGTTTTTGGTATTATTTTTGCTGCTAACTGATTATGATGAAGACAACAATTAAAATGTTTAATATGTGGAGCTGTTGCAATAATTCGTGATGCAGCTCCTTTTTCTCGGCCTAGTAAGGATTTTGCACCATCAGTGTAAATATGGAACATAAATCCCAGCAAGTTTAAAAATTCCTTTTCCAGTATTTTTTCCTATAACTGGTTTATAAGAAAACATATCTTCTTGCAGTGTAAATCGATGCGAAGAAGATTTTAAATGACATAAAAGTTCATGCTCACAATATTGTCCCATTTTGTTTATTCGCCTTGCCACTGTAATATCAGAAAGTGGTATATGGTGTAATAAAGTTATTTCCTGCAAGAAATTACATCTAAAACACAAGGTTTTATTAATTTTTCAGTGATAGTACATGCTTTCACTCTCCCTAGCAATTTGATATGAATTCTCAAGAGAAAAGAAGCCTCAAGAGATGCTTTGTTATCAGAAAACATTTTTTTGCTTATTATATCTTCATGTTTATGTTGAAAGTATTCAATAGTTTTATTATATAGATATTGAAGATCCAAATGTCTTTCAACTCAATTCATTTGGTTCATCTTTATTCCTGCCCAAGTACATGCAAATACTAAGTAGTTTCCATCATGTTTCCACTTTTTTGTACTGCCTTCTTATAATTTACATTTCTTCTTATCAGGTAAATGTTGTTTGGTTTCAGAAGATAAATTAGAAGCACTTTTATCATTTATTGTTTGCACAGCTTCTTCCGTGTGACCGGAGGTGTGGCTTCTCTCCTGAGGTGGTGGTCCTGATTGTGACTTGGTAATGCCACACGAGACACCATGATGGGACCACCAGGTGGGGGTGCAAGGTTTGTCCCCAGCTCCTGCGCGGACTGAAATGAGGTTGCATTCCCCTTGTTAGGTGACCTAAACTGATCAACTTATTTGGGTATAGGTCTGAATTTCTATGTTGCGTAAAACACAATTTTGATTGGTATGAGTAGCACTAATTTAACTTTTAAACTCGTTTGTTTTCTGAGGCATTCAGTCACAGACAGTGTTGTCAGATCTGTACTAGGCGTGGGGTTTGCACTTCTGTGGTTCTGGTTAGTTTGAGGGAATCATGTTAGGTTGGATGTGAAGATCTCTGTTTGAAGCCTATGTGAAGGCGAAATTTGATATGTATATACTGATGCAGATGTCTGTCTGCCGAGGCAGTTACATTGGTGGCATTCCAACCAAGGCCTGGTTGATGACTGTGAGATGTAATCAGTTAGAGAGTCTAAAGACGACAACCTTCAGTAAAGCCCCTCAGGGCTTGTAACAGAGGAGGTGGTGTGGCGACCAGTAACATCACAAGGTGGGTGTCTTACCCCTACAGGGTTGGAATGTAGCTGTGGCTGTATTGTCATTTCTTTTTAATTGTCCGGTTTTCAGCCAGAAATCTATCTGTAATGGATTTATTAAAACTATATAAATTTTATGATTAAAGCACTAGAATTACAAAAAGACTTACCCCAAACACTTTAAAACAAGTATATGTTGCCAGAAAAAATAAGTAACACAGACTTGCGAACAAAACAGCCAAATTATAAAAATGCAATTTACACACGCTAACCTTTTTAACTGCTGCTACTGAATAAATAGTGAATGTATGCTTGATACTGATCAAGATCACTGTATCCACCAGACTCAATACTTTGAGAGATGGAAAAATTATCACAGATTCATAAAATATGATAGATTGTAGTACAGTACAGTAAAAATACAATCTGAAAACAAGCATATTTATAATGAAAAAACTGTAAACATGTACGTGTGTGCGTAGCAAGAGAGGCACTGTTACTGCCAAACTCTATAGCGAGTCAGGCACTATTACTGCTGAACACATATGTGTGTGTAGCAGTTAAAACGTTTATTATGGTAAGCAGCTTGAAATGTCGACTATTCGCAGCTGGTACAAATACTCGCATTCTTATGTAACCAGTTGTCAAATGAAAATGAACATCGATAATAGTTGACACTCAAGCAGTGTTCCATTCCCCTGCAGCCCCACTCGCACTACTAGTGACCCATCAGTGTAGCAGCCAGTGCAAAGCCATGTACGCCGCAGGCGTGTTCGATTTATTCAGAATGCTTTATTTTTTATTTTCATCATTTTGATGGATATTTTTTGTATGTTTGTGGAACACCAGGGTTCTATGGAACATAGTTTGAATAAAACTGGGTTAAATCATCATTTCCCAGATCAGTTGTGGTGGTCTATATTTCTGGCCACTAAGATCACCTGATGTAACACCTTTCGATTTTTGAGTCTGAGGATGGTTATAGTAAGAAAATGACATTTATACATATTTGTTCACAAATAGCAAAATTATGGCAAAAATTCTTGAAGTAAGTCATTGTGTTCACAAAATTGTGAGGTCACAAAATTCAAAATACTGTAATTTGTATATAATAACATAACGTTAAATAGAATGCACTGATTCAATTGTTCAAATGATTGTTATGTTATGTTTCTATGATTCTATAATATTTCTATTGTTTATATGTTATATTAGTTACGTAAAAAGAAATATTTTTGCAAAAAATGGTCCTGCTAGGCAGTGCTGGGGTCGAGATATTTTTAAAAATGTTATTTTGTGGTCCAACTTGGCTCATATTTAGAATATGTGTTACTTGCATGGAAAAAAAGAAATCTGCAAAAACTACACCTTATAGGTGGCGCCAGTGTCAAGATATTTACGAAACAAACCAACAAATATACAAACAGACTTTCTTATTATAAATATATATATATATATAAAAGGCAATGTTCATGCGTGTCTGCTATAGACAAATAATTACTAAACAAATTTATGCACAAGAAAAAGAGAAAAATGGAAAGGGGGAAAAAGGGAGAAAAGAGATAGAGAAATGGGGGAGAAAGGTTGAAAAGGGATCAGTGAAAAGTTAAATTTTGTGAATTCCATAATGATCAATTTTTTAATGTTTTATCTAACTTTCATTTCTGTATATTTAATTATATATATATATATATATATACTCAAATCTAGCAATGGCAAAGCATTGCCGAGTCATCTAGTAATACATAAATTACTATCGTGCAAAAGAATATATAATTGTACAATAATAAATATTAATCATATGTTACAAAATAAATAGTAGTGCATACAGGTCATTGTAATACAAATGAATGCTAGACCAATTCAAACAACCCACTGGGTTGTTCTAGTGGTGAACACCTTCCCAATTCAGCTAATTTGGAAGTCGAGAGTTCCAGCGTAGAACTCTGTAATATGGATTTGGATATTAGATCATGGATACCGGTGATCTTTGGTGGTTGGGTTTCAGTTAACCACACATCTCAGGAATGGTCGAACTGTGAGAGTTTACAAGACTACACTTCATTTATACTCATTACATATCATCCTCAGAAGTATTATCTGAGTGGTATTTATCGGAGACTAAACAGAAAAAGAAAGAGAAGACAAATTCAAACAATAATACCATATTGTGTTGAGTTAGCATTCAGCAGTACGTAACATATTGTATGAACATACGTAATGTTCATTTACATAAAAATTGTTTTCTTGAAAAACTAACTTATTGTATGCCTTTACAGTCAGTTTATTTTAGGATTATTATTATAGGATATTTTTTAGTATTGTATTGTTTGTACATCCAATGGCCAGACTAGGCATATGGATATTTTGGCCATATGCCAATGTTTATTTTGTGTCCAACATCACCATGGATGCATAAATGTGGGATTTCTTCAAAGTGTTATTCCTGGGGCTCAACTAGAGTGAAGATGAATTCAATGGCCAGACTAAGAGTGATGCCATTGACGATCTATACCTAGGATCACTTGGATCTAGGATTTCATTTAAGTGTTGTTCCTGGGGCTTAACTTAGAGTGAAGAATTCAGTGGCCAGACTAGCGTGATGCCAAACCCACCGGGTTGGTCTAGTGGTGAATGCGTCTTCCCAAATCAGCTGATTTGGAAGCCGAGAGTTCCAGCGTTCAAGTCCTAGTAAAGCCAGTTATTTTTACACGGATTTGAATGCTAGATCGTGGATACCGGTGTTCTTTGGTGGTTGGGTTTCAATTAACCACACATCTCAGGATTGGTCGAACTGAGAATGTACAAGAGACCACACTTCATTTACACTCATACATATCATCCTCATTCATCCTCTGAAAAATTATCTAAAAACGGTAGTTACCGGAGGCTAAACAGGAAAAAGAAAGTACACAATCGCTACCACCGGGTTAGTCTAGTGGTGAACGCGTCTTCCCAAATCAGCTGATTTTAAAGATGAGAGTTCCTGCGTTCAAGTCCTAGTAAAGCCAGTTATTTTTACACGGATTTGAATACTAGATCGTGGATACCGGTGTTCTTTGGTGGTTGGGTTTCAATTAACCACACATCTCAGGATTGGTCGAACTGAGAATGTACAAGACCACACTTCATTTACACTCATACATATCATCCTCATTCATTCTCTGAAGTATTATCTAAAAACGGTAGTTACCGGAGGCTAAACAGGAAAAAAAGAAGACTGGCGTGATGCCAATGGATATTTTGGCCAAACATCACCATGGATGCATGATTTTAATTATAAAATAGACACATCTTATAATTAGTGAATCCTGGTTGGAGTATTATATATCTAGTATTTATGTAAATACTAGATATAAGATGTTGTAACCTCAACTCCAATATAAGATTGCAAGTTAATCAAATCCTTTTTTATGTTTTACTCTGGATCCAATTGAAGATTTAAGTGTAATTATAATTTGAAGAACACAAATTTAAATTTGTACTATCACAAATAAATCTTCAAATCCGCAGAGGAGAACCAAATATTCACGAAATTGTGAGTCAAATAGCATCTGCATCATTTCTACTATTCTAAATACTGTAATTCATATAATAACTTTAGATTAAATAATTCACTTGTTCAAATAATTGTTTAATGTTTACTTTTTACATATTAATTAAATTATATTTTT
Organism: Lycorma delicatula; assembly: GCF_047948215.1. Lineage (NCBI taxonomy): Eukaryota > Metazoa > Arthropoda > Insecta > Hemiptera > Fulgoridae > Lycorma > Lycorma delicatula. The sequence goes on along the minus strand of NC_134455.1, from coordinate 7,609,803 downwards.
TAATGTTTTTTTCATTGTTGTGTCATATTTATTATAAATGAGATAAGATGAACATGTGTAATTATGAATGTGAGAAGAAACAATACAACAATCTTAATGAAATGCATCTATTAACATCTGCTGTACCTAGGCTAACTAAATATACAACTGTAAAAAAGAAGAAAACGAGACAGTACCAAAATATATTATAAATATAAATAAATAACATATGGGGCTGAACATTCTGGATTAAAAACCAGTTTTCATTTCCCCCCAAATAAAACTAAATAATTCTACATTATCTCAACTGTAATAGTTTTATTAATGTTATCTGTAATGAATTATAATAATTTAATAATATTGAAAATATAACAATAAAATAAAATTTTATCAAAATCATGAAATTATTACAATAAATAATATTGAAAAATAATTTGCATTAAAACAGATGTGGTAATTAACAAGTCACTGTTGTAAATGTAAATAAAAAGTATATAATAAATGCTAATAAAAACTAGAATCGCTGTAGCTATGAAAGCTTTTAATAAAAAAAATAGTATTAAGATTGAGTTAAAGTGAAAAAGAAAGACTAGAACATTTGAAATATGAGATTGCAGGGGTCTGGAAAAGATATAATGCAGAGAAAATTAAGTTAATTTAAAATTAAATTAAATTAATTAACTTAATTTTAGGACTGAATGAGAATAGAATAACCAGAGAGGTTAATTAATGGAAAGCTAATTGGTTGGAACATAAATTAAATCAGTGCTAGAATATGTAGAAATGAGAGGCTAGAATAGGTTAGTAGGTTAGAATATACAAAAAGAAAATGAGATTGATCTGAAAGAAATGGAAACTATCAAGAACTCTTGAAACATCAAGTTTAGCTAAAACAGAAGAGAATGTGGAGATAGACATGGCATAAAGGAACTGGTTGCAGATAAGCTTATGATACATTTAAGATTTGTTCAAAAAATAACTGGACTTTTAATTACACAGCTAATTTCAATAAGTGCTCAGTATCAGTGTGTAAAGCAAAACCTAATACATCATATCCCATTAAGACCTTGTAGTCTGTGCCTATTTAAGTAAGTTGTTTCTGTTATTTTGGTATTTTTAGAATTGGTGATTTATGCAAGCAACCTATTTACATGAAACTTTGTGTTTGTGTAAACTTGGAAAATTTTTTATTAATCCATATGAATTGCTAATGCATGTTTACAATGATGATTAAACTTACTAATGTTACAAGTGGTTTACACAATTTAAAAGTAAATAATGAGCAGTAAATAATGGTCCATGCTCATGAAAACTATTAGACATCTATCTATTGTAAAAGTCAAAGAACTTGTTCATATCGCAGTTCAACTGTGCAGCAAGTAGCAGATGACTGACTACATTTCATTTGGCTCATACCAAAATATTCTTGCTAAAATATTACAACAAATTTCACGCTCTATAAACACAGAGATGGGTAATAGTTTTGCTTGGTGTGTCAAAAGTAGTATTGGCATGAGGAAATAGTGACATTGTAGTCAAGAAAATAGTCACTGGACCAGCAGTCCATCTTCACCCTACAGGTCAGCTAGCTTTCTAAACTTTAACAGTTACAAAATAAATGAATATACCCTCCTGATCAAGAAGTTTAGCCCATTAACAAAACACTGTTGCTTCTAGTTTGTGGTTTCCTATGATACACTAGAATTTGCTGTGTTTCAACAGATAAACATAAGTTCCATGTATGCTTGTAATTATTGATGTGTTAGTGGTAGTTGAGCAGATTGCATGTAATACAAACTTCTAAAATAGTAGATTAAGGAATGATGTAGCAATCTCCATCCAGCTGTCAATTCCTGTGTTCATTTTTTACATTTTTAATTAATTTATCAACTTGTAGATCTCATTCATTCCTAGTTTAATGGGATTTTGTAATTCTTTGTGTTTAGGGAACTGTAGCTCAGCTTCAGGATATGACTGGTTGGCGAGGTAGTGAGGTATTGTACTTTGGTGATCATCCATATAGTGATCTTGCAGATGTTACATTGGAGCATGGCTGGAGAACTGCTGCTGTTATTAGTGAGCTAACCGTAAATATTCTCCAATTCATAGCACTTTATATTTGAAATGCAATTTTTTTAGTCATAAAAAAAGTATAGATTTGTCACTAAGATCTCTAATTATTGTGCTAAAAGTAATTATCTTGTCATTTACATGAGTATTTTGTATAAGTATGTCACTTTCTAGCACTGTAATTAAGCTAATGGTCCGAATGTTTTATTGCATTTATTAGTTAAGGTTATCACCACTTAATCAGTTATTTAACATTAAGTTAAGCTATGTTTACATGCTTGAAGAGGATTCTTATGTTTGTGCTTACACAGTAGTACCTTCCCATTACCACATCCTTAAAAGACATAAAGTTGATCATTTGATCTGTGGTAGAGTGGTATTGCCAAAAACCTGCTTGATGTGGTGATATCAAGTTTTCTTTTTCCAAAACCCAAACGAGTCTATTATTAATCATTTTTTAGAGTATTTTTCCCATAGCGCACGTCAAAGAAATAGGACGGTAGCTATTGGGGTCTGTTAAATTTTTATTTTTCTTCGGTACTGGAACAACATGAGCTTTTTTCCACTGCTGCGGGTACATTCCATCCCGCCATATTTGATTATACAGTTCTAATAATCTGCGTTTTGCAATGGTATTCAGCTGCCTGATCATATTATAATGGATTTCATCCGGACCAGCAGCTGTGTTGCCTGCTTTCTCCAATGCATTCACGAATTCTTTCATTTTAAATGGTACATTATATGAGTAATTATACTCAGTTCTCAAATTTAGTAGACCTTCAAGTTCTTCTTTTTTCGTCCAAAAATCTTCTTCGTAGTTAGCCGTTTTGCTGGCCTTCTCGAAGTGATTGGATAATAACTCTGCGATTTCGTTTGGAGTGTCCTTAATTTCATCTTCATCTTGAAGGCTAGTTATGGGAGCAAAGTTTTTACACCCACAAATTGCCTTCACTTTCCTCCAAACATCTGATGCAGTAGTGGTTCTGTCAATGGATGACATGTATTGCTGCCAGGATCGTTACTTTGAGTCTATCATGAGACGTTTTGCATACGCCCTGTATTTTTTAAAGGCAATAAGATTATCTGTGGTAGGACGTTTCTTAAAGGCGTTATACACTCTTTTCTTTCTTTTAATAGCTTCACTAATTTCATCGTTCCACCATGGAACTGGTTTCTTTGTAAGTTTCCCAGATGTTTTGGGAATATATCTCTATGCCGAGTCAAGTATCGCATTTGTTATAGCGTCAACATCGTCCTCGATAACTCCAGTTGTTTTGGTGAGTATCGTCTTAGCCATGAAGCTCGTCCAATCTGCCTTATCAAACAACCATCTTTTAGAGATGGGATATATTTTCCTTGTAACATCAGTTACAATTTGCACTGGGAAATGATCGCTTCCATGCAAATCGTCGAAAACATGGAATGTGTACCTCGGTGCTATCGATCGCTTACGAGAGTAAGATCTATACAGGACGTCTGTATAGCTTCCGGTCTCCGAATCGGAGACAACCGAAGCTGCCGATGACGACAGACATGGGTCGGCGCCGGTTTCAGGCGTCGATTGCGAGGCGACAACCTGGCCAACCCCGACACAGTGATCGCGCCAGTCACCGCCTGTGGAAGGGGGGGCACTTCCCCCCCCCCTGTGTGTGGTTTTTTGTGGCCTCTGTGGTTTAGAGGCCACCTCAGTTGCAGGAGGCTTGAGAGCCTCCATAACAGACTGCGAAACAGTCACTTTCTTCTCATCAACTAAAATCTTTCTAAGACGGACTTGGACTTCTGGTTTAGCATCCTTTTTCTTCTGAACAGGAGCAACTTTCTGTTTCGGAGATGTATCTTCAGGAGGCTGTACTAATATCTTTGGCTTAACAGGTTCTTTACTATTGAAAGGCTTCATTTTATTTTCAATGATTCTTTCAATCATGTTAGCCAAAGTAGGCGCAAGTTTGCTGATGAGCTGACTTGACAGCAACCGGAGCAGAAGCAGGAACAACAGCGGCAGCCTGAGCATAAGTTGTTGTTCTCTAGGCTTGCGGGCGTTAACAATCTTCTTCTTTGCTTCGAAATAGTTGACCTTTTACAGGGTTTTTACTTCCTGCACAGCCACCTCATCTTTGTAGACAGGACAGTTCCTGGATCTACAAGAATGCGTTCCCTTGCAATTGATGCGTGTGGGAGGCTCTTTACACGGCTCTCCCTCATGCACCTCATCGCCGCACACGCATATTTGTGGTCTCTCACATCTGACAGCGGTGTGGCCAAAGTGTTGTAAAACAAATGCTCGCACATCCAATTAGTGTATTCCCACTCTTACCTTCTCCGGCAAAGTAGGCCGGTTAAATGTGAGAACATGAGAGGCTGAAGGTAGGACTTCGCCATTCCTTCTCATGTTCAATCGGCCTTCCAGTGAAGGTTTTTCTAATTTCCTTAACAGGGCCTCCAGCACATTTATTTATTTCCCGAGCAATAAGGAAGCGACTCTCCTTTGAGAAATTACTGTCTTCCTTTGTGATTATTAAATATTTCGGCTTCAGAATGTTGCTCTTGAAAAAAGCTTTTTGCAAGCTTTTTCTAGCCTCAATTTCTATTCATCGAGATTCTGCACTCAAGGCGAAATGGCCAGTTCTAAACGAGGGTGTTTTCGTGAACCCTCTGCCACATTTGATTGTTCAACTTGCATGAACGTTTGATCCGTTCTGTAGTAAGGCTAGCCGCCGGGGTACACCCCCACTCCAGGGCTACCAACCCTGGAGGTCCGTTCTGATACTCCGGTGGAATCGGCATATGTCTTGGCAGAGAGCGGATGCGCAGTCTCTGCACTGACTCCAGGCCCTTACACACCGAGGTTTTCAGGGCTCCCATGCCCCGAAAAACCATGGGCACCTTAACTACATGCTTGCCATCACGGGGGGGCATGTGCACAACGAAAGGCCTCTGTTACACCTGCAAATAACTTCGACCTAAAATTCGGCCTGTAGATGTAATTTGCCCAAAAATGAAAATGTCCGAGAACAACACTCGGAACCCCGTTAGCCAGCTGCATGTATTGTATGTGAGTACAGCTGTTGCCGCCCTGGACGTGGGGATTATCTACCTCAGGGCATTATTATTATTATTTTTATTATTATTATTGATTTGTGTGTTTGTAATTTGAACAATGGTTAAAGAAGCTAAACGGAAAAAGAAAGAAAGATATTGAAATATAGTGTTTATAAATATTGTGAATTTCAATGAGTTAAGGAATTACTGAACTTCCAAGTATGGTAATTAAAAAAAGCATGAAATTGAAACGCTATATTTTTCAATATTTCTTACACTTATAAAAATTAAACTTACATATACATAGACAAAGAGATATAGACTTAAAGAGTTCTTATAGAACTTATAGAAAGTTATAAAGAGCAGACTGTAAAACTCTAAGATGATGGTTAGGGCTTATGACAAAAATCTAAAAGGTATGATAGGTAAGTTTCATATAGAGGATTCCTTGATTACAAAGTGATATACCGATCATGTTAAAAAAATTAAATGTGGTAACAAATAAAGTTACACTGTTTTTTTTATTTCTAGTATATTTAATTAACATATTGATTTATTGAAATTCTGTTAGCATGAAATAAAAACATTGAACAAAGAGAAGTTCAAGAAAAATGTTAATTGGCTACAGATGTTGACACAACTCATAGAAGATTGGCAAGATGTTGATGACCCTGAAGCTATTGCTGCTGTAGAAGAATGGATGAAAGAACGGGATCAACTTAGGTCAGTTAAATTCAGAGTAATCACTTACAGTTTTTAAAGTTTCAATTTATATAATCTGAAAAAAAGATTGTTGAATGAATCTCATATTTATTGTTCTGAGGTCGATTGTAATTATTTTATTTTTGTGTAAAGTAGATTAGGGAATGTTTCTGATTCTTTAGAGGTCCATTTGGAAAAACCACTGTTCTTAAAATAATAATCAACTTAATAAGAGAAATAACAAGTCCATTTGAGATAACTGAAGTCTAAGAAATGAATAACTGTCTTGGATCAAGAAATTCAGCAGAATTCAATATTTATATCAGTAAAATTAGTCAAGAAAAGTATTTATTTATAACATTGAGATTTTTTAATTATAATACCTAATCATTCTGAGTTATTTTTATTATTTAAAAACTTGGTATTGATTAGACTTCAGAGTTCTTCTTTAATAAATATGATAAATCAAAGAGATTCCAGCAATTTCTAAATTACATTGATATGAAAATTTTTAGTAATTCAGGTAAATTTAACAATTTACTATGTGACATCTTTTTTTTGGGAGGGGGGAATGATGTCACAATACAATGATGTCATTTATTTTCTTTTTTGTTGAGCAAAATAATACTTAAGTTACTTGAAACACACCAGGGATTTCCATTTTGTCTCCAGCTGCTGTTCTCAGTAATTGAGTTGCTTATCGTAGTTCTATGAATAATTAACTTTTTGACATTATTGAAAAAATGATATTTGGTTGTTAGCTTTTGCAGTAAATTGAACGAAACATCCCTCATTAGTAAAATCTCCTTTTACCGTTGTTGCTGTCCAACCAGAGTACATTATTGTTGTCCAATTACATCTACACAAAACTTTCTAGTTGTAATATTCCCTTTTTTTCATATTCTGCACTTAGTTTTCACAACAAGCATCAAAGTATTTTCCATCTTTTTAGTTTTGTCAATCATTGTGTAAGTTTCTCAGAAAAAGATTGTTATTGTGGACTTTACTACATAATACAAACATGTCACAAATTCATGCTCCTTTCAAATGTATCATTTCCAGAATTTAAATTCTTAAACTAATAGCTTTAAATTCAAGTGCTTTTATTTACTGTTATGTAAATAACCCAGCCTCTTCGTCCTGTCAACTTTACTAAAAGTGCATTTAACATCTTATTTTTTTTTTATTACCTCTTTCCTTCTTTGTCTTAGGTAAATAAATAACTGTTTCATCAATTGACAAAGTTCATATGAAATAATACATTCAGATGATGGCCAAAGTTAATCTAATTATTTAAAATGAAAACTTATCCTTTTCTATATCCCTTATATACATTTTGGCATTAAAAATTTATCATTTATTTTAAATTTATCAATTTATTTCTGTTTTATGAATTGGTTTTGTAGAAGTTTCAGTAATGTACAAGACACATTTGTAGTAGTATTCTTTAGTGTCATTCAGGTGTCACAGGCTGCAAATAAAATCTTCACCTTCCTTACTAGGTGATCTAATTTTATCATACCTTCTCTGGAATTATTCAATTTATAAGGTATTGCGGTGCTCATATCACATACATTTTACAATTGCAAATATGCTTATGTACCAGTACAAAAGCATCTGCTGCTGTATACTTGAGAAGGTTGCACTTGAAATAAGTGCACCCTCCAAGATTCAGTGACTAGTCATTCCTTTTTCAACTTTAACTCGGGCCAGTTTTGTCGGTAGGAAATAAATCTCTTAAAAATGGTATAATAAATTTGATTTTTCTGATTCTCTTGTTGCACTGCCTGTTGTGGCTCTCCAAATTGGTTTGACCTCATTTTATTCAACTGGAAAGCTGTTGTCCATGGTAATTTTATGTATTTGGTATTTATTTTACATGTTATATATTATTTGTACAATTAAATTTCTTTGCTGAACTTTGATTTTGGTTCTGCTTTAATATTACTAGTTACATAGCTATTTTTTATTAAATATGCCACAGTTAAATTTGAAATAGCTAACAGAATACTTATTTCTATTTGGTCAATTCATATTGCTTCTTAAAAAAAATCTCATGTGGAAAACAAGTTCCTTGTACACCTATTAAATTACATTTACAAATTTTTTTTTAAAGTGAAAAGTACATAAAATCTTATTTCATTGAAAACTTCTGATATTTTTTTTTTTTTTTATTGAATTATTCATTGTAAAACATTTTTTACAATGAGAGGTTAATATCCTAAGATCCCCTAAGATCCAAATATTTCATTAATTAAAATTTTATTTGGCTATAACTCCGGAACCAATGAAAATAAGTACCACTTATGAAATAACATTGAAAAGCTCTTGATGAGAACCTATTACTGCTGTTAAGAAAAAGTCCAAAATCCAAATTATTGTGGATTTTGGGCTTTTGCTGGACACTTTTGGTTTAGTCGATTGCAATCAAAAGGGGAGGTGCACAACTGAATGTTAACAACAGTCCTAAATCCAAAATTTCAACATCCTACGACTAATCTGTTTTAAATTATGCAAGATACATACATATGTATGTACAGACATCATGCTGAAACTAGTCAAAATGGATATTTCCGTTGAAATCTGGAAACTGAAATTTTTCATGATCACAATACTTCCTTTACTTAGTACCAGGAAGTAAAAAATATAAGCACCAAATGATTATCTAAATTAGTTTTACATTTCTTGGTTTTTATGTAAAATATGTAAAATATTAATTATTAACATGACTTTTAAAACATTTCATTATAATGTTTATGTATCCTTTTTTGAAGAGTCTATTGCTACTTTTATTTCTCTGAATTAGTACTGAGATTTAGTTTCATTAACTGTAAGATCAAGGTATAAATTTTTTCAGTTATTTTAATTTCTAAAAAATTGCAAAAACTTTTCATAATCTATTTTTTAATTCTAATTTACGTGTAAGTTTTTCTAACATGGCACCGTTGGTAAAACACAATTATATATAATATAAAATGCTTACCAATATATTATTCGTTTCCCTCAAGGACTTTCAGCTATCTTCCATCTTCAGGAGGAATTATAATTTACGATTGAAATATTTAAAAGTAGAAAACTCACATATTTAAATTATATACATAACAATTGATTGTCATTTTGTAAAAGTTGAGTAACTATGTCCGTATTGTGATACTATTATAATACAGACGTATTTATTTTGACTTAAGACTTAACTTTTACAAAGACATTCAATTGTTATGTACATAATTTAAATATGTGAGTTTTATACTTTTAAATATTTCAATCGTAAATTATCCCTCCTGAAGATGGCAGAATAGCTGAAAGTGCTTGAAGTAAACGAATAATATATTTGTAAGCAGTTCATATTATATATAATAATATAATTAAAATGCGTCTAATTTTATATTAATGTGCTGTTGTTATTTGTTGTTTTAGGCAAGATATTAAACGTATCTTCAACAAACAATTTGGCAGTGTATTCCGTACATATCATAATCCAACATACTTCTCTAGAAGATTATTTAGGTTTGCTGATATATATACATCTAGTGTTACCAATTTATTGCAGTATTCAGTACATCACACGTTTTATCCTCGTCGTGGGGTAATGCCTCATGAATATAGTGCTCTCTTTGTCTAATACTAACATAAGTATAATTTTTATTGTTATTGCTCATTAGCCATAATTTGATAGGTAATTATGATTACATAGAATTTAATCAGCGATGTATGTGTAATCTCACCACTTTTATCACAAACACGTGTAATCATTTATAATTTTTTTTGTTTTTCCAGCCCTTCCCTATCCTTTCATGATGTTTAGGTGTGTAATATCATTACTCCTAATTCTAACTTTTTAAAGAATCCTGAAATAATTTCTTTTACATTACTTTGAGACAGATGAATCATATATATAGTTTTCAAACATTTTGAACTTAAGAAATTTGAGTCGTGTATTGCAGGATCTGCCACATCATTGAGTGTAAACCATTTAGACAACTCTGTTTGACAATGGTTTTAAACTTTTAATAAATAATAATTTGTGAAATAATTAAAATTGAGGAAATAAAATATGAATGAAGATGTGGCAATAATAAGACTTTCTATTGAAGTGAGCTTTTGTTTAAATTTTAGCACTAATTGCATCATTTTGTGATTTTTTTTTTTATGTAGCCTTTCACAATGATAGCCCAATTTTATGTTATTTTTTTAATGTAGTCAGAAATGTATGAGATTTAATGAAAAACATTCCTGATATGGTAATACATTTTTTCTATTACAAAAGATGATCAAAGCTGAGGTTGAGGGTTTTTTTAAAGATTGATCGAGTTTTTGTGTATGCAATTAGATCTGTTAATGAGTTAAAATAGTGATTGATGACCGAGTAATAATGCATTGCTGGGAAATAAACCCAGGTCCTAGGTTCAGTTTGTTTTTCAAATAACTGCATTATGTTTTTTGGTCATCAATTATATGATAAATGTATTTTTTGGCTTCAGAATGAAATAAATGAGTGCTCAGTTATCTTTATAGAATGTTTATAACATCAGCATATATTTCTCATCATACAATTAATTATATTGCCAATCAATAACTAATTATATTGCAAACTCAAATCATATTTCTTTCATATATTCATTTAATATATACGTATACTATATTTTAAGATTCTAGTTTAGTCAATTATTTTAACAATTATAATATACTGTGTATCATTTATGCTAGTCTTAATTCATTGTGTTCAACAGGTTTTATAAATGAATTTTATTTGATGTAGTCTACACTGCTTCAGAATGTATATCTTTTATGTAGGTTTGCTTGATTTTCATTTTTATGATTATGACTAAAATTATGATTGTTTATACTTATTTGATGATGCATTCTAATTTACTCCAAGAAAAGAAAATACTTTATTTTGTTAATAGATAATATAATATGCTTTCTTTTACATATTAAAGTGTAATCTATTTTTTTCAATTTTATATTCATTAATGCTTTTTCTGTTGCTCTCTTTACAAATTTACATTTTTATTTATTTATTTTTGCATAAATTATTAATGTCTGTGAAAGATTTGCAGAGTCCAAATTAATTTGTATTGATGATATTCATAGTAAAATGTTATTTTAGAAAAGAGACAAAATGCTAATAAGTTTAATGATGTTTAATGCTGTATGTTACTATGAAGGTATGTGTTATTCACTTATAAAACTGCTTAGTCTTATAAATGAACTTATTTGCATATTAAAGCATAAAAATGAAAATCATATCTACAATATCTATCGGCTTTATTACTATTACTGTTATCGTTATTTTACTTATTATCTGCCAGTCAAGATTTTTGTTGTCATAATTTATTGTTTTTGTTGTGCCATAATTAAACATTTGTTTTTCATACAAATATCATAAAGTTATATGGAAAGAAATTGGTTAGATTTATTTTAAACCTTTATATAAGAATTGAATTTATTCAGATTTTAATATTATACTATTATTTCATATATTACTGAGGATTGTTATGTAAATTTGTCGCTGGTCTGATTGCTTCAGTCATTATAAAAATTCCATATTATAATTGACTAAATGTGATTGTCTATTATAGTTTTAAATGGTTAAGAAATCTTGAAAGATAGTTAATTTATTTAATTTTTTTTCTTTAATCATATCTTACTGGGAATTAAAACAAAATCACTGGTCTTCTAACAGAAAAGACTAATTAAGTCAATATTATTGATTCAGTTTTTTCCTTTGTGTGCCATGCCTCCTATTAGGTCCATCTTTTTCATTAGGTTCTATTAAAAAGGGCAAATTAATTTTTTTACTAGTTCACAAAATATATTTTTAGTTAATTTTCAACACAAATAATCTGCTTCCTCTGTGACAGACTAGTAGTGTCCCAGCCTTTCATCTGGAAGATGTGGAGTTCAAATCCCAGCCTGACATGACATTTTATTTACATTAAAAAATGTTATATTCTCATGCACAAAGTGTGAGCTTATGTGGTGAATTAATTATCTCCTAAAATCTAATGAGACTTTGGAATATAAAACATTAAAAAAACCTGAAAACACAACCACACACTTGCACATGGTGCTTACAGGATGTGAAAAAGCACTGGATTTATACTGTCCATGAATACTCATTCGTGCATGGTTGAGAGTATTCGTAAACTTCTTAGTTAATCATGTTGGCAATTTGTCAGCTAATTTTCTAGTATTTTAATTAAATAAAGTGATCTATTTCTTCAATTTTCTAGTCTTAATTAAATAAAAATAATCTATTTCTTTGTTTTATGAAAAAAAGACCTAAGTTATGAAGTTTACTTATGAAATATATTTGTTAAATTTATGTACAATTTATCCCCTACATCAATAATTGATTTAGAATATTTTATTTTACTTTTGTATCGGTTAGATTAATTTATATTTTGTTTTCATTTTATTTCATTTATCATCTGACGTGTTTATAATCTGAAAATTATAATTTTTTGCATAAATTCCTCTGTTTTAGAATAGATCTGACAAATAAAGTAACTGTACAATTTTTGTTTTAAACACATAATGAAACACGTTGCATATATTTAATGTTTTATTTAAAAGAATAATAATAAAATTAAAAATAGTTAAGTTACATCCATTTTATTAAAGGATATAAATAATCACCAAAAAGTATTAATTTAAAATGAGAATAATAGTATCAAAATATAAGTATAAAATAAAACATAATTGTCTAATCAATACTAACTGAAATACAAATAATTTGTAAAATAGATCTATTTATTATTAATCTTTCCACTTCCAAAAGTGATGAAAGTTCAAACAAATTTAAAATTCCATCAAAAAAGTAACTACAAACTAATAATAAAATATAAACATTTCTGATGCACTAATGTATAATACAGAGTCAACAGTAACATTCTGACTCCCACTAGTAGAGATAGAAAAGCTGCTGTACTACCACATGTATCTGCATGGTCAGCAGGTTATATGTAATCATAGACCACATGTCTGCAGGTGCTCAGCACTGAATGTGTTAATTTGATCAACGGTTAACAGTAAGATCAATTTTACTGAGGAAGTTTTAGCTAACTGGAAATGTCTAAATATTTTAAAATTTTCTGCAGACAATTAATGATATATCTACAACACAAATTTAACTTCATAAACATTATAATACAATTCACTTAATTGCTTAAATAAACCGAATGCAATAGGCACTTTAAATTCACAAATACATGAAGTATCACAAATCCAGCTACATGAAGTGCCACATTATTATCCAGTCAGTAATATCATAAGGCAGTAATAAAAAAATTATAGGCGATTCTAAAAATGAATACAATGAAAGAAATATTTACTGCTAAATATTATAAGATTTAGATTGTTCAGAGCAGTACACTTAAAATAGCTCAAAAATATACATACATGGTTAAATGAATTCTTTTAGATTAAGATATGGGTGGAAATAGAAGAGCATTAAATTTGACTGATAGTTAGTTAGGTAGTTAGTCAGACATTAAAGACAGAAGCAGCATCATAGCATGACATTAAGCAGCCTTGATTGATAAAATGAATATAGATATTAAAATATTACTTACTATCAGTGAATAAACTGTGAAATAATCATGTGGGTTATCTACCCTGAAAGAGGTCAGCATCATGCTTGTCTCCATTCTCTCATTCAACTCCACCTTACTTAATAATAATTATTTCTTTCTTAAAAATGCTTCCTTAGGCATTGTTCTTTTTTTTATTTTGTTTTTTTTTGCAATCTTCTTTTAACATTGTGTATACTGTTTCTACTACATCTTGTTGCACAAAAACTTTCAATTTAATTCGGTTAATGAGGCAAGTGTTAAAGATAAAAGAAGAAAAATTGAACTCTTAGTTCAAGTTGGCTACCTGTAGAAATAAATTGTTATTATGAGCCACATGATCATCAAAAACAAACATTCTTCCAACACACATAACATATTATCAGCACTGTGTTTACGATATATTTATTAGGTATTAATCAAATATTAGTCCTGTAGTGTTATTTTAAAAATATTTTCTTGGAACGTGGTAATTATGATCAATTAGCGTAAAACATATTTAATTATTATTCTATATAGATAAATAATGTGTGTGATGTATATGTTTAGAGAGATAAGATATATGCTGATCTAGTTTGTAGATGTTCATTGCAAAGCTTGTGACTATTAGTTTGAAACATGATCTTTTCTAAAAGTGTATTATACCTTGCTAACAAACAATATGTTTGATTATTTTTAGTTTGTGTTTCCCATGACTCTACAATAGCTTACATAGTTTTAGATCAAGTAATAATATCTTTTTATTTCAAATTGCAGATTTTCCCACACTTCTTTACAATATTAAAAAAAACCTGACTCATATGGAACTCATATACCCAAGAATATTATTTGTTTTAGATTTATTCTTATTCAAGTAGTTTAGTAAGTGTGAATCCTGTTTTACTGTATATCTAATTATACACTTATATGCCTGCCATTTGTGCCATAATTGTACTAATATGCTAGGCTTCAGTATTAAATTTAAGTATCTGCTAATATTAAGATTTATGAAATTGGCTTTTACAAGATCCATTTTGCATAGAACATAGGATTATCAGATTGTAAATTGGTGCTTTAAATTTTTCGTTCCCATTAGATTACTGCATAATAATACCATTATAGCCACGTATTGATTTTATTTTATATTAGGTTATCAGTATTATGTTTAAACATATTACAAATTTCATGTGCCATATGTATGTTGTCTTTTAATGTGCCATAAATGTAATTTAACAGAACTTAAAAGGAAATAATTATTTTTTAGTATTGAAGTTTTACTTGAAAAATTCTCCATTGTTTAGGAAAATGAAACAGACCTAAACAAGAAGGGTTACAACTGTATATAGTCAACCCAGTGTTGGTTTTTATTGTTGTTTTTTTGTTAATTATAACAATTAATAATTAGTAGCTTTACCTTTAATGTATATTAATTTATTTTCCGTTTTTATTCCTTGCAAGGCACTTAATTTAGAAGGATCACATAATTTATAATGATATATTTTTAGAAAGTAAAATGTAAAGGATGTTTTTAAATTTATTTATTGTAAATCTATATAAGTAGTGTTTTATTTATTAGTTAAAATTTGTTATATTATTTAATTTTTATTAGAAATTATTACCTCAACTAAAAATTTTAAGTAAAAAAAGATATTGAAATGAATGTTATTGATTATTCAAAGAGCAATAGTTTACAGTTTTTATAGATATGATTTATATTATTTATTTATTGATAAGTAATATATAAGCTTGCAATATTATATTGTATTAAAATATTTTATAAATGTAACACAAAGTAGTAAAAAGCTGTGTCATATTATTTAATATTTTAAACTACATAAAATCATTTTTTTTTGTTTTACTTCATGAAAATATTAAATAGAAAAAATGTTTTATTGTAAACCCCCTTTTAACGAACGAAAACCCATGTTAACTGGAAAAGGATAAAATTAAAAATTGAGTTAACCAGAAGACAGTACAAAAATACCAATATAAAAATACAAATTTTCTGTGATTTAATTGTTTATATTCTTAAACTGAGGAAGTTCCTTTAAAGTTAGTAAACATATGAATAAACTATTGCTTTTTGTGAAGACATGATGCAGTTTGGATGATTACAGAAATTTGATTCAAATACTGATCAAAAAATACTGTTTTTTACTTATTTGGTTGGTTGCTTTCATAACTTTTTATAGCAGTTGTTGGCATTGTTCTGTATAACAATTACATCAGTTTGTATTCTGTACTTGGAGATGTTTTAAATAGTAGCTAATCAATATCAGTTGGTTGATTCAGTTGCAATTAGTTTGTATATTTTCTTAAATATGCTAGTCCATCAAATGTGTTATAATAATATTTTATTTATAGTAGTGTTTATTAATTTATGTTACTTTATTGTTAGTTTCATATGTGGTGTGAATCTGTGATTATGATGAAAAATAAAGGAATATCATTATCTCAATTGTTGAATAAATAATAATAATAATAATTAATAATAAATAATTGTTAAATAATAATAAATAATCAATTAAATGAATAAATAATAAGTGCATTTAAAAAACATTACACCAAAATTAAAGTTAGAATTAACAATTTCAGAAGAAATGAATGTGAAAAATAAATTAGTTCTCTATTTGACAGAGTATTTCAATGAATCAGAATCTAATTTGAAGTGTAATTAGCTGAATGTGAACAGTCAAATGAAATAGTTTTTCTTAAGTTTGTTTAGCAAAGACAAAGGAACTTCTTTCAGGATCAACTTTGCCATTCAAAGTGGTTTTATTAGCTACTCCATATAATGTTTCACAATGTGGTATGTTAAAATGAATATTTTATGTAAAATATTTTTTATGGCAAAAAAAAAAAATAAGAATAAAATTCAGAAAAAAGTATAAATTTTTTTCAGATTAAATTTAACAACCCATCGGAATTAGGTAAGTTTTATATAGTTTCTTTATTCGATTATTTTAACTTTTATATTTTATCAACTTCTTCTGTGGTATTAGTTTTGAGTTTTACTTTGCCTTCTTGGCTTGTTTTAATAAATTTTTATTATATGATTAGTATTACATTTACACCTTATAAATTTT
Source organism: Lycorma delicatula (assembly GCF_047948215.1). Lineage (NCBI taxonomy): Eukaryota > Metazoa > Arthropoda > Insecta > Hemiptera > Fulgoridae > Lycorma > Lycorma delicatula. The sequence continues at coordinate 7,593,374 of NC_134455.1, read as the reverse complement.
ATTATTTTGGAGTTATTTTAACCTTTTATTAATAAAATTCCGGGCGATGATAACGCCCAGCCGTATTTCCCCACAAACAACAAAAAAAATTTAACATTTTTTGTGTATAACTTTGTATTTTATTAATTTTTATAGTCGAGTAATTTAAAAATTTTAAAATTTTTAATTTTAAAATTTTATTTACAGTGTGCATATAATCCTTTTTAGTATGAAACTTTGGATTATGCAAAATTCCTGCTTATCCAGATGAATAAGCCTACAGGCTACTTAGTTCTAGTTATATGGGGTTCTGCTGTAGTTCCCTTTGATGATACTTGTATAAATTCAGGCTTCTGTTCATCTTTACATTAAGATTTTTAGAAGCAGTACTGCATTATATTACTTTGTTGGTGATTGTAAAGTATTGTGGCATCTTAGGTATAAGAAGTGTAATAAATTCACATTATCTTGTAATAGGATGGTTTGATTTCATTTTTGTTATAAATTAGATATAATAAATTCAGTATGATAATAAAAGCTTTTTAATGTAATGTTTCCTAAACTTATTTGTTAATGTAAAATTAAATAGATTATAATCAGTTAATTATTAATTATGTTATGGTTTAAATAACACATGTTATGATGAAATCATAACATGATATGATGAAATCATGTTTTAAGATTGTGAATAAAATGTATAATAAACAGTAGAGTCTAAACAGTTCAGATGAGCAGAGTGAAACTTCAGTAAATAATAAGTTACTGTAAAAGAATACAGAATTTTATGTGCATATGCATATTAGAATATTTGTAACCAGGTAGTGCTGTGAAAAGTTACACAATTCTTTTTTACCTTTTGATTATTTCAGTAAAATTCAAATCATTTTATTTTATCTGTCATAGTTTAATGAAAAGACATTTCAGAAGGTATCCATTTTACATAAGGTAAAGTTTTAATATCAGCTGTAATATCTTAGTTATAAATGTAAACGTTTGTATCAGCTCAGTACACAAGATGATATGTAGTGGGACGGTAACATACAATGCATTAAGCAATTTAATCAATCATTTACGTAATTCTGTTCAATATACTTCAAATACTCAAAATATTATATGTATTATTAATATTCAATGTATTCACTGAAATCAAATTACAACAAACAAGACTACCAAATATATCTAATCAAAAATGTATTCTACAAATGAATAAATATTACATAAATTCAATATGGATTCGTCTACTTATTCAAACTACAACTAATCAACATATTTTATCCTGTGAGAACCAATCGATCGACCGACCGATCCCTTTCAAATTTGCAGGATACATTTGTGTTATCCCAGAGAAGGTTTTAAGTTATAGATCAAGACCCTAACCCCCTTATGGGTGAATTTGTGAATTAAATATATTCATTAAAGAAAAAAAAATGAATCGTTAAAAGAAAACAGGAGATAGGTTGTAGATTTTCCCTCGTCAAAGGTCTGTGTGCTTTAGTTACTATTCTGTCTTCTGTAATTTTGTTTCTTTTTCAGATTTCTATAAAGCCTGAATACCGTAATTGTTTATCAGTATTATTCTCACAACCATGAGGGTAACGAACAACGCAGGGGGCCCAGGCTAGATGGGAATGGCAAGTGAAGTAGGCTTGTGGCCCTGGTTTTAGCCCTATGACTCCTTGTGGCCCTGGGGATCCCCAGGACTCACCTGGACCCTGGGGTCCAGGGCAGAACCCCCTGACTAGACTTTTTAACTACTCTTGTGAACATTGTGTTGGTGATTTCACTGTTATAACGATCATTACAATGTCAGTGATTGGTGATGCAGATATATAATATCAGTTGTCAGTGACGCCTGATACATACTATGAAATGAATCGATTAGTGATAATTCCTCATAGAAATTTCTATGAAACATTCAATTTTTAATGAAACTTAAGTTATTTAAATGATAATCCTATTAATACAAAAATTTAATTAATTATCAGTTGTAATGTAAATACTACTGTGTAAATCAGATTTCATTCTGAAAGAAGTTTAAGCTATCCTGATTGTAATAATAAATATGCTTAATTACTGAACTAGCAGCAGCAGCAACCATCTCAGCTTACTATTACCCGACATGGACAGTTTGGAATTTCAAACTGTAAAATAATGAAATAATTAACAAATCAGAATAAATTATGTTTGATTTCATTGTTTCAGAGCATCATCACTTTGATAACAAAAATATTTACTAGTTACAATTAAAATTAAAATGTCAAAGATTAACTCTACTTGGACAACATAAGCACCTTGGGCCTTCAATTGGTCAAACCTAAATATCTAAAGAATTAAAATACATCTCTACTGTATACAAGTAACAACCACAGTCCTTTCTGTTGACCGAGTGCCTATGTTCTTTGCATAACCTTTTACAGTTGACATAGCTAGGTGTCTCACCCTTATGCAGACAGTTGTCAAGCTTGTGGCCCTCATCACCACAATGTGCACAGACTGATGCAAACTTACAGAACTTGGCCCTGTGGCTGAACAGACAACACTTAAAATATCTCTGCACATAAATGTATTCCTTGATGCAACAGTTGTGAAGTTGACATACAATCTACCCTCAGATACAAACTTCTGGAAGAGACCAGCACCTAATTCAAATGCATCGTGATACTTTTGGGCATTATCATCCAATTAGATGTTCTGCTCCCTGATGAGAAACAGAACCTCTTTGTCAGACAGGTGTCTGTCAATGTCGTACACAATGACCTGGGGCCTACGCTTCCTTTTAGGGTCCACCTTGACTTCTAGTTTCTTAACTGCAGGAGACTGTGGTGACTCCCTATCACTCGAACAACCACCAAATCTTTGCCTGGACTCTTCGATCTCTGATTTTAAGAGCCTTCCTTTTAGCACAAAGGACAATCTGAAGGTCCTCTTTTAGCTGGCTGCGTCTTAAAAGACCCCTCAGCCTTGTTCATAAAGACAACCTTGGGCTTTTTCTTTCCTTGGCTAGGTTCACGTTTGCCTCATACAACTTCAGCATAGCACCTTGATTGTACTGCGACTGGGACTGGTTTTTGGACAACTTTGACCTCTTTTGACTGGAGGCCAAACTCTGAAAACCCTCTGCCAAGGCAAAGAAGCATCTCACCATACTGACGAAGTCATGGAGAAACCTACTTCATGCATTCATGCTTTGGGGGTTTTCCACAAAAGTCAGAAGGTTGCCTAAGCTTTCCTGAACAGCTTGCACTATTGGGATAGAACTGATGGTTCTGCACTTGGCTTTCTTGAAATCAGCAACTAAATTAGGTTTCTGTACCTGGTGGGTGACCCTAATCAAGAATTTTCATTTTCAGAAGAAGTGCAAGGAAAGCTTTTTGCCCTTCTTCTTACTCTGCCTGGACTATTAATTCTACAAAGTGTGTCATGGTTGAAGATACCCTAGCCTTACTGTCTATCATTGCTCACCTCCATCTTCCTTCTGTCTTTAAATTTGTCCAAGCCCACAAATGTGACAACTACCTATAGCAAGGTACAGACAGCTGGAAACATAAATATGTCACTCTTTGCACCTCCTACCCACTACTGGATTGCAAACTTAAAACATGCGACCACAAATTATGGCCATCATTCTGAAAAGAATGCAAGCAGGACTAGGGCTAACCCTTGCTTGTTACAGGGACTTAAGACCAGGAGTCTTTTTCACTCTTTCGCCATGATGAGGTAGATGCACATCTGTATAAATGCACCTTGAAACTCTGTTCCTGTAAGAGGGATAAAGATAACCTAATTAAATTGATGCTAATCAGTAGCAGCACTTCAGCACTCAATAAAACTCGACACCGGTGGAAGGTATACATATGACCACCAACTCAAAAAGCACTGAACATAATCTTGATAGCCACAGCATCTCTGAACGTATCAAAAGAGACCAGAGATTTAGCAACTGCGAGAATCTTGTTTAATCCAGTCATGTGCTTCACTAATTGGAGGCATTTGGCTAAATATTTGTTTTATCTAATTTGCATCAGTAGGAAACAGCTAGTAGAAGAAGAAAAAATTAAAGATGACAGAAGACTGAGAGGAAATGATGCAGAAATCCCAAGAAGAGAAGAGATCAAAGCCAAACACACTAACCTATCCCTGCTCATGGATGTTGTCATTAAATGCCATCATCGATGCGATGAGTAGATTGAGAACGCTGTCTAAAAGTCATCTGCTGATAATAAGATATTTAATATTTAAAAAAAATTTTATTCTTTGGTTATCGTTTACTATATTAATGAAACACCGAATTATGAAATGTATGAGAAAAATTTTGAAAATCAGATGAGTAGATAGGATTCAAGATGAAGTCTTTAGACATATTTGAGAAAAGAGAAATTAGTGAAAATCTTTACAAAAGAACTAGGTTGGTTGAGCTTTTTTTTAATTGGCCACTGTTATTTTGTAATAAAGAGAAGGAAAAATTCAAGGAAATGTGGTTAGAATATAAAGTTTAGCCGGTTGTGGTTTAAAAGATTAGCACAAAAAAATGAGAGATGGGGAAGTGCATTAAAATAGCTTCACACTGACTTAGAAAAAGTTACGGTTTTGTGAAAAATTCATGAATTACTATATTACAAAGTAGTAGTTCCTCTCTCTACTTACACACTGTATAATATTCTCGCCATTGCCAGCAGTTACGTAGGATAGTTCTAATGCTAAACATATCACAAATTATTCGATAATTATTTATTTTTATTCTAGCATTTTTAATTAAGCTGAATTCAGATCTTTGAGGTATTCAACATAAATTCATCCTTGTATATTTAATGTAAATTTTACACCATTGAAACATAAAACTATTAAGACTCTACTGCCTGTATACATTTTAATATTAATAGATGTTACTGTAAAGTTAGTTAATTTTCTGGAAATTATAGTGTTCATTAAATAAAATAACTAAATGATGTAGAAGTACATTAATATTTTAATTTTTGTAGTGAATTTAGTTTTTAATAATAATTAGATCTGTTTAAACTTAAAATTGTACATTATTCCATTCTGGTATATTTTCAATTTATTTATTCTTTTATTACTCTTAATGATATGTGATATTGATTATTGTTATTATTTTGTTATATTTGTTATTTAAATTCATATTAAGAGATGTTGCCATTTTTTATTTCTTTATTTTTATAGTTAATTTGTTACAAAGTCAATTTTTTATGTACATTTTCATAGTGGTTTTGTTAATGTTTTATTTTTTGTTATTTCTGTTAATAATTAGTAATGTTAATTTGTTTTATTTGTTATTGTTGATCTTTTATTTAATAAATTAAACATAATCGATTACATAATAAAATGTTTCAAAAAATGTTTTATTAACAGATTGAATAACGTTAACTATTATCCATTTTGTTTAAATTTTAAATATCACTTTAGAATTTTGTAGTTCTTAATGGTTATGTTATGTAGTTTCCTAAAAGTTAACAGTACCATTTTTTATTTTTTTATATTACGTTAGGAATTGAGTTAAAAAAGACTTTTTCTCTTATATAATATGTATTTATACATGTATAAATTTATTTATTAAAAAGTCAGTTATCTTATTTACTTAGGAATGGCTTACCATCAAAACTTTTTAATTTAATAAACATATCAGAGTTTTATTTAATAGTAGTAATATTAAATAAATTAAATAATAGTAATATTTTCTATTTATTATTAAACTGTATCGTAATAGTCATGATACTATTTTTAACTTGATAATTTCTTTTAGAACTATCAGCACATAAGCTGACATAGAAAACTACTGGCATTCAGGAAACATTTGGCATAGTACTAGGGCGACTGAAAACATTGTCAGTTTAATTTAGGTGATATTTATAACTAAAAATACATACAATGCTATTTAATTAAAACCAGTTTAGTAATCCAATTAATATTATTATTTTAAAGTACTTTAAATTGTTTTAAAATAGCAATCAATGTCCATAGTTCAACACAACACTCAGAAGCTATTTGTTGTCTGTTGTACTGGTATGCTCAGAAAAAGAAAAAACAAAAAATACGAATATGTGATTTTGTAATAAAAATCTTTTACAAAACAGTATTTATAACATGAAAATTGCTAAATAACCAAAGAACAATAAATTAACATTACATAGACAACTTAAAAGAATGGGTTTGGTCAAGTAGTATTGCCACAACATAGATATAAACAAAAAATTTCCTGCTTTCAGATTAATTTGCATGCTACTGTATGTAATATAATAATTATGTGAATATAAATATTATTTTACCAAACACTTTAATAAAATTTCATTATTTTTATATTTTTAACTTGATTTAAAATAATAAAAAATAGGTAAATGTATTTTTAATTAATGTAATTTAAAAAATGGCTGGTATGTACGTATTAGTATTTAATTTATTGTAATAGGCAATGAAGTATGTGCATTACTTACTTTATTCAATTTTAAATTAGTTAAGATAAAAAAAAATATACATTACAAAACTTTATATAAGTAAATTAATCATGTATTCAGAACTAGTCATATTCTGTTTAAAATTTGTAAATAATTTTAAAAATTCAAGAACAACATAGAAATGAAATAAAATATTATTAATAAACATATCAATCACCCATATAAACAATCACCCTTATAAACATATCTTGGGCATCACCCCTAACAGAGCGCTCACTAAATGCTATTTAGTATTCTTAGTAATTAATCAATATTTGGTCTATTCTTTCTAAAAGATGCAACCTAAACGAAAGGATGTATTTCATAAAAATCAAGTGGCTAGATATTTTGAATATTCAAAGATAAGAAGATGCTCTTAATTTTAGAGAAGCAGGAATTGTTTTATTCATAATTACCCTTATGCCTTTTGTTCCAAACAATTTTTATATTATATATTATTACAAAACATAAATAGTTATCGTAATGTACATTTTATCAGGACATCTGAATTTGTGTTCTGCATTTTAGGGCAATATCAAATGGACTGAAGAGACTATAATATTATTTTTTATCGAATGACTAGAATTACTGAAATCAAAAAACAATATATACTTCAAATTTTGTTTATTGATAAAGCTTGTGTTAATAAAATGTTAAAAAAATAGATATTTTGTCTGTAATTAACAGCAAACATACTTATATTTTTATATGATATCTAATTTTTTACTACATGTGCTACATTTTTATTTTATGGCCAAGATAAACATTTATATTTAAAATTAAAAAAATGTTTAATTTTATAATTAAACACAGTTATGATTGTAATGATTTTTATATTTCTTAAAATCTGTTTTTTTTTAATTTATAATATGCACTGTGATTATGATAGATGAAACATTATTCACTTATATTTGTGGTTCTTGTAATTTATCGCCTGATAAATATGTGAATTAAACTTTATTTTTTCAACTATTTCTATTTTTTTTTTTAATAATTTCATTTAAGCTTTTCTATTAACAAATCATTGAGATGTTTTTAAAATAAGGAATATTTATATTTAGGACTTTTTAACTAAGGTTCATAATATCCCTCTTTTGATTTTTATGGAAACAAATACAACATAAAAGAAAAAAGAAAGAGAGAGATGAGAAATAACTGTTGGGTCTCTTACAAGAGTGGAAGGTTCATGTAATCACTTGCTTTAAAGACAATATAAAATTATTTCAAATGTATAGTAAAATTTAAAAGGTATAAAACATGTAAATATGAGTTGCTTTTTCTGTATTACACTATGTTTCTCCACAGGCGTGTTTTTTACGCCCACAACATTTTCTTATTTGTTTTGCAGTATTATGCTTCAGTAAAGCTGATACTGTTGTGATATAAAAAGAATACAATAAAATTATTTTTAGAAAACCTGAAAAGTCATGTAAATTTTAGATGGCTGATCATCTCTTCAATTTTTCCATTTTAACTATCCTTTCCATATCTGTTACAGTTTTAGACCTTAAAAAATTAAATCCAAATGTCTAGCTGTCGATTCCAAACAAATTGAGGGGGTTAGAGATATCTATCTAAATCATGACACGTAAATTACAAGTTATTCAAATTCTATTAATTACTTGAATTTTACTACAATATATCATGCAAATATTTTATAGTAAATATTTCAGTTTATTAATTGTTACCACTCCCTCTATGAATCATGACACCTTACTGATGGTGAGGGAGCTTGAGTGCTCAGTGATATGGAGTAGCTGGACCGAAGGTGCAACCATATCGGAGAGGTATCTGTTGAGAGCCAGACTAAGGAATGATTCCTGAAAGAGGGCAGCAGCTCTTTCAGTAGTTAAGGGCGTACGTCAGGACGACTTAAACGGCCATATCAACATCACTCAATCCTCTTGAGTAATGCGCACCTTTTTTTTTCCAAGAAAATGTAGCTCTCTGCATTTTCATATAGCAAAGATGGAGGCGCCTTCCTTTGTAAAATATTCTGGAGGTAAACTAGTCCCCCATTCAGATCTCCAGTTGGGGACTACTAAGGAAGGGGTCACCAGAAAATTAAAAAATAACATTCTACGAGTCGTAGTATGGAATGTTAGAAGTCTAAAAAAGGTTGGTAGGTTAGAAAATTTAAAGAGGGAAATGTATAGGCTAAATGCAGATGTAGTAGGAATTAGCGAGGTTCAGGGGGAAGAGGAAGACGACTTTTGGTTTGGAGGTTTAGAATAATTAATTCAGCTTCAAATAATGGGCAGGTAGGAGTAGGTTTTGTAATGAACAAGAAGATAGGGAAGAGAGTACAGTATTTCAAAATTCATAGCGATAGAATCATTGTAATAGGATAAAATCAAATCCTAAACTGACAATGATTGTTAACGTCTATATGCCTATTAGCACCCATGATGATTATGATAAGGTAGAGTGTATTTACAAAAAAATTGATGAAGCAATTAAACACATGAAAGGGGATTAAAATTTAATAATAGTTGGAAATTGGAATGCAAGCATTAGAAAAGACAAGGAAGGAAATATATTGCGTGAATACGGGCTGGGCAGAAGGACCGAATATACACACGGAAAAAGCCAGGTGATACTGCAAGGTATCAGATAGATTACTTCATGGTTAAGCACAGATTTAGAAATTAACTTGTCGACTGCATAGCTTACCCTGGAGCAGACATTGATAGCGACTATAATATAGTGATAATGAAATGCAGATTGGGGTTTAAAAACCTGAAGAAAAGGTGTCAGATGAATTGGTGGAATTTAGAGAAGCTTGAGGAAGAGGAGGTAAAGAAGATTTTTGAGGAGGACATCGCAAGAGGTCTGAGTAAAAATGATAAGGTAGAAAATGTAGAAGAAGAATGGGAGAATATTAAAAAGGAAATTCTTAAATCAGCAGAAGTAAACTTAGGTGGAATAAAGAGAACTGGTAGAAAACCTTGGGTTTCAGACGATATTTTGCAGCTGATGGATGAACGTAGAAAATATAAGAATGCTAGTGATGAAGAAAGTAAAAGGATCTATCGGCAATTAAGAAATGCTATAAACAGGAAGTGCAAACTGGCGAAAGAAGAGTGGATTAAAGAAAAGTGTTCAGAAGTGGAAAGAGAAATGAACATTGGTAAAATAGACGGAGTATACAGGAAAATTTTGTGGTACATAAATTAAAATCTAATAATGTGTTAAACAAAGATGGTACACCAATATATAATACGAAAGGTAAAGTCGATAGATGGGTGGAATATATTGAAGAGTTATACAGAGGAAATGAATTAGAAAATGGTGTTATAGAGGAAGAAGAGGAAGTTGAGGAGGATGAAATGGGAGAAACAATAATGAGATCTGAATTTAAGAGAGCATTAAAAGATTTAAATGGCAGAAAGGCTTCTGGAATAGACGGAATACCTGTAGAATTACTGCGCAGTGCAGGTGAGGAAGCGATTGATAGATTATACAAACTGGTGTGTAATATTTATGAAAAAGGGGAATTTCCATCAGACTTCAAAAAAAGTGTTATAGTCATGATACCAAAGAAAGCAGGGGCATATAAGCATGATAAGCAAGAAAGCAGGACAAGAGAAGCAATTTTAGGCCTCAGATTAATAGTAGAAGGAAGATTAAAGAAAAACAAACCAACATATTTGGCGTTTATAGACCTAGAAAAGGCATTCGATAACGTAGACTGGAATAAAATGTTCAGCATTTTAAAAAAATTAGGGTTCAAATACAGAGATAGAAGAACAATTGCTAACATGTACAGGAACCAAACAGCAACAGTAATAATTGATGAACATAAGAAAGAAGCCGTAATAAGAAAGGGAGTCCGACAAGGATATTCCCTATCTCCGTTACTTTTTAATCTTTACATGGAACTAGCAGTTAACGATGTTAAAGAACAATTTAGATTCAGAGTAACACAGTACAAGGTGAAAAGATAAAGATGCTACGATTTGCTGATGATATAGTAATTCTAGCCGAGAGTAAAAAGGATTTAGAAGAAACAATGAACGGCATAGATGAAGTCCTACGCAAGAATTATCGCATGAAAATAAACAAGAACAAAACAAAAGTAATGAAATGTAGTAGAAATAACAAAGATGGCCGCTGAATGTGAAAATAGGAGGAGAAAAGATTATGGAGGTAGAAGAATTTTGTTATTTGGGAAGTAGAATTACTAAAGATGGACGAAGCAGGAGCGATATAAAATGCCGAATAGCACAAGCGAAACGAGCCTTCAGTAAGAAATATAATTTGTTTACATCAAAAATTAATTTAAATGTCAGGAAAAGATTTTTGAAAGTATATGTTTGGAGTGTCGCTTTATATGGAAGTGAAACTTGGACAATTGGAATATCTGAGAAGAAAAGATTAGAAGCTTTTGAAATGCGGTGCTATAGGAGAATGTTAAAAATCAGACGGTTGGATAAAGTGACAAATGAAGAGGTATTGCGGCAAATAGATGAAGAAAGAAGCATTTGGAAAAATATAGTTTAAAGAAGAGACAGACTTATAGGCCACATACTAAGGCATCCTGGAATAGTCGCTTTAATATTGGAAGGACAGGTAGAAGGAAAAAATTGTGTAGGCAGGCCACGTTTGGAATATGTAAAACAAATTGTTAGGGATGTAGGATGTAGAAGGTATACTGAAATGAAACGACTAGCAGTAGAAAGGGAATCTTGGAGGGCTGCATCAAACCAGTCAAATGACTGAAGACAAAAAAAAAACCCGCAACTTATCGCATTACATCATCAATCTACCACACAATCCACATAGTAATCTACATCATCATTAACTTGCAATAAATACTGCAAAAAAATGGATGTACATTCACCCATAATTATAAAAACAGGACAGACATGTAAAGACATTAAAGGTATTGGTATTTGTTTGTACTACTTATTGGTAAAAACCAATATTTTAACACCAAGATCTCAATATGTAATAATAATAATTGATAAACATACCAAATCGGAAAATAAGGAACATATTAAATGAATAAATGCAGTGTAATCAAACTACATTATAGAACTACATAGTAAAGGGTTTTTAATGCCTTTATAAAAATATTGGCAACATCATACTTTACAAGGAAACAAACATCTTACATAAGCGATAAAATATCTGAATAAGTTTTCTCAGTATTATAAAAAGTAGCCAACAACAGATATACTAATTAAAGTAGCCAGTAGATATACTAATTCACAACACCTCTAAAACCCAACTTTGCAAATGTAACTTCTTAGCGATTAGGAAAAATGTCACAGAACACCCAACAAGGAGTCTTACCCTTTAAGGCCTTGGGGATTGGCATCTCCACATCCTTTTCGTTTTCCCAGGTAGCCTTTTTTTTATGCAGCTTTTTTCCCACTACATGCTGAACGTCTGAACTTTTCCGCCATATACTTACACCACAGACACTACGCAAATTACATCATATACCTTTACACAGCAACACAACAATATCGTAGACTGTTTCTTCTTGCATTTACTCTTGGTAGTGTTATGACACAACTTATGAAACGGAAACAAAAATTTTTGTAACTAATACAAGGTAGAAACTATTGTGCCAATGGGTGGATGGCTGTATGTTGTGAGTCTCAATTCTACTTATCACATTTACAGAGCGGGGCATAAAGATCTCCCACATTTTGAAGAGGTATAAAAAATGAAAAAATCTATTTAGAAAAAACTGAATGTATTTCTGAAAAGTACATAAAAAACCGTTTTATTTAATGGGTTTTAAAAATTATATCAGACAGATAGCGGTCGTCATTGTTAATACATTGCCGAAGATGTTTTTGGAAGTTCTTCATATTCTCCGTGTTAGCTCAGGCAGAGTGATATTGATTTCTTGTCGGATCGATTCCTTCAAATCCTCAAGTGGTAGAAGACGATGTTTGGAAACTTTTTCCTTTAGGTATCCCCAAAGGAAAAAGTCACATTGGCTTAAATCTGGTGACTCTGCTGGCTATCCCACATATCTCCAAACGCCCAGAGTGAGATCAAACGCTCAGGGAACATTTCCCTCAACACCCTTAGCAAGGCACAGAAAGGTCAACATTTCAACATACCGGTCAGCAGCCACAAAAGTACAGGCCAATCACACCAAAATCGGCAACTGCACACTAAACGGTTATGAGAGGAGAGTGAAGCAGTTGTTCTTGGAATTCACGAGGGTTACATTCAGCCCAGTAGCAAAATGTTGCTTCCTTTTACCTCTACTCAGTTGGAAGTGAGCCTTATCGCTACATAAAATAACAGCTGCAGTGGGAACCTGTTCAAGATATTCCGCACTTATTGCTTTATGGCTAGCATGATCTCTCTCACTGAATTCTTGAGCCAACATAATTTTGTAAGGATGCAGTGTTAAATCGGCATGCAGAATTCTCCTCAAACTCCAACTTTATATCACCAGTGCCGTGGCGTGCTTATAAACGGAATGCTTTGGCGATTGGTGAATGGATGCTCTTACTGTTTCCAGATTTTCTGGTGTTCTAATGGCCATAGGTCTGCCAGGTGATTTTCTTTTCAATGTTAATTCGGTTGCCGAAAGGTTAAAAATTCATAGTATAATTGTTTTTCAATTTGGTACAGATGCATTTTGACCGAGCACGAAAAGTGTACGGAAAGCTCTCTTGAGTCGCTATCACAGACCGGTTTTTCTTATAATACACTTCAACAACAAAGCCCTGATGTTCACTGGTCCAACTCATGATTGGTACTGAAAACGGTAGAACTGCTTAAGACCTACCCTGCCTCTCTACTCTCTCTACAACCCGCACAGTGACCCCTCAAAATGTGGGAGGTCTTTATGTCTTACCCGGTATTACTCAAATAATAATTAAAGAGATTTCCTATTCACTTTAAATTGGTAACTCTTAGTCCAGTGAAGACACTACATAACTGTTTTTTTCTTTTGATAAACATATTTTGAAGAACAATTTCGACGATCATTGATTATTTCATTGTTTTAAATGATTTCGTGGTTTTCCTGTTAGCCAGTGAACGTTTTTTTTTGGAATACGAGGTGCGACAATAAAGTAATGAGACTGATTTTTCTTTGCAAGATGTGGCAACCCTGCAGCTTGCACACCGTCTTTGACCTTGGTCTATAAGCTACTTCTAGTCTAAGCGGCACATTGATGCAACTGCTCAGTCGTGAGTTGTGCTGTAATAAGTGAACACGTGTTTATATCTCTCGTCACAGAAATGAAACCGCAAAATATTGCGCGACGGTATGCCATTTCTTTTTGCGTTAAATCGGGTGAAAGCGCGACGACAACTTACGGTAAGCTTCAGAAGGCTTTTGGAGAGGAGGTTATGTCAAGAGCTGAAGTTTTTCGGTGGCATAAAATTTTTAGTTAAGGCAGAACGAATGTTGAAGATGAAGACCGCAGTGGACGACCATCAACCTCACGGACAGATGTCAACTTGACCAGGGTGCGTACAGACGCTCAGCGCACACGTAGTTAACGATAATCCCCGTTGGGGGGTAGTGCTGGTACCTTATCCGCGCGGACCTAACTCTTGCACGCTAAGGTCAGAGGACAACCATTTCTTGCCGGGCCTCCGTCTGCCTTCCACAGAACCCCCGGAAAATGGCGTCATCACGGCTTCAGGCACGCTGTGATCGTAAACGAGTTCTTCGTGTCCGTGCCAACATTGCTGATAATTGGATTCTGCATCACGATAATCCGCCATCCCATACTGCTCTGTCAGTACAGCAATTTTTAACATCAAAAAAAATTTCAGTACTACCACAGCCACCTTATTCACCAGATATCGTTGCGTGCGACTTTTTTCTACTTCCAAGAGTCAAAATGGCGGTCAAGGGACACCATTTTCAAACAACACAAGATGTCCAAAAAGCTGTGACGAGGGTCTTGGAGGATATTACAGAAGATGAGTTCCAGAAATGTTACCATCAATGGCAGAAGCGCTGGAATAAGTGTGTGCAATCAGAGGGGAACTACTTTGAAGGAGACAACACTAAACATGACTAAAACGGTAAGCAACATTTTTTTCACATCAGTCTCATTACTTTATTGTCGCACCTCGTATAATCCAGTTTTATGATGCTAGTTTTATGATACTAGTAACAGTATTACACTCTTTTATAAAAAAAAGTTTTATTCTATAAATACACATAATACATGCACACACATACAATACCAATACTCTCTTAATTTTTCTCTCTCAATTAATTTCAATAAACAAGTCTTGCATATATCAATTAATATGCATGCATATATATTAACTCATGCTTGCATAATAATTTTTTTTTTCAAAATGAAATAAGTTTTATTCAATGAACAATTATAATTAAAAATAAAATAAAAAATAATTATCTTATTAATAAATAAATAATTTATGAGATACAAAAATTTGATGATGGCAATAAATATACCAAGATGAAGTATGTGCTGTATAATCACACACATAATAGTTACTTTTTGGAAGTACTGCACATTTAGACTTATATTTTCTGATGATTTACACACATTGATTAAAAATTTAAATGAAAAACAATAAACTTAAAGTTCATGCAACAAACCATACAGATCTAAAAATACCATGCATTATTTTTATTGTTTAAAGAAGATGAATGAGAAAATAATTAATTATGATGAAATTAATAGGCTAAGATAGAAAATGAATTATGAATTTCTGTAAAGTAAAATAAACTGACAACAATAATATTACCATTTTTGAGTAAATTGTAGTTTAAAATTTAAATGGAAACTAGATAAGTATAATGAAGTAACGTAAATATAAACGTGATATGATGTAAAATAAAATCAGTAAAAGATGATCAATATGGTGAGGTGAATCAATAAGTAAGTTGTACTAAACAATTTCTCTGGTTTTACACAACATATGATGTTGCTTTGTAGTCCAATCAAATTATACTTAAAGAAAAAAAATTGTTACCTGAACTTTTATAAGTGGAAATGGTAAAGGGGCTAATAATAAACATAAAAAAAAAAAAAAAAATGCATGAGTGGATGTGGTGAAGAGGTGATTTGTAGGGGGGGAGGGGTTAAGGGATTGGGGAAAAAATTTCCAATACAAAAGTTGTAGATTTTTGCATGATCTACAACTTTTGTAGAGGTCACTTTATAACATAATCTCAAAATTTCTGAGAAAAATGCGAAAAATCTTTTATTTTCTTATTTTTCATTTCCGCAAAAATAATTTAATTTTGACGAAACTTGGTGAAAGTATACCTTTCTATGTCTTAAATAACCACAAATTTCTTTGACATCAACTTTCATTGGAAATCACATTAATATCATTTTTCACCCTTATTCAACCCCCCTCCCAAATCAACCCTCCATCACCACGCTCATACATTTATTTTTTTTACGTTTATTATAAGCCACTTTACCAATTTTTAACAATTTTAAGCCCCTTTAACAATTTTTTTCTTTTCGATCTGTCTATTGTATACTTTTAATAATCTAAAATCTTAATTGAACCAAGGCAGATTTCAACTTGCCAAGTTTTAAAAATTCTGGTGAAGTCTGATGAAGACATTTCAGTCTTTCATCTGGGGGTCCCAGGTTCGAATCCTGGTCAGACATGGCATTTTTTATATGCTACAAAATCCCATTACCATATTCCCATGTACAAGCTTCAAAGCTTCAGTGGGGAATTAATGAATTATTAATTCACCAAGAAAAGCAAAATTATTACTAAAGATTTGTTAAAAATATAATTGCATGCTGAAATTTATCAGATAAAATAATTAATGCTTAATTCATTAAATGTCGTGTTAGATATCATTACCAGTTAAGAAAAATAAATGTAGAGACAAACACCAATACTAATATTGGAAAAAATTTAAATAAGGGATTTTAATTTAGTTCAATTGTGGACATAAAAATCAATTCATCTGACATTCAATCCATTGAAATGAAAGACGATTGATTTAAGATAGTTAGATTTATTTAATGGTGGCACTAAAATTAAATTTAGTAAGAAATCGGTTCACCAAAATTGGGGATTTTTTATTAGCATACTATAAAAAATCAGTGATTAAACACAACAACTTTCTAAACGTAGGAGAAAGTCAACTAATTTTACACATTAAAATTGTTTCTTTTTACTTAAGAATACTGTTATAATCTTTTTATAGGTTTATATAAAAGTCAACTTACATTTTAACTCACAAATTTTAATTAATGTGATTCAGATATGGAACGTTAAACGGATGAATGAAAAAAAGTTATTTTAATAAAATCATTGAACACATATTAAAAAATTAATTAACTGGACAGTTCTTACGTGATATTTTCAGTACTGAAGTTAGAAACAATTGAATTGATGAAATTCTCTCTCATAACGACAGTTCTAATAGCTTTCCAATTGCTAGCACTTTCACCAAGAAGAAGACAAATAGATTCTAAAGTTAATTTAACAATCGGAGGAGGATTTGCCATAGACCTAACCTCAACGAGTTGCTGCTTCTTGATCTCTTTCACAGCTACATGCAACATGACATTTTTACATGACAAAAATATAGAACTAATATGAACAATAAATAAAATACATACATAAATAAAAACAAAAATATAATAAACAAAATATTAACATGCTTAGGCTGATTTAATTTACAAATGCAATACATTAGAAAACATTATATAACAAGGGAAAAACAATTAAAATTAACTGTGATTTATTGATCCATTTTCATTTTTCAGTGATCTGAATGAATTTTGAGATCAGAATAATATATTATTTACAACACCTGAAATTAATCTTTGATCAGGATTTAACTGGCCATGTTGTGTTTTAGATAGTAAACTGCATCCTTTATAAAGTGATCTTTTCCACAACATCTGGAATATACTACAACAGACAATAGTAGCTAGGCAAATACAGGAAATGGAGTAAAGATAACATTTTTAAGATTACAGCTGTATTTAAAAAACAAATTTCCAATGATTACTAAAATTAAATAATGCTGCACGTAGTTTTACTTCACAGTTCATGACTAACAATCATAGTACAAAATGGGATTTAAAAAAAAATAGTTACTTCAGATCAAAGTGGTACAAAATGTATACAGGGAGTAAGTATTAAATTAAATAATGAATTGTACTTACTATGAAACTAAGAAAAATAAAATTAATATGAAAATGTTCTTCAATAAACTACTTTCAACAGGCTACAACATATATTATTTATCATTAGAAAGTAATGGAAATTATTTTAAAATTTGTGAACCATTTTTATAAATAAGGAAACATGTATAAATAAAATTGCTTGTTTTTTTAACATAGCATGTTGTTCTGATACCTGTATTATGATGAAAATACTTTAAAGAAATATAAAAAGTTGAATTCACATCTTGTGCGGAAGCTAACAATTGACAATTAAGAGTAATAGAATGTATGTCTATGGAATTTGAATGACATTAAAATCTAAATCACAAAAATACATGTCTTTCTTTGTTTAAACTTTAAAAACATACCTCATCATGATAAATTACCATATATTCCTAAACATTACAATAAACCCAAAAAAATGTGCACTAAGAAGGGCATTAAAAAAATATAAATAAAATTAAATAATTTCATGCTACATTGAGCACAAAATTAACAGCTTTAAAAATTCTATAATTAAATGAAGCATTCATTAGATTCCTCAAAAAATACTTAAGTAAATATTTATGAAAATCCTTTTTTTAACTTTTTAGGCAAAAATGTATAAAAGTATATAAATACACTTCTAAATATAAGCAAAGGGTAAATACTATTAATTACTATTTCTTTTATTGCCAATAAAAATATGAAAAACTAACCATTAACTAAACATATACTAATTAAATATAAAATGAAGCTAACTACAATACAATCAGAAAATGATTCCAAAAAGTAGTTAAGTTTTTTTTTTTTTGTCTTCAGTCATTTGACTGGTTTGATGCAGCTCTCCAAGATTCCCTATCTAGTGCTAGTCGTTTCATTTCAGTATACCCTCTACATCCTACATCCCTAACAATTTGTTTTACATATTCCAAACGTGGCCTGCCTACACAATTTTTCCCTTCTACCTGTCCTTCCAAAATTAAAGCGACTATTCCAGGATGCCTTAGTATGTGGCCTATAAGTCTGTCTCTTCTTTTAACTATATTTTTCCAAATGCTTCTTTCTTCATCTATTTGCCGCAATACCTCTTCATTTGTCACTTTATCCAACCGTCTGATTTTTAACATTCTCCTATAGCACCGCATTTCAAAAGCTTCTAATCTTTTCTTCTCAGATATTCCAATTGTCCAAGTTTCACTTCCATATAAAGCGACACTCCAAACATATACTTTCAAAAATCTTTTCCTGACATTTAAATTAATTTTTGATGTAAACAAATTATATTTCTTACTGAAGGCTCGTTTCGCTTGTGCTATTCGGCATTTTATATCGCTCCTGCTTTGTCCATCTTTAGTAATTCTACTTCCCAAATAACAAAATTCTTCTACCTCCATAATCTTTTCTCCTCCTATTTTCACATTCAGTGGTCCATCTTTGTTATTTCTCCTACATTTCATTACTTTTGTTTTGTTCTTGTTTATTTTCATGCGATAGTTCTTGCGTAGGACTTCATCTATGCCGTTCATTGTTTCTTCTAAATCCTTTTTATTCTCGGCTAGAATTACTATATCATCAGCAAATCGTAGCGTCTTTATCTTTTCACCTTGTACTGTTACTCCGAATCTAAATTGTTCTTTAACATCATTAACTGCTAGTTCCATGTAAAGATTAAAAAGTAACGGAGATAGAGAACATCCTTGTCGGACTCCCTTTCTTATTATGGCTTCTTTCTTATGTTCTTCAATTGCTACTGTTGCTATTTGGTTCCTGTACATGTTAGCAATTGTTCTTCTATCTCTGTATTTGAACCCTAATTTTTTTAAAATGCTGAACATTTTATTCCAGTCTACGTTATCGAATGCCTTTTCTAGGTCTATAAACGCCAAGTATGTTGGTTTGTTTTTCTTTAATCTTCCTTCTACTATTAATCTGAGGCCTAAAATTGCTTCCCTTGTCCCTATACTTTTCCTGAAACCAAATTGGTCTTCTCCTAACACTTCCTCCACTCTCCTCTCAATTCTTCTGTATAGAATTCTAGTTAAGATTTTTGATGCATGACTAGTTAAACTAATTGTTCTGTATTCTTCACATTTATCTGCCCCTGATTTCTTTGGTATCATTACTATAACACTTTTTTTGAAGTCTGACGGAAATTCCCCTTTTTCATAAATATTACACACCAGTTTGTATAATCTATCAATCGCCTCCTCCCCTGCACTGCGCAGTAATTCTACAGGTATTCCGTCTATTCCAGGAGCCTTTCTGCCATTTAAATCTTTTAATGCTCTCTTAAATTCAGATCTCAGTATTGTTTCTCCCATTTCATCCTCCTCAACTTCCTCTTCTTCCTCTATAAAACCATTTTCTAATTCATTTCCTCCGTATAACTCTTCAATATATTCCACCCATCTATCGACTTTACCTTTCATATTATATATAGGTGTACCATCTTTGTTTAACACATTATTAGATTTTAATTTATGTACCCCAAAATTTTCCTTAACTTTCCTGTATGCTCCGTCTATTTTACCAATGTTCATTTCTCTTTCCACTTCTGAACACTTTTCTTTAATCCACTCTTCTTTCGCCAGTTTGCACTTCCTGTTTATAGCATTTCTTAATTGCCGATAGTTCCTTTTACTTTCTTCATCACTAGCATTCTTATATTTTCTACGTTCAGTAGTTAAGTAAGTATTGAAATGTAATTAATTAAATTATTAAATCTTTGTCTAATTTTGCAATTAAATGCATTTTGTAAAAATGTTTATTAGTTTTAAAATTTAAAATTTATGTAAAGAATTACTTAAAACAAAAGAATATTCTTTACAGTAAAACTTTTGGAATCATATACATATATACACCGAATATATTATGGCTAGGGAGGATGAGGTGACTACAGCCTAACATGCAGCAGCTTAGAAACATATATATCTGAGAAGGGAGGAGTGTAAAATAAATTAAGTATATTTATTATCTATCTAATAAAACAGGCGTTATGATTAAAAAACACACTTAAGATCTTCAGTATTAAAGTTGACGATAGTAGAAATGAAGTTTTCACGCATGATGACAGATCTTATTGTTTTCCAATCGGCCGGAGATGTAGTACCTTCCCCGAGTAGAAGACATATCGACTCTAATGTCACTTTCACTATTGCTGGCGGGTTCGCCATCGAACGAACCTCTACCAGATGTTGTTTCTTTATTGACTTGACAGCTGTCAATAATATGTACAAAACCAAAATTTAATTTAAAAAATTATTAATTTAAATTTATTGAGAATGCTCAATGTAAAGGCAGGCTCTTTCAATTCTTTTAATGAGTAGATATTTCAAAAAATTAAAATTAATTTATTATGCAAATACCACAAAATAAAGAAATCCAGTTATGTTTAACTATGACTGAATTAAAAAAGTTTAGTCTTAAATTATATGAAGGGTAACAACCTGCCTGTATAAAACATATTTTAATTTATACTGATATACAAAAAATTAAATAAAATTTTTAAATTGCTGCCTACAAATGGTTTAGATATATCAGAATGAAGTAATATCAAGATAGATATATTAAGATATATCAAGATAGATATTATTAGATATATCAAGTGAAATATATAATGAGGTATTAGGCACGTACATCTAACAACAAGTTAAAAAACATACGTCAACGTGTTGTACAGGATCATACTTGTTGTACGTCAACTTGTTATAAGAGTAAACGGATAAAACTGAAGGTTGAATGCACAGAGGAATGAAGAAAGTATTGTCTAATATAAAGAAAAGGCTACTACTGGAGGACTGTCTATTAACTTGCAACAACAAAAAATAGTGTCACTGAAAATCTACAGAAGTTTAATCCTGGAAGCAGCAACTGCTGATATTTTGAGATATAATGCATTTCAAACAGCGAAGTCAAAAAACTGACACTGGTTATTTCTACTAATATAAGTATTAGCACTTCAGTAAATGTTCATATTTTTTTTGTTAATTTTTGTGTTGACTGAACCAACTACTATTGATATCTGTATTCTTATGAATGTATTAATATTTTGAAAATGTTACCATAACAGCTAGCTGCTCATTATACAAATTAATTTCCATTTCTGTACATTTCACTGTTTTTTTTAACTTTTAGTTATGAAAATATAAAATTAATATTTAAAAGCCAATGAAGATGCATTTATATTACATGAATTTAGAAACATACATATTGAAATAATTCAGATCTAGTATTAGTGAAGTTGAGGATGGTAACTCAAATTATGGATTAGCCATAACATCTGCAAGAATTTCAGGTTATTTACTAAATAACAATAAGAATCTATGGGCTAATTATACAAGTACGTATGCTGTAAAAACTTACTCTTGGACAAGGTAATGTTACCAGAAAATAAAATAAACTTACATCTTAAGAGAAGGGATGTTGATCCTACTAAAGGGTAACTTATCATGCAATTTATTTTTCAAGTACTAAGAAAAAGGCTTTACAAGAAGCTAAATTTAATAGGTAATTACTAGAACAAGGCATAAAAAAGTTTACACCTCACTTTTTAAATTTCCTTGTTACAACTGTTCAGTTTAATTCTAAAAACAAATTTTTGATTTGCCATATTTTTATCGCTTATCTTTGTACTTTCTCAAATTTAACAGAACTGATATTAAAAGTTATAGCTATTATTAAAGGATAATACATAAATTATTAATAAATGATATGTAGACTATCTACACAGAACTTTGCCACCGCTGCTTCTAGAATTAAGGTAAAAACATTTAGGTAGATCAAAGATGAAAGAAAAAAAAACTGTCTGAAAACATGATATAACTAAGAGAAAGTCCTTGTTCAGATCTCAAAATCCAGTGAGGAAGTAAAGGTACAATCATTTATAGCTCCAAGTATAAATGTTTAGAAACCTAATTAAGATAAACTACTACTGTGAGAATCTAGAGATGAAGGAATGTTTTTAGCGGTTTTGAATTATTTCTCTTCAGTCCTTTTTGACTGTTACATATTAATTCAATCAGGAAGGTATGTAATATGCTATAACTGTGGCATTAAGATTGATAAGCAGTATAAGGTCATGGGAAGAGAACAAAATTCCTCATTACTGATGCACTTCACGTAAACTTACCTTTTTTTTAAAAGCCGAAATCTATATATGATAAAATTTAAAAGTTCACACTCAATCTAAGCCTGCCTTACACCTATGTGGCTTAATTAAATGTATTTAACAGTAAAAATATACAAAGAACAATAATTATAGCAACTGATCAAGTTATAAAATTAATTACATTTAAATCACCTATTTCAGAATAACATGATAAGACATACTCTCATATCTTACATGAATTCTTCATGAAAGTACTTTCGTGGAATCCCACATCCTGTCATGATTAAAATAATTTTATGGCATAGTAAAAATTTAAAAATAAAAATACTAAATAATGAGAATTGCATATTAATTTATATGAGTGCTGTTATCTGTTGCAGTTTTTATAGGACTGTCTTCCTCAAACACTGTCTGATGGTATATCAAATTATTGAAATTTTGTTTGTATTTATATATGTAATTTTCATTGTAAAGTTTAGGATTGAACTTTTTTAACTTTTCTCCAAAATAACAACTTTAACAAAAATCAGATTGAGCCTCCATGAGGTGCGCCTGGATATATCCGAAACAAATAGGAGAAATTTATCCTGTGAACTGAATCTAAAGAAATTTCATACCTTCATTTATCATCAAGACATACCTCACTAGATCACATCTAGAGTTGTAACTCAGCACCAAGTCCTACCACAGGTGACCTTTTGACAGTCAACCATGAATATATATTTCAGGAATACACCACTGGCTGAATCAAGCAACACTAGAATTTCGAGAAGGCAGCACTTGGATACAGTAGGCTGCTACTTAAAAGATAACATGCAATGAGAAACATCGGAAAGCCGTAACCTAACATCCCACACGTGAACAAGAACAATAAAAAAATCCAAAATCAAATCAAAGCAAATCACCTACTCTCCACAAACAAGGTAAACTCACTCATGCAGACTGGTAAACTAAAAATAATAACCGACCTAATGGACCAACACAAAATTTTTTCTTCCACCTCAATGAACAATCTAAGACTGACAGAGTCCTGATAATCAAAAGAATTGGAAGAACCTGCATAACAAAAAGTACCAGAAAGACAGGCAGTGGTGGAGCGGGCTTAACTAAGTCATGTTTAAGTAGGTAGAATTCATCACTGATACCATGTGTAAAAGAATACTATGATTCTTTGAACACATCCTGAGGATGCAAGATTCAAGACTTCTGAAACAACACTCAAAAATACCAACACAGAATGCAAATGGATTAGAGAAATAAGAGAGGATCTGAAGGAAATTGGCCTTAAAGCAGAAGATACCAAAGACAAGATAAATTTAAACAAAAAAATCAAGACACAAACACTCGCATCACACTTATAAGAAAGAAACTGACAACATGAACATTTTCAACATCAGAAAGGGCACAGATATTGCAACATATGAAAAAGTACTGGGAGGACCATAAGGCCCAAGCAGTCCAATCAAACAGACTTGGATAATGGACTGGCTAAAAAAATCCATGCCGTCATAAAAGATGAGGAAAAAGAAGTAATATTTTTCTATTATAATTAATTTTTATGTAACCTTTATTAATTTCTAATATTTCTAAATTTGAGTTAATTTCAGAAATAGAATGTTTATGGTTTATTAGATGGTTTGCCATATTAGATAAGCCTAATTTAATACTTTTGTAATTTCTAAAATATTCAAGAAATTTAGTTTTAAAGGATCTATTTGTTTTTTATATATAAATTTAATCATAATCATTACATTTCATTTTATAAATTCCACACAGATTGTATAATTTATTATTATTTGGTTATTAGGTTTCTATGCTAGTTTAAATACAGGATCATTGAAAAAGGTTGCAACAAAAAAAAACATATGTAATTGAAATAAAGTATTAATTGGAACTGCAAAATAATCGGGATATTATCCAAGTGTTTTTAGATGTGGCCGACCGTTTTTAGATGTGGCGATGCACACAACAGCACAATGAACAACACCTCTGTGCCACTGTTGGTCAGTGCAATGGGGACAGTTCAGCAGTAAGCACAATGTGTTTTATGGTTAGCGTTTTGTGAGTATAAATTAGTTATAACTGTTCAATGGACTTTTCAGTATGTTTATGGCAATGATTCCCCTCAAACATCAAACAAACATCATTAGACAATGGTACGAGCAGTTAAAGGAATCTGGCAATGTGGAATGAAAGTCCCCTGGACAGCACAAAACAAGTGATGAACCAGTTGAGCATAGACAATCTACAACTGTACATTTCCCCACAAGTTGACCAAACTGATCAAGAAAGTAATGCTGCTGTAATGTTTCAACAAGATAGTGCGCCCCCACACTTTAGCCTAGATGTTTGATGCAATCCCAGTGAATAACCTAATTGTTGGAATTGATCAGGGCTGGTCCTTTGCTTTGGCCTCCAAGAAGCCCATAATTTATATCCCTAGACTTTTTTCTATGGGGATAAGTAAAAACATTGTCTAGAGTGAAAAAATCAGGGATGTACAACATTTAAGACAACAGATCACAACTCTTATTGCCACAGTTACAGCTGCGATGAACCAGCAGAGCTGGGCAGAAGTCGATTATTATGAGTAACCAAAGGAGCTCATATTGAAACATTTTAAGGTATGTACAAAAACTTTTTGACTTGGTGAATTTTTAAAAAATACTAGTTTTATTATTTCTAGTAGTTTCTGAGATAGATGATATTTTTAAACTGCTGCAACCTTTTCAATAACCCTGTATTTAAGTTTTAATAATGCTATCAGTAATGTTATTAGTGTATAAATACTTTTGTATATTTCATCTTTTGTATCATATATTGGTTGTAGATAGTTATTTCGTTTTTTTATAAATATTATTAAAGTAGTATCATGTCCATTTTCAACCACAATATGTTTTATGATATTTATTTCCTTATTTAACTTTTATATATATATTTGATTGCCTAATTAATCATATTCGTATAAATGTTAATTTTATGAGAACTAGGATAATTTGATTTTTGATGAATATTATTAGAAGTAGGTTTCCTATATACTCACTGTTTCAGTTTGGTTATCCTTGTTTATTTCAATACTGACATCTAAATAATTTAACATTCTATTATTTATCTATTTCAAATGTGAATTTTGAACTCTTATTATATAAATCTAATTTGTTTAATATTATTAGATGTTCACTGTTTATTACAGGGTTATATGTAATGAGAATATCAACATACCATGCCCATATTATAACTAAATGTGTACGAGTGATGTCATGTACTAATTTACTCTCAAAATTATGTAAACATATTTCTGACATAATTGCTGATAGTGGACATCCCATAGGTAAGGTATTTCTTTGTATATAATATTTTTTATTAAATTCAATAACTATATTATTAAAAAAACTTAAATAAAAAAAATAAGAATTATTATTATTACTTATGTTATAACGAGCCCTTCTAGTGTCTTTACTTACATTTAAGCTACCTAATTTATTCATTAATTTGTAACCATTTTGAACATAAAAAATAACCTTTTTTTTAAACACCCAAATAAAGGAAGATCAAGAATATTGAACCAACCAAAAAATTGTTATTTCTATAACAAAAAGTAACCTTAGGATGTTATAGTCTGAAAGTATATATACATTCCTGCCTTGATGAAACCAGTTAAAAAAAATTATGAGTAGATAATATTCTGAATTGTCTAAGTCCTTTTTTTTATTAGACTTAAAAAAGAATGAGCCTATCATGTCAGCAGATTAACAATACCCCAGCCACTTGTTCCATTCATTCATGCAATTGTCAAGAATTTTTCAACTTTTATGATTCAGAATTTTAAATAGATGAGAATATAAATCTTAATAAGAAAAACTTATCTTTATCTTAGATGCAGAAACGGATTAGTGCTATTGAATGGTGTTTAGTTGAATGCATTAGATTATGCAAATTATTAGACTAACAGCACCAATGTACTCTGGATTATATAAGTTCTTTCATCTGTGGAATGAGCATTATGGATGATGACACTATCGTCATTCTGGTCTAGATCCAAATATCTACCTAGCAGCCTTGTAATAGCAAAACTGTACAGTAACCATGATGACTAATTGTTTTGCATCAGGAAAATAGCAAGCTTACACATGGAGACACATAGTACAATCTCTTTTCTTCCAATATAACTGAATACTGCATGTTCTAAAATCACTTGTCGCAAAGTAAATTCTGAATTACAGTAATTGAGTTATGTACCACATTTTATATAGTTTAACTAAAGCACATAAATACTGAATTGAAATCATATGAAAGAATATTTGGCAATGAAAATATGGGAAATATAGGTTATTCCAGATAATAAGTTATCAAGACAATTACTTTATTCCTGATTTAAAAATCCATCTCTTCAAAATGCAAAGGTCAATTTAAAAAATAATGGGTCGTAGGTTGACACATTACTATTCGAATAAAACATCACTAAATGTTAAAACAACAAAACAGATGGAGAACAATAATAATTATATCAGAATAGATCTATAAGCAGACATGTTTCAATGGTTGTTTTGGATATATATATAACACTTACTGCATTATAATAAACTACAGAAAATGGTTAAAATGGGAATAAGTATTTGATAAAATATATTGATACGATTTTTGCTATCAAAAGTGTGAAACCAGCAGAAATTTACTTAAGAATGTTGAAACAGTATGGTAGAAAGTGTTTAAACCCCTAGTAATGTGTATAAGTGGGTGGAACAGTTTAATTCAGGCATAAGAAGTGTGACTGATCTCCATTGCTCTGGAAGACCAGTTGAAGTTTGACAACTGTACTGTAAAATCACATAAATAATTTCATTTGTGAAGATGAGCGAGTCAAAATTTCCCAAACTGCAAGTTTGTGAATGCGTGGTTCCAAAACAATTTGGAACCGTGCATTCAATCATTCATGACATGGTGAAATCAGAAAACATGTTCAAGATGAGTTCTAAGACAGTTGACTTAAGCCTATTAAAACACCTGGATTCACATTTGTTCTAAGATCAAAGAACGGTTCGAAGTAGAAGGTAACTTTCTAGATCGTACATGAAACATGGATACACCATTTCGAACACAAATCCAAACGGCAAAGTCCTGAGCAAAAACATCCGGATTTGCCCACCAAAAAAAATTCAAAACTCACACATCAGCCAGTAAAGTGATGTTGATGTTCTGGGACTCGCAAGGCACAATTTTTAGTAATTATTTAGGACATCATACCATGAACAGCAAGTACTTTTCTAACATGCTCTAACAGAAAGTGAAATCTGCGATAAGGGAAAAACATTAGGGTACACTCAAAAAGTGTGATTCTCTTGCATGACAACCTGCACTCCCACATCACTCAGAAAACAGGAGAAACATTCAAAAAGTTGGGTTGGGAGGTGTTGTCACATCCTCCTTACAGCCCAGACCTCGCCCCATCCAATTTTCATTTGTTCGGCCTGCTTAAAAACATTTTACATGGTAAGAAGTTTGACAACAACCAACGAAGCAATCAAAAAAGCGGTACATGAATGGTTCAAACAGCAAGGTAAACTTCTACACTGCGGAAATCAGAAAGCCTAGAGAACAGTGGGACAAGGGTCTAAAAATTGTTGGAGACTATGTTGAAAAGAAGCAATTTTCATTGTCATTGAATAAATAGTTTTTTCTCTACATCAATTTGTCTTGTTAATTAATGAATGTCCCTCGTATGTTATAGAAAATGTTAATACTAACTTGCTGTTTAAACAAGTTCAAACTTTATTGTTTGTAAATTATTACAACTCAAACTCTGGTGTCTTTGTTAATCAGATGTTAGAGAATTGATTTTGTGTAAAGTCAAGAATTGATAAGTTAATTGATGTTTGAATTAAAATTCGGGAATACTTATTCAGTTCCTATATCTCAGCTGGTCAGTTCAACATCTGATTCATTTCAATTTAACAAAAATTGATTCATAAAAATATAATAATTAACAAAATACATACCTAAAGGTTTATGTTTAGCAAGCCAAGTATACAACAACGATTCATGTCGTACAGTATCCAATGTTGGTACAACCACATCAGGAGCAGCTACTTTGTGTGTTTCTACTTCTATCTGAGGTACTTTATTTGACCATAAACTCCACTCTCATTTATGCTTACCTTTAAAAAAAAATAAATTTTAACTTAATAAAATTAAACAAGACAT
The DNA here is from genome assembly GCF_047948215.1 of Lycorma delicatula. Taxonomy (NCBI): domain Eukaryota; kingdom Metazoa; phylum Arthropoda; class Insecta; order Hemiptera; family Fulgoridae; genus Lycorma; species Lycorma delicatula. The sequence continues at coordinate 7,564,539 of NC_134455.1, read as the reverse complement.
GATTACATGTTTCTAATAAAATATTATAAATCAAAATTTAGTGTTGTAGCTTAGTTGGTAGTAATACTGACTGGTCAACAATAGTTCCACAGTTTAATTTTCAGTTCAAACTTTACAAATTTTAATTTATTATTTCATTACCTCAATAGCAAAATGAGTCTAAATGTTTAGATTTTCTGCCAAAGTTCTCTAAAACTTTGAAGATCCTACAGATCCTAAAAAGTGAAAGCCAACAGCATAAATTTTTAAAGCCCAGCCAAAACAAATAAGACAATGCAGGTTTGTCCACCTATCTGCTCTAAGGTTTTGTCAAAAAGAGATCTCTATTTTCAAATAACTACATTTATTTGATATAACAAGTATAAAAGTCAATGGAAAAAATGAAATCTACATAGTGTTTTCAATCTTCTGCATAAACTGAGCAAGCATTTGTCCTAACAGTAAATAAGTTTATCAAATATATTTCTGTAGATTTAATTGATCAGACCAGCCTACTAATACACGACTCATATGTTTTGCGCCATGAATTTTGCAAAAAAATTAATTAAAGAATTCACTGCTTCGCAGGTGTAAGCTAACTAGGACAGCTCATTTCAACATTAATATCATATCATTATCACTCTGAAGAGAGATTGGTGAAATTTAAAAACACGGGATGTTTAAAATCACTATTTAACTAAGAAATCTGGACAAACATTTCTGGTGGCAGATTTGAGATAGATTACTTTTTAAATATCTCTTGTACATTGCTACTTTCAGGTAGATAGTATGAAGACAAAATTCCATTGTTATCATTAAGCGATAACAGTAATACAGAATTCAGATTACATCATTATGAGTCTAATATTATTTTATCATAATACAAAGTCTTTAAAAGACCTTTAACCAATGTATAAAAAAAATGTATTAAAATATATTCATATAAATTACATATAGATAACAGCATTCAATTGTTCAGTTAGGACTTAGTTACATCTTTTCATAAAAAAAAAAAATTAAAAAATGTGAAACAGAAAATACAGGCAGCCTGTTGTAAACATTTATCTTAACTTCAATCTAATAAATATAAAGGTGTTTAAATAATTTGTACATACTAAAAATGTTAATTAAAAAACAAACTGAAGGCATACCTCATAATCAATGATAGGCATATTAGCATTTACAGATGGTACTGGAATGGTAGTCACAGAACGCAGAAAATCGCCAAGATCTGATCTAACTTTTAACTTGGCATCACCAGCAAAGCTCCACAATAAAGAATAAATTAATACTTTAGGAATGTAACGTTCTAATTGTTCTGGTGGTAGAGGAAAGTCGGAATGAGCATGATTATATTGTACAACATTTCTGCAGAAAAAAAATACTGATACCATACACTGAATAATTAAGATTAAATAAAAATCTTAATGAAAAATAATAGTAAAATATAATCTTAATAATAATAATAATTCTGAAGTCCTGAAGAGACCAGTAACCAAGTGGACAGAAGAAAGAAAGAGAACCCACAGAGAAAAAGAAAGCTGCAAGGAAGCATAGAAAATTGAGTCTTTGCATGATCCAACAGGGTCCATCACAAATTACAATAATAATAACTCGATTATCATTCTCAATTTTAAACGATTTTGAATTTTCACTCTTAAATAAAGATCAAGAAAGCATTCACACTAGTCTTAAAGTTTTTTTTTTTTTTTTAAGTTACATGCTTTCTGTTAAGAATTAGAATAAAAATTTAAAATCTTGTTATAGTGATGGTAGTTAAAAGCAACAGTTTTTTTACTGACCACTAGGGCATTCTGCCTGTACTATGGTTGCTTTGTTCAATTGGCTTTCTCCGGTCATTACAGTAACATGTCATATCAATTTACTCATATGTAGCGATTCTTTAACATGTTCAATTATTACAATCATTTTGTTTTACATTCAAATCAAATCCAATCTCGTCTAAGTGTACATTGGTAATTTATCTCAACACTTTCAATGGCTATCATCAGACAATATAATGTATTCATTCAAGTTAATAAACACGGTTACAGTTTGTTTACAATTCAACAATTATTTACCACATCAAACACCATTAACAACTGCAATCCTTGAATGAATCAAGGAAGGTTGTTAACCACTTTCTGCAAGTGATTTATAGAAATGGTAACCCATCCATAAAAATTTGTTTATTTGTAAACAAGTAATATAATTGCATTATTAATAAAAGTTCACAAACTGTAAACATATAGATACACAGTAACTCTATTTAGTGTGTCTGAAGTAGTATGGCTAATAACAATGGAGTGGATAGAGTATATAGTTACAATCGGGCTAATGGCTCTATTAATGGGTATAAAAAAAACATTACCCAAAAGAAGCTGATCGTGTACACTACAGTGCTAGAGGAGAAATTCTCAATGTTCTTTTGATTTTTAAATCAAGCCAAAAGTAAAGGGAAAACTGGAAGCACATGAATGATAACTACAGAATATGGCTGGAAAGTGAGTACCAACCCTTCCACTTCATTCAAATTTGGTAATTCACAATGCTTGTTACCATAACTACAAATTCAAATTATAGAAAACAACCGCTGTTAGAATGGCTACAAAGTAGAAATATTCTATTTTCAACAGATATGTTAAAAACTGAACTGTATGAATTAGTGCAATTAAATATACCTTATTATGAAAAGTATTTCTTAGAGAAAATTAAGGATTCTCTTCCCTGGTAGAAGTCATCCCTCAATACAACACCTTTGAGGTTGCCGAAGAAAATGAGTTATGTAAGCAAAAGGCAATAAAAGAAATTTCTGAACTGCAAGTTGAATTCTGAAAGCAGAGCTGTGAACACAGCTTAAAAGTAGTGGACAGAGCTATTATTAGACAGTTACTGAATGAAAACAGTAAGGTTTACAATAGCTAACAATGATAATGAAAACAGTAACATTATAACTAATTGATTTGTCATCAGACATGATGAAAAAGATGATATAAATGGGAGAGCCACTAAATTAAAAAAAAACCTTATTTCTTTCCTACTATTCCTGCAATAATAAATAAAAATACCATTAAGAAAGACAATAGAGGTAAACAGATGTGTACGCTACACAGCAGACTTTGTTTTTTTATGTTGATATTCCACAATCCTCCCAGCCGATCCAGTAATCCACCCCCAACCCAGTATGTCAACTGAATTTTCTAAACTTAGTGAATAATATAACATTATGTATTATACATTGTACAATTTATAACACAATGTCATAAATGATTAAGTATATCATATAATTTCTTATTCTTATTCTAAAATTTCATCTATAAACACTTACCTAACGCCTTGATTTAACATTGAAAATAATGAGCTAAGTGCATGTAATCGAGTAAAGTCCAAAATGTGTTCCTGTTTCATAGCATATTCTAAACACCTTACAACAAGTCCATCCGGTGAAAAATGGGACTGTAATATGCTAGCAACATCAAACTGAACCTATAACAACACATATAACAATAACAGACTTCATTAGAACTTCGACGAGGATTATTTAATAAAAAAAGAAAACAATAATGCCTCATGAAATACATATCTGTTAATCTTGTTAACACCCAAGAATAAGAAAAATTACACATTTTAATAAAACATGACTTAATAATGGCCAAAACATCTTAAAGTAAATAAAACAACTAGTGCTATTTCCTATTTACATGAAGACCATTCACTCATTAATTATGATTATACAGGGTGATTCAAAGAAATGGGAAATTTAAAAAATTAAATAAGTCTTGTTGAAACCAGGCTGTGTTAAGAATTGGTGGAAATCTGACATCTACAGTTCGTGAACAAACTCTTCGATGACGAAGCGCATTTCCACCTCAGTGGATTTGTTAACAAGCAAAATTTCACATACTGGGCACAAGAAAATCCTACGCAGCTACACCAGCGTCTGTTGCACAGCCAGAAAGTGACCGTGTGGTGTGCTATGTCATCTTACGGTGTTATACGCCCTTATTTTTTTGAGGATGACAACGGTCTTGCGATTACAGTGATGTAGGCTCGTTACGTAGCCATGCTTGAAACCTTTGTTGTGGAACAACAAAAGAGATTTCCACCAATTCTTAACACAACCTGGTTTCAACAAGATGGAGCAACGTCACATACTGCATAAATATCGATGGCAGCTGTACGCCGATTGTTTGGACAATGTGTCATTTCACGAAATGGTGACATTAGATGGCCTCCCAGATCACCTGATCTCTCAGCTTCTGATTACTTTTTGTGGGGTCACCTTAAAAGCAAAGTGTTCCACAATAGACCTGCTACAACAGAAGAACTGAAGTCAAAGATCCGAGAAGCAATTGCGGAAATTCCAATTGAGATGTTACGTCAAACCACAAACAATTTAACGAAGCGACTTTGTGAGTGTTTATGTAGAAGAGGAAGTCACCTGCAAGATGTCATCTTTAAAAAATAAACTAAAATGTATGTATCCTAAAATGGCAACAATTGTACAATTACATGAAATAAAATTCATTTTCTAAAAAAAATTTTTCATTAACGTTATTTAATTTTTTTAATTTCATGTTTCTTTGAATCACCTGTATATCAATAATTGCTTGATGATGAATCTTTCCAGCAGAAAAGAACAAAATTTCATGATTTGTAATGTAAAGGACATATTATAACCACCGATTATAATGTTTTTCATTTAAAAAGTACGATATTAGTAAAGGTTCAAATTCACTCGTAAAAATGTTTTAGTTACTAACAATTTAGTTGATAAGAGAAATTAATACTGTAAAGCTGAGAAAAGATGCTAAAGAGATCTCACACTCTGAAAGTAAGCAAACGAATGATCTAATGTTTCTCCAGCTTCAAAGTATAGCTGTGTTACAGCAGATGAAGTTGAAAAAATTACAACTTGAAAAAGAAAAGATCCTGTTGGATGATTCAATGGGTGATCAACCAAGGTAAACCTTATTAAGTCTTCTTACTAGAATGTCATTTTTAAGGTGAATGAATATTTGTAAATGTCTTGAAGGAGAGAAGCTCAACAGCAAATGTTAATATTTACTTCATTCTTCTCTTACAAGGATTTATTCTTTAAAATCTTGAATTTTAACAAAGGTCAGTAGAATGTAAGTGGCAAATATGGTTTAAAAAGTTAATTGTCAGAACATTTGGATGATTGTTGGGTTTTGATTAAAAAATTGAGATTTCTTCTGTTACTCTAAATATGAGGAGAGTTATGTACATTGTTATTTGTAATGGACCAAGCTAAATCTCTGAGCTGTGAAAATTTAAAACGTAAATAATTACATTGGATTTTATTAATATTCCCAGTAATCGGCTGCCATTTAAGTCCTGATTGGGTTAGGGATGGATTTGTAAATAATAATCTTTGAACTAGAGACTTTGAAGAACCCTTTTACATAGATTTTGTTTATCTTTTCTGGTGTCAAGTCTTTTAGTCATTCATTACACCATCATTCTGTACCTTTATCTTTGAATCTGTCTTCTCCAAGGTATTTCAGGGGTTTTAACTTGATGCCCGCTGAGCATGTAGTTATTACAATTACAAGGTCATCCAAAAAGAAACCAAACATTTGATATTCCATATCATCATATTTGCCTATTCATTATTTAACCAGTGGTGGTGTGTCATTACAAACAAATAAAATATTATTTTTAAAGAATCCTACTTGGTTTTTTAGAAATAAAACTTTGTTTGTCATGTCACTCTGTTTTGATTCCAGTCAGCAAATATGTCTATAATGAAATTGTACATTTTTTCTTGTATAAAAAAAAAACTACTATTATTTACATGTCAGCTACACTAATATTTATAAAAATTAACACTAACTATAACAATCTATATATGTGTTTACTTTAAATAATGGGTAACGGGTTTTTTATGTACATTATTCATGTTGTTAATAAATATTTAAGCGTAAATTAAGTTTTACCCCAAGAGTTAATTAATGTCAGACTGTTTGAGGTTACAATAATATAATTATTAAATATTAAAAAAATTTCTTGGGAAGTTTAATGATTTCATTTTTTCATCTTTGGATTAATTTTTAATAAAATATTTATAATAGAATCCTTTAATAAAGTCATTGTTTTAAAATTAAGAAAAATAATATTCTCTGTTTCATGTGTTAACTGAACGTTTTTTCTCTTACTCTGATTCTTTATCAATTTCAGAAAGAACGGTAAGAAAAAATCTCTCCTTTCCATATGGAAGGTTCTGAATTCAAATCCCAGTTATTTTTCATATGACGGCCTAAGAAATGCTACTATGCCAGAGGAGGTAACTTAAATAGTGCAGGAGGTGCGAAGCTACATAGTGAGTGCCTCAGAGCACAAGGCGACTGCAGAGGTTGTTAAGGGGTGGTGTCCACCCAGGCATCTTTCATGCTAGAGGGATACGTAATGAAGCCAGGCGTCTGTGTAGGGCAGATATTAATCGGGCTAAGAGAGCTATGTGGGCTGACCAGCTCTGTGAGGTTGATGTTGACATGTGGGGGAGCAGCTACAAGATAGTAATGAAGAGGTTTGGTCGTTCCCTCCTCGTTCTGCCAAGAGTCTAGTGGATTGTTAGGAAAAACTATTCCCAAAGGCTATTGAGTGCCTTGGCAGGAAATCGCTCTGGAAGGTTCAGTGCCTCTCTTTAACCGGGATGAAGTAACAGCTGCCGCCATGCGGGTTAGGCACAGGAAGAGTCCTGGACTAGAAGGCATCACCATTTAGTCCATCTAGAAGCACCGAGTGATGCAGTGCAGGACCTGGTCAATGTAGTCCCGCAAAAGCTACAAGATGCTGCTAACTACTGCTTACACATGACTCTGTGCCAGATGCTTGGAAAGTTGCTTGGTTGGTGCTGTTGGAAAAGGGTAGGAATCAGGAAGTTAATGTCACTGGCTACTGTCCTTTGTGCCTACCGAGTACACTTGATAAGCTATTCGAGCGCCTTCTTGTGGGTAGATTGACGACCGAGTTGCATGCTAGGGTAGGTAGTATGGTTTTCGCAAAGGTAGGTTCACAGTGCATTCTCTCAACCGAGTAATGAAGCTGGTCAATGAGGCTGCTGCTGGATCCTGGCGTATCAGGATGATTCCGGTTGTTGAAAACGCTTGCTATAGCCTGCTCTGGCGAGTGACTCATGATGAAGTGGGGAGACGTGGTGCAAGTGCGTACTCCAGCGGATCATAAATCTGTACCTGTCCCGTAGGTATGTAGCCGCCAACTCTGAAGTAATGCAAATTACCCATGAGTTGGAGGGTGATGTGTCGCACAGGGCTCGGTTCTCGGTCTTCTGCTATGGAACGTCGCATATGATGTTGTGTTTAGAATCGGGTATCCGGAAGGGGTCACGGCTGTAGGTTTTGCAGATGACCTGGCCGTGGTAGAATATTATTTACATTTATAGAAATGTACAGCATAAATAAAAATCCCTTCCGCACGCTGGAAGGCAGAGGTAGATTTCATCAGTGTTAAAAAAATATTTCCACCTTAAAGTTAAGAAATACTTCAAATTTACTCAATATGACGATAGTTGCATGTGAAAAAAGTTTCACATGTTTAGCATATAACATGCCCCATCTTTTTACAACTTCAGGAGCATTTTGGTCATCCCTTGTCGTAAGGGTAGGTCATATCAAAAATTCTTAAAGAACAGAAGTTTTAGGTAATGTTTAGAGCACTAACAACTAATTTAAACCGATTGCCTACTGTGCCTAGGAACAGTCGATTGCCGACTGTGCCTAGGGAGGGTATAACTTTTTATCTTCAAAACTACATTTTTACACACCCTGGGCCAATGGTTGGCAATATCAAAAAACTTTACTTATATAAGTTTTAGGCCCTTATCGATAGAGTAGTAACAACTTTAAATGAATTCTATATTTTTCTTAATAATTAAGTTATAGTGATATTTTGAAAATGCACCCCCCCTTTTCTGATTTTGTACGTTAATGAACTTAACTGAGATTTTGTGACAAGTTATTTTTAAGGAACAATTTGAAAGTGAAATATATATATATAAATTTTTGAGCTGATGGTGGTTTTGGTGTCTGGGGGGATGTAAAACGCAAAAATATGTAGAAATTTTCCAGAAATCGAATCATTGTACCCTTTACAATCGCTAACTTTATTATGAAATCTAAATAAATCATGTAAAAAAATTAAGAAATCAGGTATGAAATTATTCATATGCTATATTTTCCATTGGGCTAATGACCATAGCAGTTACTGCCAGTAAAACTAAAAAAAAGTCAATTATATTTAACAATGATTAAATAATAACTGAACAACGATCAATTTATTTCAAATTTAATTTTATTAGCATTTCATGTAGAAGTATATTACTTTAAGTTTTGCTACATCATAACGCTTACATAAAAAGATTTAAGATAATCAAATTTTTAATATAAAAGAAACAACAACAGCTCAACTTATCTAGAGAGATTAGATAGAAGAAAAATACTTTATTGACTATATTAAGAAAAGTAAGAGATTAAATAAGGTAAACAGAGAAGGAAAAAGGTTCACATCTAAGTGTATTTAGTGAGCTTCACTATATCACTAGTACAAGAGAAAAAATATCTATATAATAAAACCGTTAAACACAGGGAGAAAAAATTTTACAGTAAAAAACAAAAACAATCCATTAAGTTTTAAAAAACAAAAAAGACAACACCAAAGAGTTCTATTATATAGAATCTAATACGACTTAAACAAGCACTTAAAACGATATACACAAGGAGAGATTTTATTTTAGCGTAAAAAAAATAAAAACTACATGGTAAAGAAAACTCGTTAAGTGTAAAAAACAGAGGTTGAAGAAAGTAAACAAAACTTAAACCGAAGAGGAACTTTTAACAAGTAAAGTTGTATGAAAATCTAACAGAGTAAAATTTAATTAAAAAGGGTACACAAAAGAACAAAAAAGAAGACAACACCGAAGAGTTCTTTTATAAAAATCCTAGTAGGATTTAAACAAGAACCTAGGAGGACCTACACAAGGAGGGACTTTTAAGTAAAAAACTCTTTGGAAAAAACCACAAGCTAAAGAAAGCTCGTTATGTGTAAAAAAAAGAAGAGGAAAAAATTACTACAAATTAAAAAAAGTTTAAGGTAATTTAAGTAAAAGAAAACAGACAGGAATAGTAGGACCATAATAATTATGGTTGGGTGGGGGGTTGGATACCACCCTGATTATATTCTTTGGAAATTTGTAAAACTGAACTTTTATGTAAAATATAATTTAAGACAATATAACTGATATATATTTTTTAATTACTATGTATAACATTTGTTTTATAATTGTAAATAAATACACTTTTTGGATAAATTTCCAAAATTGATGTATTTTTTTATTTTCAATATTACATTAAGTAAAATTATACAATTTGGAAGTAAAAGTGTAGTTTGTAATAACCTAGTATTAAAAGTGTTTTTATAAATCGATTAATGTTGTTTTATGAAAATGGGGAAAATGACAAAATTACATAAGTTAAATTAAAAATGATTTGAGTTATTTAGAAATAACGAAAATATATCTATGTTTTTATTAGGTTTCAGTTAGAAATCATGGTATTACACAAGTCTGTCTTTCATCCAGAAGGTTTTGAGTTCAAATCCAGGTTAGGTTAGCATTTTTCACATGCTATAACATCCATATTTGACTAAAACTAAGTAATTAGTTGCTGAAATAAATAATTTATACTATTTAAATTAAATTATTTACAAATAAACCTGTAATATTTTAATTGGGCTGTTTTTTTTTTGTATTTAATTATACTTCAGTATTAATTTTAACTTTTTATTACAACAAAACAGAAGAGGAATAAGAAAACTTATAAAATTAAATTGAAAGTTTTAGATTAAATCTAATCCTGAAAACCAATTACAGTAAAGTCTGTTTTAATAAAAGTTGGTCAAATTTAGAACAATAAATCCATCCACCTGGTCATCCGCAAACAAAAGTGAATATTCTCATCACCACCAATCTGGACTAGCATCATACCACACATTTTTTATCAGTTTGTAAGAAAAAAGTTTATATAACTGATAAAATTTTGTTTTGTCTTAAAGAGAATTAGAAGTAATAGGCATTTTTGTCCCACACTTTTACTAATAACAAAATCTCAATACTTGACTCTTATCTTTACACAGCTTTTGGCATGTTGTACTTAACTTAATACAATTTATATGTTGGTCTTCTAAAGAGTTCCATAGCAATTTTTGAGGTAAATTGACAAAAGTTTTCTTCAAGTCAATAAATTGTATCGATACATTAAAAGTATGAATAAAAATAGAACAATGAACAAATTTGCGGACTATTTTGAAAAACAGAAAATGAAAACAAAGTTAAGAGAGAGACATGAAAGAGAAAAATATCAAAATTGAAGATGTAGAAAATAAATGATTGTAGACAGATATGATATGTGCAAGCACTTTGAAAGAATAAATATATTATTTAATTAATATTTCAATTATTGGACATTGATAGTTTTCAAGCAAACTGTTAATATCTCATTATTCTACTGTAAAATGAATTGATTAGCAACCGAGTGTATTTCTGTGTACTACTCACGTGTACAGATTTGAAATCATAATATGAGAAAGATCTATAACAGCAGCCACTTTTGCTGAAAAAAAATGTAATTAACAAATCAACAGTTTTGTAAAAAAAACCACAAAACACTCTAACTCTCATATTTTATTTTGATGTATTAAATTGTACAGATTTTAAAATCCAAATACTTAATTGGTATTTTATTACAATACAAGAGCTGAAAGTTTTCTCCTTCCCCACTGCTGGGTCAAGTATATTAGTGATTGTATTGTACTAGTTAGTTGTGTTTGTATTTTATATACAAATACGTCATTTTATTAATAATTTGATGATGTCATCTGTTATATAGTACAACAAACAAGGCTCACCTGTCCCGCCTCAGCCAGGTAACAATTCAGTTGACAACATTAATTACTTTCTAGTAAACTGTTAATCCAAATATATTTCAATGTACTACTAAACTCTATCTGTCTATATATATAATACGAGAGAGATGTACAACAACTTTGGCTGAAAAAAGGTATGTAACATCCATTTTTGAAAAAAAGTCTATCCCCACTTTTTTTGATATCTTTGATTATACATTATATTAACTGCTAATATTTTACTATTTTATGAATTTGTGTCATTACTGAACATTAATAATTTCCCAGCAATTGTAATTTCATTATTATTCTATTAAAATAGAAAACTTTATTTTAGGCACTGAGAAAAGAAAGATGTGTTTCTTTTGTCACATCTTTTTAAAGAGTAATAATAGAATACTGAAAAAATTAATAGATTTCTGCAGAAAGAAAAACAAAATAAATTAATTAGACTGAAGCGATTAAAAAGATTCTCCAAGACGTAGGAATTGTTGAAACTTTTTTAAAACAAGATCTGTTTAGAAAGTTAATTTTCAATCACGAGTTGGAAAATAGACAAAAAAGATGGTCTGGAAAGAAATAGACTGGAGAAGAGAGAGAGAGAGAAAATGAGTTAAAAAAAACAAAAAAATTATCATTAACATTGTCCATATATGCCTAAGATTATAACAATGACATACCATTAAATGTAGAAAAATGAGATTTTTATAAATGAAACAACCTCATAATAATCTACTTTTTGATATGAGGCCACCAGATTCAAACCCCCATGGCTGGGACACTAAAAAATTTAAACGGAAAAGTTAAGACTATGCAGATTCACAACGTAGGTCAGGCAAAGAGGGTAGCTTTAATTTAGTTTTAATTATCTAACTGGTACAGGATAAATGCATCTGGTCATAATATAATACAACCAACTGTTCTTACGAAAAGGAATCATGTACATTTTAAATAAAAAAGCAATCTGTTTTTTGTAGAACTTTATTTGATTAAAAAAATAAATAACTTTGAATGTACATATGAAAATTAATCAAAAACATAATTTTTAAATAATAAGAGTATATAAATATAGTTTAATGCACTTAAATATTTAAGTGGAAGATTAAGTTTTCATTTTACATACATATTGTAAAATCAGACTATATAATTCTGAAATCTTTTAATTTAAGAACAAAATATTATTTCTTAACATCACATAATAATCGCAATTTATATATTATAAACATTTCTAAAACTGAAATATAATAAACTAATTTTTTTATTACAATAAAATACTCTCATAAAGATATTTATTTTATAAAAAATTGAATACATATAAAATTTAATAAAAAATATTATTTTGCGATAGTAAAATTTTAGTCAATAATTTTGAAAAACTGTTGAATCTGCTAAAAAGTCCAGAAAAAAGCTCAACTATTTGTAACCAGTAACTAAACTAGAAAACTCAAGTCCCCTGAATAAACAAGAAATAAAAAATAAACAGATCTCTAAAAATTAATAAAGCATCCGGGTGAGGACCCAATAACTGTGTAATTTTTTAAATTATGATTATTAGCTAATTAATCAATGATCTATTACAGAAAATATTTGGAAGACAAAAAAAATCCTGCCAGAATGGCCACTCTGCCCCAATTCATCCTTGACACAAAAGAGGAGACAAAATTTACAGTGGAATGTCTCTCCTTTCAGTAACCTTTTAAATGTTATAAAACTTGTAGAGAATACAAAGAAGAGAAGAGCACAACAATAAACAAATTGGGAAATATATCAGGGTGGTTTAGAAAGGGAAGATTCTGTGTGGAAAAAATAAATAGTAAAGAGGAGATTTTTTTGCCTTTACAAAAGATCGGGCAAGATTCAAATAGAAAAGGTAAATGTAATTGCTGAAATATATTTCTTAAAATATATAACAAAATATTTCTTAAATAGATGTATCGGAATATACCAGTAGCAACAAAGTATGATCTAATCTTAAAGATTCTTAATTTTTTTAGGTGTTAAAATAAAATGTAATTTTTTTTATATTTTCTGATATTATATATTTTGAAAAATAATTTGGTAAATTTACAAACATAAATTCAAAATAATTGCAAAGTTATACAAATTTAACTCTTAATTGTTGTCGTCTGGTCATTTTTGACCTGAGAGGTATATTTTTGTTGGCTATGTTGACATGACAGTTGCTACTTCCCAGATTTTCCTTGTCCACTGTATTCAAGGGTGTTTCAAGGTCAGCTATAGTGCCATGTACAATGAAACTTATTGGTTTACCTTTTACGAGTGTTCACAATCAATCCGATGATAGTAGCAATGTTACTTTTTTTTTTTGGTAATAAAATCGTCATTGTATTTTTTACATTTTTAACAAATTATGAGTTTACTGAGTATAAGTACCTCTTGTGAATGTAGTAAAAGCTTGAATGAAAATGAAATTGAAGATATCTTAATGAACTGATGATCTGTAGGACAGTGAATCTATATTTAGTGAATATGATAGCGATAGTGAATGTGACATAGAAAGTCCTGACAATGTATGTGAAATTAAAAACAAAAACGCGATGAGTGTATCCGATGAATTGTTGAAGAGGAAATTAGACGAAAGTCTGTTTATGAAAAAAATTGTTATAAATTGAGTACTGAACTTATTAGTTCAAGAACTTAGGTTATTAGGACTCATCTTTCTCAAATAAAAGGAACTGCTAAAAACTTGAATCTCTATTAATTCAATTTATTATTGGGAATTACTGTTTACTGATGAAATGTTATACATTATATTAGAACAAAAAATTATTAAATTATCACTAAAACTACTGCTCCGCAACTTCCTTTGTTAATCACACTGATAATATTGAATTAAAAGCTTTAATGGACTACTGTATTTATTTGGTATATTTAATTCTAGTAAAGAAGATGTGAGGAATCTACAGAAAGTGATGAACTGGAAGTGTTATATTCAGGGAAACCATGTCCCTTCAGCAGTTTTTATTTCTGTTAGTTTTAACGGCACTAAAGTACACTCCAGTACACGAGATGGTGACAAAACTGCTCATATTTTCAAATTATTTAAAATGTTCCTCTCAATTGCCAGTCCAATTATTCTCTGTCCAAGTATCTTATTGTAGACAAGATGCTTGTCAGTTTTCAGGATCTATGCACCTTACGAATGTTCATGAAAAATAAGCCCAGAAAATATGGACACATATTTAAGAAAATCACTTGCCTTAACTCATATGAGACGACGACTTGAAGAATCCAGACTTCCAACATTGCTGACTTTATTATTAGAAATGTATTAAAAATTAAAAAAGGATAAATCGAACCTGAATTGCTACAGAAAAAACACAGGCGATGTCATATGTGCCCATCAATCAATGACAACAAACATCTCAACGTCTGTAGTGAGTGTGAGACCATGTATGCAAGTACAAATAACCTCATAAGAAATGGTTGCAAAAATGAAGATCTTGAATAAAATCTTGCAATTTTTGGTCTTCATTTAAAATTTTTCAATACATATTTGTCTTCAATTAGTTTTGATATATCACAATTTATTGTTACAAATACATTTCATTGAAGAATCAGACATTTTTAAATTTCATGACACATAGAACATTTTTTTGATTATTTAAATTTTTAATTACTTCGTTTATTTTATAATACATGTAAAAAATTTTCATTAGTAGTTGGTATCAAGAAAAAACATCATTAAAAATGTTAATCTTTTTATTAAAAAACACTTTTGTAATTTTCATACATATATAATATATTTATGTTGAATATTTTATTTCTTAAATGCAATGATAGATATTTGAAATAATGTACATTAAGTAATTTGATGTTTTACATGCTACAATCAGGTAATCTAATTAAATTTTAAATAAAACCACTAAAAAGCCACCTTTGTATGTTTTTGCATTGCAAATACGGTCAATAATTTTGTCAACCAAAAAAAAATTTAATATTGAGAATTTCAATTTTTGGGTCAGCTGTGAACCGACGATACCATTAATGTAATAATAGCAGTAAAGAGTTAAAGTGGTACAGAAGTAGATCGAATTCAAAGCGTGGTAAGAGACCTGACATTTCAAGTCACTGCCCTCTATTGTTTAAGTTTGCAGCTCCTATACTTTCCAAAGGCTCTTTCCATTGTGAATAGAATATATTTGAGAATCCAATAGAAATAATAACGATTTGAGACATGTATTTCAAAATGTTAGTTTCTGTTCATATTCAAGTTTATGAGCACTTATAAATGTTAGTGTGCAACAAAGAGAGGAAAATAACTCACAACCAGGAGATAAGATAAGAAAATTTTTTTAAGAAATTGACACATGAAAGAAGCAGTCATTCTTTTACATGTTGATAAAAAATTAAAAATAAAGTTTTTGAGGTCAATAATGACAACAGGTTCAGGAATCCTACTATTTGTTTTTAATATGCGAATAAACTTTAATACAAAATCGGAATGAGGTTTTAAATGAATTCAAGATCAACGTTATTTGTGAAAATGCATTTGAGAAAAACACATGTAATGTGTGATTTGTATAAGAAGTCTCACTTGTGAACTTCACAAATATTTTTCCTGAAATGGTAGAATTTCTCAGCACCAACCAAGTTATCCGACTGATAATACATGGTTCTGGGCTTAAAATATTCATCATCATGTGCATATTACATTCTAGAGTAATATATAAATCTAAAATCTTTTTAAGTCGTCTGTAGCCTTGGAGTCAGTGGTAATGACTCAGTTTTCATCTAGATGTCTTGGATTCAAATCCCGGTCAGGAATCGTATTTTTCACAAATACCATGGCTACAAAACTGCCATTTTACTTAATCCTCTGATGCAATACCTAATAGTGGCAGTGCTACTACAGTGGTAGGTGAAATTATTAATAATGTACTTTGTAGCCATAACTAAGCCAAGCGTTAATTTTTTGTTTACCTACTATAAAACTGCTCAAGTTTCGACTTCGGATAATTTCTTCAATAATTATCCCTTACACCAACCACCATAATGTTGAACAATACCTTGACAGATTGGTTTTCATATCTTTACATGGATAAATTTTGTTATGGTTGATTTAAATTATGCACACTTGAAAAAATTATATTCATTTTTTCCCATAATATAGTTTCTTACTATAAGATTTTTAAAGGTCATAACAATTCTCTAATATGGATACTAAGATATCTTTTTGAACTATAACTCATTGAAAGATTTTTGACAAAGGTTACAAACAGAAATTTAGTTATGAACAAAATTAGTTATGAATATTAAGATGTCGCTCTAAACTAGAAAGGCGATTAAAAACCTTTTCGCAGAATTTACAAACATAATTTTTCTCTTTTTTATGAATATTAAGATGTAATTTTAAAGTGTCTTTGCGATTAAATGACTTTTGACAAAAGTTACAAATATAATTCTTCTCTTTTGTATGAATATTAAGATGTGTTTTTAAACTGGTTTTGTGATTAAATGACTTTTGACAAAAGTTACAAATATAATTCTTCTCCTTTGTATGAATATTAAGATGTTTTTTTAAACCGTCTCTGTGATTAAATGACTTTTGACAAAAGTTACAAATATAATTCTTCTCCTTTGTATGAATATTAAGATGTTTTTTAAAATTGCTTTTGTGATTAAATGACTTTTGACAAAAGTTACAAATATAATTTTTGTCTTTAGTATGAATATTAAGATGTTGCTTCAAACTAGAAAAGCAATTAAAAACCTTTTCGCAGAATTTACAAACATAATTTTTTTCTTTTGTATTAATATTAAGATGTGCTTTTAAATTGCTTTTGTAATTAAATGACTTTTGACAAAAGTTACAAATATAATTCTTCTCTTTTGTATGAATATTAAGATGTCTTTCTAAATTGCTTTTGTGATTAAATGACTTTTGACAAAAGTTACAAACATAATTCTTCTCTTTTGTATGAATATTAAGATGTATTATTAAATGGCTTTTTCGATTAAATGACTTTTGACAATAGTTACAAACATAATTTTTCTCTTCTTTGTGTGTAATAAGTTGTGTTTTTAACTTATTTTCAAGAATAAGAGACTTTTGACAAGAGTAAGAATTATTTTCTTTCTCTTTAGCATGAAAGTTAATGTGCCTCTTTAAAAAACATTTACATCTGTATCTTTCATTGCAATATTCACAAATCAATTTCTTTCCTTTCTGCTGAGGTAACTCATTTTCACTACTTATATCCTTCACTAAATTTTCTGTTGTTACATCACCATTCGCAAACTTGCATTCACTGGTTTTTTGTTTTATAATTCCACCATATACCGAATTATTTACACATCTCTTACAATTCTTAGTACTTCCAGTGATGGTTAATTTATCAATAACAACCTGTAAAATTTAAACAACAATTAAAAAGTAATTATGAATTAATGTAAAATTATTTCCATTACAATAACATTATTCTATTTCATAAAAAGCCGCAAAATATGGATAAAAAACTGAATATTTTAAACATATATTCAAAATAAACATCGTTTGGAATATTATTTAATGATTGACAAGTAAAGTTTAATATTCTAACAAACTTTACTTATGCTATTGCATATCTATACACATGGCTGAAACTTTATCATATGCATGTTTTTGGAAAACCAACAAAACTAAATAGTTAGCAAATTAATAATAAAAGGTCAATATATCTATTACTTCTATATCAAGTCAATCTATGTCAATCAGATACACTAACCCACACGTTTTACATATATAAAATTTTATATACAGATTGTTTGAGCTAAAGGTATCCAAAACTAATGGCCTATATTTAGGAAATCAATCCTAATTTCTTAGTAGACTCAAATGTAGCATAAATCTCTAAGACTTGTTCAGTATACTTTCAAGAGTCAGTAGAATATGCATATGATGTGCAGACAAGCTGACTCCAATGTGATTGTAGTCCATCAAGATGTGGATCCCACAAAAACCATTCAATGCATGCTTTGGTTAATAGAGTATCAATCATGCACACATGTTCGACAGCTTGTACAAATTGAATGGAGTATAAACTCTTTTATGTCAAAGTTTAACATACTCCAAGGTATGACTAAGAGACAGAAATCATCAAAGGTTTCAGTTGTGATAAGACTATGGATCAAGTAAGCGACGCATTCACTGCCCGTCCCATTAACTTTATTAGGCGACCTAGTTATGGACTGCAAATATCTCTTTCTACTGTTCACAACATTACCATAAGCACTCAGTTTGCAAGAATACAAGTTACAACTCTTATTTATGGTTAGATATCTTATTTAGTGGTGAGAGAACTTTTCGTATGTGCAGGATAGTTAAAGATACATTGTCAAATTTAATGTACTGAAAACCCCATGCAGTAATCAAAAATGAAAGGGACACACCCAAAGTCAATGTCTAGTTACGATGAAACAAAAATGGTATAATCAGACTGATTTTTTTCATGAAGGCCACTGTGACAGGGCACATTTCTCTCAACCTGTTTGAGAATTTTCCTGTTCATCAGATTCCTGCCGGATTCAGTCTCCAACGGATTCAGAACAACAAGGTGTTCCATCACACTTATATTGAGATGTTACCATGTTCCTGAAAAACACTTCCCTAGATGTAGGATAAGATGAAGTACAAACTGCATGGCCAGCTAGATCTCTCAGATATCACTTCTCTAACTTTTTTGCTTGAAATTTCACTAAAAGTTGTAACAAAGGAAAATTTGAGATTTAGAAGATTTAAAACAAAAAAATTGAAGATGTACGTCTAATAATGAAGCTGATGCTCTTAAACACCTGGCAGGAGTTAGATTATTGTCCAGGCATCTAAAGAGCTACAAAAGGTGCATACACTGAAGTAGAAAAATTTACATTAAAACATGGCGAGAGTTGATGTTTATTTAAAAAAAAGGTTACCAAGTTATGTTAACTGGTTCTCTTAATATTAAGCTGTACTTTTAGATACTTTTACACTGGACACTATGATGATTGTAGTAAAACGTCATATTCTTCTGTATTAATATATTGTATTTTTATTAAAAAAAACCATCTTCAACAACCCAAGTAAAGAATTACAAAGTAAATGATATAACATATTATTTTTTATTCCAACGCACTTTTGTGGGATCCTGCATATCAGTTGTATATAATATAATTAAATAAAATTACATATCAAACATAATAAAAAATTAAAACTACAATCATATATAAAAAACATATGAAGTCAGTTAAATAAAATAACTACTTCTACTATAAATAACAACTTACAATTTAAAAAAAATAGTAAATAGAATAAATTTACCCTATGTAACCTGGAAAGCCAATTTACATTACTGAGTGGATTTAAATCACGCTATTTATAAAAATTATGACTATTTCTTTTTTTTATCTAAAAATGTGCTGTCATCTGTTGCTGCTTTTATAAGTGTCATCTTCATATTCTGTCTGAAAGTTGATCAAGTTGGAATCTATTATATTTATATGTTTAAAATCTCTGGAAAATGTCCAAACTTTACGTAGTATTATTTAAATTAAATTTCTTGATATTTTCACTACATTGAATTTTTAATATTTAATTAACTATTTACAATATTTTAATTTTTTATTATGTTTGATATGTAATTTTATATAAATATATTATATACAGCTGATGATGCAGGATCCTGTAAAGGTGCTTTTGGAATAAAAAATAAGGTAAGTGTCATTTCGTTTACTTTATAATTCTGTACTTGGGTTGTTCAAGTTGATTTTTTTATTATAAAAATACAACACACATATATATATATATATATATATATATATATATGATCACACTGGAAAACATTATTTATAATGTATAATTTTATAATAAATAAAATAAAAATATATTTTTTGAATTCTTCTGAATTAGCATCCTCTTTCAACAATATATTAAAAACATTTAAAAAAACTTGTAAATAAATCTGATGAAGTGGTGCGCATGCAAGAAACACATATATATATATATTTCCACATAGAGCAAGAAACTTAAAAACCAAACTGAGAGAGCTTAACTACAGGTATTTGAGTGTTACCTTTTACACTGCTCCTATTAGCACTATTATTGGAGGTGTATATTACTACTCTAATCTATTATTGTCTGTTGTAAACTATTCATGCTTCAGTGCAATAATTTTCGAGAACAGTGGTTTCCTTGTCACCACGATTTGTCTAGTGCAATTCTGACTAGACGATTTGTCTAGTTGTAAGTCCTACACTATCAATAACTGAAGGCAAATGTTCACAATAAAAAACTGAAGTCATTGACAACAGTTTGCATCAGGTGACTCTCAATATGATTACTTTAACATTGCTGCATCAGCTGTGCAGGGTGATCACTTCGGATATCTTTTGTCAAAATGTGGTAGATATGTTAAGTCTTTCTAATGGAAACACAAAATTAGATTTTATATTATTTTCTTTTCACATACAGATTTTATGTCACAACCATGTATAGTCTGTACCAGGTCCACTTTAAACTGCCTACCTGATAAATATTGAAACATGAACACTGAATACAATTAACAACAAATCACCCAAAGCCTACTAAAATGTCACCTCTATAAAACAGGTTAAAATTCACATATTTCAGTCATAAATGAATTTCATAAACACACTTTGCTCTCACACACTGACCATTTATCATTCACAAACATCTTAATAAATCGATATTAATTAACCAGAACTAAATACAGTTACAAACATTTTTTTTTAAACTAACACATTGAAATTTATACACAGTAATGAAATTAACAAAGAGACAAATCATGTTTGTTACAATAGCCAATAGCTAATACTTACACGACACGGATAAAATACCATCCCATCTTTTGTCTTCACTGTGTGAAAATCTTTTATTCGAAGTTCATTGCTTTTCATATTAAGATTAACCAGTGGTGAAACATCATTCAATAAGATCTCAGATTCCTTAAAAAAAAAGAAGAAAACACATTACAAATTAATTAATTTCTAACAAATATATATTTTTTTTTATTCTGACTGGAACTTAGTAATAATACCACTTATATACAGATCAAATATAAAAATAAATATTTTTGATAGTAAATACCATTAAAATCTGTTGCTAAAAATTTTAGAAAAATCCAAGTATTATGACAAAATTAGGCCAAAAAAGAAGAAAATTGTTTTTATATATTTATATTATTTTTATATAAATTTACTATTAATAGAATATTACAATGGTTATATATATATATATATTATACACTTTATTTTCTTATAGTGTATGTTGCAATTTGTTTGACAAATGAACAATAAAGAAACCTTACCATGGCCCAATGAGATCAAAATGATATGTAAACAATGTGTAGTTTTGTACACTCAGGTCTACCATTCCTGAGTCATATGGTTAATAAAACTTCACCTGCCAAAGTACATCGGTATCCAGACTTTAGGTTTTAAATCTGTATAAAAGCAACTAACTTTTTTTAGCATTTGAACCTGAGAACCGTCAACTTCAAAAATCAGCAGTTAAACACTAAACCAACCTGGTGGGCTAAATGCTATGGGCTATATGAGTTAAGAAATGAACTGTATCGAATCCCAAAATTTACATATAAGGTCAAGCTGAAAGGTACATGATGTGAACCAAAGGATCACATAGCCGATTGTTACTTTTGTTTAACAATTGCATCTGGAATTTCTAAACAATCTAAACATACTGTAAAATATCCTTCACTGCAATCTGCAATCAAGCCTGTAGCTCATAGTGAAATTATTCTAGTTCCTAAGCCACCTGTGAATGTATGTTTCGAAAGCAATGATGAAGAATCAGTACTGAAGAAAACAACAATCATTTTATTTTTGAATTATCTTCCAATAAGCCACACAAATATCACAAAGTGAATTAGATGACTTGGTGTGGAATTTAAATTTATCAAAAACATCAAGCTGAACTGTTAGGATCAAGACTACAAGTTGGAATTTACTTCAAAAAATACAAAAATTTCAGGCTTTCGAAGCCGACAAAAAGAATTTTCTCTACTTTATTGATGAAAATAATTTGGTTGAAGTTCATAAACCTGAGGACTGGTGCATTTTCATAGATTTGTCCAAGCATAGTTTAAAAGTGGTTCTACAACAACGGATACAAATATCCCTCAATACCAATCACTTATGATATTATTTTGAAAGAAAATATGATTTGATGAAAGATGTTCTTGAAAAAATAAATTATAAAGAAACATAGCTGGAACATATGTGGTGATTTCAAAGTTATAGTTATTTTGTTAGACATGCAGTTAGACTATACCAAGTATATGTGTTTTCTTTGCAAATGGGACAACTGAGCTAGGGATAAACAGTATGTTACCAAAGAGTGGAAGAAACAAAACAACTAAACTCCAAATAGGAGAAATATTATTCACGGGCCATTAGTTGAATCTAATAAAATATTTTTACCTCCTCTCATTATCAAGCTAGGACTTTGTAAAAGTAATGAAGAAGGATAGTCGTGGATTTTTCCAAATCCAAGCAGAAATTTCCGAATGTAAGTGTAGGAAAAATTAAAGAAGGAATATTTGTTGGTCCTCAAATAAGAGAGTCGATCGAAGATGATGTATTTAACTCAATGTTAACTAATGTAGAATGTGCAGCTTGGGTTTCATTTAAAGACGTTTACAAAAGTTTATCTGCAAACAAAACTCTGACACTTACCACGATATTATTATCAACTTCTTATTTCATATAGAACTTTGGGATGTAATATTTCTTTGAAAATACATTTCCTCCACTCACATCGGATTTTTCCCAGACAACCTCAGAGATGTAAGTGACAAACACACAGTGAATGTTTTCATCAAGACATTTCGGTGATGGAAAGTCGCTGTAAAGAGAAATTCAATACAAACATGCTAGCCGATTACTGTTGGACATTAATTTGGGTTGTGCCTGAGGGAATTTATAAAAGAAAAGCAAGGAAATCATTCTAAAATGGGTATGGCCATGCAAAATTACAAATTTTAACTATATTTTCCCGTAATTGTTTTTGAAGCCTAATTTATTTAAAACCAACGGTAATAGAAAAATTGTATTTACAGATCTGTAATGTACACAACAAACCATTTCAAGAAATGGTATTATACTTAGAGAAACATTAAAATTTTTTTTTTGTCTGTCAGTGTTATTTGTTAAAGCATTAATAAACAAATAAAATATAAAAAAAAATAGCAAACACAGTAATCACAAATTTAATTTTGAGAAAATTGATTTTATAAGTCAATTTAAAACAAATATGGGGGTTGTTCAGGAAGGTTTTGAAGATTTTTTTTTAAAATTTCAACTTATTTCTCCTGCAAATTGACTCATTCCAACTTTCCAACTTTTTTTATATTTTCAGTATGATGTGATTTATCCAACTCTGCGAAATAAGCAGTTCTCTCACCTTTGCATCATTAGAAATGAATCTTTGTCCAATGAGCCATTCCTTCAGATTTGGGAGTAGTAATTAATTGAAGCCAAGTCAAGTGAATACAGCACATGCTTCCACATGTCATTGTCAAAGTGTAAATTATCATTGAGTTTTGCAACTACTATCAGAGATATGTGTACTCGCACATTATTGTAGTAAAAGAGCAGTATCTTTTTGGCCAATGTGGCAGTATATATCAAACATATCAATCAGTCTGGTAAAACATCAGAACATCCATTATCTTCAAAAATGAAATACTCTTACTCTAAGTTAAAATTTAAGTATTTATAATGAAAACAACAAAGTCGCTGAAAACTGTAAAACATTTCATATATTGAAATTTTTATTTATATTTATTTGTGTATAACTTTTTTTGTTTTACCTGAATATTTAAGAACTGAATTATAGTGTATATATATAAAATATTGTCAAGTGAATGATTAATGTGAGACCTGACATTAGACACATCACTAATAAAAATGGCACTAGTCATTCTCAAGAATGAAAGAGAAGAAGAGGTTTTGCAATATTTCACACAACAAATATACACCAGTGTTACATAAACATGATATTACCACTGAAATAAAGGTGATAATCAGCCACACACAAGCAGCTCAATTATTTATTCCACAGAAATTTATGTACAATGGACATCAAAACTATCAGAGAACATTACCATGACTGTGCCCAGATGTACTTTAGTTGCTTCACATGAAACAAAATCAAACTTTAAAAAAAAACTAGGGAAGAAAGTTTAAAGCAATCGACTAATGTACTTTTAAACAGAAAATTATAAATTATATATGACTCCATTCACTAAAAACATTAAAAAGCTGGAGCTACAATTTTAATACATTTTTTTTAAACTTTACAGTCCAGTACACTCTTCTTCAATTCTGAGAAGCCCCTTATTGAACAAAACGTTGAAATTCATCAAAGTCACTCCCAAAAATTGTAGGCTCTCTGTAGGAGATGATTCTCTCATACTCTGAGAATGACATTTCCTGTCGTATATTCCCGATACAGAATAAAAATTGCACCTACAAGATGTGTTGTTATTATGGAAACCATATAAAAAAGGAATCACGATATTATTGTTGTGAATGTGATGTTGGTATTTGTCCTGCCCCTTGTTTTAGAAATTTCCACACTAAGAAGGAAAACATTTTCATATTTCAAAACATTAAAATTCATTTAAAAAAAAAAATTTATAACTAGTATTAAACTGAAATATAGTAATAACTCTGTGAACAGGCAAACATGAATCTAAGTTATTATTCTGTGATCTTGAACTCTGAATGCATAAATTTATAAATATTTATGAACTATTTCTATAATTTAATAGATTTCACAGTTAGATGAGAAAAGTATACATAGAAGATTCACAACATGTAAACAAATTTCACCATGCCTCAATGAGATAATGTTATGTATCAGACTACACTTTGTTTAATTTGGTAGAGACTCAGATCATCCATTCCTGAGACATATGGTTAATTAAACCCCAACCACCAGAGTACACAGGTATTCACTGTTAAATTAATAAATCTTATAAAAGCAACTGACTTTTACTAGGATTTGAACCTGAGAACTTTCGACTTTGAAAATCAGCTGTTAAAACAACTTTTTTGTGATGAGTTAAACACTAGATAAGCCTGGTGGGTGAAATATATATATTATTATTCTTTTATGACCGCATAGGATCGTTTTAGTCAGTCTGTTATGCATGTCTCTTTGATGGGACTGTTTGGGCCTTGTGGTCCTCCCATTACTTTTTCATACATTTCAATCTTTGTGCCCTTTCTAGTGTTGAAAATGTTTGTATTGTGAGGTTTTATCTTATAAGAGTTTTTGTTCATGAGTTTCTCATTTAATTTTATCGTACCTGTGGCGTCTACTGATGTAATGCCAATTTCCTTCATCTTATTTCTCTGAATCATCTGCATCCTGCCTTTGTATTTTCCGAGTCGAGATTGTACTGCATTAGCAGTTTCCGAAGTCTTGAATACTGCATCCACATGATTATGTTGAAAGAATCCTAATCTCCTCTTATGCATATCAGTAATGGGTTCTAACTCTTTGTACATGATTTTGTTTGGTACACTCCACCACTGCCCATCTTTCTGATACATCTTATCCACAATGCAAGTTCTTCAAATTTTTTCTTTCCATCTTCTGGAACATGTCTGTCTTTGATTGTTCGTTCAGGTGGAAGAGTGTTTGCTGAATAAGTGGTTTATGGTTTTATAACTGTGTTTTAGTGTCTTATTTTTGTATTTATTGATAGGCATTTTTATCATAAGTGTACCAGGTTAATTTTTGTGCTTCAGCTAGATTTTTCTTCTTATTCAGATAAAGGATTTTTTGTTTAGATTGTTTGTTACTATTTCTCCAAGGTATTTAAATTGGGTTACTAAATTTTGGGTCTAATTTTATTTGTAATTTTTTGAAGTACTAATATCCGTGATTTAGTTTCATCAATGCCATTTGCTACAAGTGTCAAGTCGCCAGCAAAACTAGGACAGTTTGTTTCAATTTTTCCACCCATTTTAACTTTTGGGAGACACCTTTTTGAGAGCTTGAGCCATTCCCTAATTACAATTTCTAAAATACAGTTGAACAGTAGTCGTAAAAACTCATTCCCTTGGCGCAATCCTGTTTTGATCTCAAAAAGTTATGAGAGTTCATCTCTGAATTTTACCTTTGACACTGTTTGTAAGGGTCAGTTTTATCATGTTTATAATTTGATAAGTAGTTCAAGGTGTCTTAGAATTTTTAGTAGGGATGCAGTCATAAGCTTTCTTGAAATAGCCAGTTCCTTCTATTGACTTCAGTGTTTCTTAATGATGTAGTCTCTTTATTCTCCTTAGGGGTCAGGTGGTTTCTTTTCTTTGTTTTACTAGATTTGGGAAGGATATTTCTAATTTTTGGGATAATAGCAATAATAGATATTTTTTCAACTATTTTGACACATTTGCCGTTCCAAGATTGATGTTTTTGTACGGGATTTTATTGGGGCTAATTCTTCTGCGATTTGTTTAATGTTGTTGACTGGATATTTGAGTTTATCTGTGATTGTTATTTTTTTGGTCATTTTCATTCTTGACCAGTCGGGCAGCATCCTCTTTTCTTCTAGTTTTAGGAATTGATTTTGTTGTTTTCTTTCTGAAGCAAATTTAATTTTGACTACATAGTGATTGGATCCAGTGTCTACGCCTCGGATGACTTTTACACTGTAGATCTCAATGTGGTGCTGTTTATCCATAAAGACGGTCTAGTTACCATTCTCCTATAATGTAATCAAGGTGTTTTATGATTTTGATTTTTTAAGGTTTCCTCTTGAAATATGTGGATTTCAAGATTAGGTTGTCATTTCTGCAGAGATCGATGAATCTCTGTCCATTTTTGTTTGTTTTCTTTTGGGCGGGCCATTTTCCGATGATGTCGTGGTCTTCTTTCTCTGTCTAGTTGGGCATTGAGTTTCCAATTAATTGTTTAACATGGATTTCAGTTATGTTATTTATAGTTAGGTCGAGTAGATTCCAGAACCATACTGTTTCTTTATGGTCTTTTGGAGAATTATTTTTATTATTAGTGGATGCATGGCTGTTTATTATAGTGTAGATTTTATTAGATGCATTTGGTGTGAGTGTTGCGATTCTTGGAGATTGTGACTTGAATTCTTGTATGCAGTTTATTATTTTGAGTCTGACTAAAAAGCCAGTTCAAAACTGTGGGACTTTTTCATCACTCTCTTTCCAGGTATACCTCTGCAGAGTCTATATCCGTGAGAGTCCATGGCATCCTGGTCAGTGTTTCTTATTTCCTGCAGACCCATGATGAGAATTTTGTATTGGTCCATTCGGCCAGTTATTATTTTTAGTTTACCAGTCTGCTGCAGCAAGTTTACTTTGTGTGTGGAAATGTAGATGGTTTGATTTTGGACTTTGTATTTTTCTTATTTGTGTGTGTAGTGTTAGGGCATTCCAATGCTTCCAGTTGCATGTTATCTTCTAAGTGGCAGCCCACCATATCCAAATGCTGCCTTTTCTAAACTCTGGTGTTGCTTGGTTCAGGAGGTGGTGTATTTCTTAAAAAAGACCATTCAGTGACGCCTCTCAAGGGGACACCTGTCAAACTAGGTTCCGAGTTACATCTCTAAATGCGATCTAGCGAGGTGTGATTTGATGATAAATGAAGCTATGAAGTTTTTTTTAGATTCAGTTCACCAGACAAATTTCTCCTATTTGTTTGGGATACTTCCAAGCATAACCCATGAAGGCTCAATCTGACTTTTGTTAAAAGATGTTATTTTGGAGAAAAGTTAAAAAGTCTGATCCTAAATGTTACACTCGTGTATATATATATATATACAATAGCCTTCGCAATTCACAGAATTAGAGAAACACTCACCTTTAATCTTTTACTTCATCATAATGCTATTGGGCCTAAGCCCATCCTCAGTGATATCTTTTATAAATTCTTAAACTGTTTATAATTACACAATAACTATTAGCTTTTTACATTTTGTAATCTTTTTGCAATTGTTGGATTTAATTTTATAAATACCAGAAGAATACGATAAAACAAAAATTCCCGTTATTTCAATTGAGAAATAAAATGAATATATAAATGAAATGGTTTTAAAAAAAATTAATGACCCAACAATAAAGTTTTAAAAATTAAAAAAAGATTCCATAGTTAAATACAAGGAAATATTTAATAATAACAATAAATTAAAATATCATATCAGATTATCCATATATACCTTGTACCCCAAAACTTACAGGTTTCCCAAAATTA
The DNA here is from genome assembly GCF_047948215.1 of Lycorma delicatula. Taxonomy (NCBI): domain Eukaryota; kingdom Metazoa; phylum Arthropoda; class Insecta; order Hemiptera; family Fulgoridae; genus Lycorma; species Lycorma delicatula. Next base: position 7,536,371 of record NC_134455.1, on the reverse strand, counting down.
CACAAGGAAGGTATAACAACAAGACCATTAATTAATTTCAAAACAGCCCCAAGTTATATTATTACTAAAATTATTGATATAGCAATTAGATCAAAGATAAATTTAGAATACAAATAAAATATAAAAAACAGGTATGAATTAATAAATTAAATAAGTTAAAAATTATTAAAACTATAATTACTAGCTTAGATATAACCAATATGTACCCAGATTAACCCATTGATTACACAATCTCAATAGAAAATAAATTAATAAAAGCAGGTGAAGACAAAAAATTTATAAATATTTAACAATTAGAAACATGTCAGCAGAATTATTTTGAATTTATTGGAACCTGTTACATATGAGAAAATATTTTACCCATGGGATTTCCCTTATCTGCTTTAATGTCAAAAATATATTGCAGGAATTTGATCATAGAACAGTATATGGCATAAATCACGTATATTAAATTTTATTGTGGGTCAGATTCGTGGATGATAATTTTGTTATATATGAACCAGTTATAGATAATGATGAAGTAATTTTAAATAAATTCAGTTCAGATTATAAAACTTTATATTTTACATATGAAATGGAACATAACAGAAAATTAAATTATTTAGATGTAAATATTAAAATAAAAACAATCAAATAATAACTGAATTATATAAAAAACCTACCTGAAATGAAATTATTATAAATAGGAATTCTAATCATATTTGGTCCCAGAAGGTTAATATTTTTAAGTTCATGATAAACAGAGCAATAAAATACATAAATGAAAAATGGGAATTTTGTAATTTTAGTATAAAGAATATAGCTATAAAAAAATGGATATCATACGTCATTGATTGATATTAAAAATATAATCCAGAATTTTTCAGTAATACAAATATTACTACATTATTACCCATAAAAATATGTAAAATAATCTTATACAAATAAAATTATAAAAAACTAAATTGATGCGTATACAAATAAAAAATACAAACCTGATAATCATATAATAAAACATTAAAAACATACAAAATCCTGTCGAGAATCATATACAACCAACATGAACTGGAACTTGGGGAATACCAAGGGGGATTTAGGCCATGGAGAGGTTGCCCGGAGCAAATAATATCCCTAAAACTTATGATGGACTTATTTAAAAGACGGAAAAAACAACTAATAACTAAAACCTTCGTTGACTTTAAAAGGGCCTATGATTGTATACACCGACCAACCATGCTGAATATTCTGAGAAACCTGGGCCTTCACCCTAAACTCTTAAACATGATAAAATTAACTTTAACCAATACCCAGTCCAGAGTGAAATTCAGAGGTGAACTCTCTCAACCCTTCTACATAAAAACTGGATTGAGGCAAGGAGACGGCCTCTCACCACTCCTTTTTAACTGCGCCCTCGAATTTGTCATGAGAAAATGGTATGAAATAAATCCCAAAAATATAAAAATGGGTACTAAGAAAAACTCCATCACACTAAATCGCCTAGGATTTGCAGATGACCTCGCTCTTTTAACAAATAATATTCAAGAAGCCAAAACACAAATCATGAGCCTTCAGAACCTAGCACAAAATACAGGGCTTCATATCTATTTCGAAAAAACTGAACTAATGGCCATAGATCCTCTGGTAATAGAGCACATTACGGTAAACAATCAGAAAATTAAAATAGTAAAACAATTTAAATATCTAGGGGAAATAATAATTTATAATTTAAATGAAAAAGTGACATGGCAAAACAGGACAAATAAAATGATTAAATCCCAAAAATTAACTCTGTCAACATATAACAAAAAATGCCTTTCAACTAAAACAAAACTTAAACATTATAAAACTGTAGTACAGCCAGAAGTCACCTACGGAAGCGAGACCCTTTTCAAAATCACCTAGAAAAACCGAATTGAAAAAATTCTGAAAATAGAGAGGAGAATTGTCGGAACGTGTATCAATAAAAAACACCAAAAAGAAGGCCGATGGTGGATTGTGCCAAATGAGGTGGTGTATCGAGAAATAGAGCCTGTTACTGATACTATGCGGAAAAAAAGAATCTCTTTCTTTGGTCATAAGGACACAAGGAAACAAGACTGTCAAGAAATATCATTGAAAAGCTCTGGTTCCAAAAGCTAGAAGTAGGATGGATCAAAGAAATTACAGAAGATATGAAAGAATTGGGAATTTCCCTGACTGACCTACAGAATAAAACTGGAAAAATTACAAAGCTAAATAAAAATTAATAAAAAATCTTTAAAAACATTTTGAATATTTTTAGAAGTTTAAAATTTGTTTTATTAATTTTTATTTAAAACAAACAATTTTTACACAATGTAAAAAGCTAATAGTTATTATATAAATTGTGAACAGTTAAAGAATTTATAAAAGTTATCACTGAGAATGAGCTTAGGCCTGAAGGCATTTTGAAGTAAGAAATTAGAGGCAAGAGTGATTCTCTAATTCCGTGCTTTGCAGAGGCTGAAAGAATATTCTATCGTACATATAGACATTTATGTAGAGAGAAAAAAATGGACTATAAAAAGTTTAACCTGCTAAATAATTAATATATACGAGTTCATAAATGAACTGCATGGAATCCAAAATTTACATGCAAGGCCATAATAATGAAAAACAATACAGTAGGATGCCAATTTTCAATATGTCTGACAAACTGGACTTCTTAAATCCAAATTAAGAAATTAAAGAAAAATAATACATTATTTGAAAAATAAATCTTCACTTCAACCGGAAATATTTTTTTATGTTTATTTTACTGAATTTTTCAATTGACCTTTTTGCAATTCATTTAGCAAAAACATATATGTATTTTAGCCTTTGTAAAACTTATTAAAGTAAATTTTTACCCAATTATCCAGATCTGGCCTTGTAAAGGTTCATCTGGACAATTGGTGTTTTCACTGTATGCAGAATCTAATATCCTTACTTACAACTTCATTTTTAACTTCTAAATTTTCTGATTTATACAAATTGGTGTCTTCAATTGCTAAATGATCTTTTTTGATATCAAGTAGTTCCTCTTCCAGCTTTAGTAAATCTACTTGCTGTAATAAAAAACAAAAAAATGAATGCTGCAAAGAAAAGATTTTTACGATTTTTTGTATAATTTATTAAATAAAAATAAATTGCTCCTGTAATTTGCTTAGCACACACATTCAGGACAGCCACAGTTAAATTATTACTATTATTATTAGGTGACTTTAATATGCCAGATTTTGCAAAATATTATCAAAAAATGTTTCAACTCATATTATAGATTTTTTACAAATTTTACAATAAAACCTTTTACAATCAAATAATCTGTTAAAACTCTTGTGGTAATTCTCATGAGTTTGTTTTTTCTAATCTTACTGACATTATGTTAATAATGCTTACAGTAAAACGTTTTATCATGGTAAATATCATTTACCTTACAGATAACGTTGCCTAAGATTTTGAATTAAATCTTATAGCTAAACAATTCTTACCAGATATTTTTATAACATTCACCATTTACCAAATAGGAGTTTGATTGTAAATGATATTTATTTATTATATTGCCATATAATATTGAAGTTTAAGAGTGAAACAAGGAAACTGAATTTAGTAGCAAATGAAAAATGCAATACCTGACTCGGATTTGATATTTATCACCAATATAGAAATTTTTTTTAGAACTGCAACTACATATTAACAATATTGTTGATAATCAAGTACCAAAAATATTTATATATAATGTAATTTTTGAAGCAGAATTTACACAATTATTAATGAGAAAAACTTCCATAATCTTAAAAAACAACACACCTTCTTATTAAACAACAATACCTTCTTATTAAAATATATTTAAGAACAAAATATTTGTAATACTCTTAGTCAAGATTTATTTTTTAATTATACTGTTAAAGTTGAGGAATCTTTATGCAATGGTTCCAAAGAGTTTTTTAAAACAAGCTAACAAAAACAATGATAAATCTATTCTAGGTGGCCACGAAGGCGGAGCAAATGTCCTCAACACTGATGAGGCTAAGGCCAATGTCGGAGGTCCCAGGGCATCTAAACGCAGGATATTAGCGTCTACGGTGGTGTTGGATATATAGCCGATACTATTGCTATCACATACAATATTGTATATGATGGCGGTAAGGTGGGAGGCCTTCAGACTGAAGAGCAAGTATAGGAAGTTGGCAATCAGGGTAGCCCAATTATATAGGACAGTTTCCTTGGATGCTTCACTAGTGGTGGTGTGAATGCCACCATGGACCTCATAGCCAAGGGAAAAAGGGACAGGATCACAGAAGGCAAGGACCCGTATGTTTATTGAATAGCAGGAGGTGGAAGAATCCAAAAGGACATTAGAGCTATATTTTGATCCCAGAAGTAGCTGCTGTATTGGTCAATAGACCATATGTCATTTGGGGTCTACGTCTGCAGGATTGGAAGGAGGTGTACAGATCAATGTCAGTATTGTGAAGAAACTAACACAATGGAGCGCATCTTTTTCATGTGTCCCAGGTGGAAGGAAGAATTGGCATGTGATGGTTTGGACTCGCTTGGGGGTCATGCAGTTGATGCTCTTGTTCGGTGAGAGTTGGACCATGTGTTCACAGTGGTTTCTGGTGGAGCGCTCCACCAGAAACTACTAATGGAAGAACATGAGGTGGGCAGCAAAGATGTCAGTTGAGGGTAGTGCTGGGCACCAGTCTTTGGGGGGCAGGTGACAGGTGTGCCTCGACACTGCCATCAGCAAAGGCTCCCATGAAATGCATTCCTGCCATCTAAGGCCAGCATAGCTGTGTGGAGTTAAGAATCTACTTGTATAGTATATATTGAGTTGTAAATATCATGTGAATGTGGTGTGTAAATATTTTCATGAATGTGAGGTGTACCTGTGATGCACGTAGTGCTGAAGTTGAGCCTTTACGGCAGTTCCAGCACCACATTGCCTGAGGGAATGGGCTTTTAGCGAGTCCACTGCAGTAGGCGGTCAACCTCACACTCAGTATGTACAGGGTACTGAGCGTTTGGTTTAGGCATGTTTTCCCAATTCCGATGTAAAACAAAAAAAAACAACACTATTTTCTATTTTATTATGTACTTATGAATTTGCATTCATGGATCTCATGCATGTCTATTAAATTAAATATAAATAAATAATATTAAAAATTTACCACATGCAAAAATTTAAAAACTTACCAAATACAAATTATCCAGCCTTTGCTTGAGAATAAAAATGGAAAATTAGGCCTTAACAACAAAGACAATTGCAAAAATATAGGACGTACTTCAAAAAATTATTAAACTATATGAACCAGCAGTAAGATTTCATTTCTAAAATCCAACATGAACTAATTATACAGACACCACCCATATGCACAGATTACAGTGACTGGCTTTAACTGTCCTTCACAACTCTAGCAACATGACATCTATTACATTGATTGTGTCTAGCGAGTCAGTTACTGCTGCCCACTTCTCATACTAAGCGGCCGATATGATACATCATATCGGCCGCTTAGTATGATGGTATGATGGTATAACCATCAGTTAGTTTACCTAGTTTGATTGGTTTCAGCTATTTTCCATACATCGAGAAATTAATCAATGTTGAGAATAGATGTACAGTAATAATAATTATAATAGCTGAACAAGAACTTTACGATCAGTGAAGTTACCATTGTAAATAGTTTATGAATTAGATAGTATGCAAACAATGAAGATATTGGATTTTAAAGTTTAATGATAAGAAAATTAGAATTTATTTTAGAAAAGCAGAAAAATTTATTTGTTCTGAATGAATACATAAAGTTGTTAAAAACATCTATTCATATGTTAAAAAAAGCTGCTGGGTTGTGTATGAGATTTTTCACTCATTTTCTTATTTCTGCATGCCAGCAATCTGTTAATTTTTTTCAAATTAAAAATCTTTTTGGGTGAAATTAAAATTAATTTAATATATATTCTTAGAATTAAGCTTCACTTTAACAAAGCAGTACTTGCTGATAATACTTCCTATCTCTATCTATACTATTATATAAAGAGGCAGAGGGTTTTCGTTTGTTTGGGATAAACAAAAAAACTCAATCACTTTCAACCAAATTTTTACCCACATTTCTCAGCATAACTGAGAAGGTTTTTAGATATGTTTTCAATCTCAAAAAAAAAATGAGTATATATCTGTAGTAGTGGAGATTTTCCGGTTGAAGCACAATCTTTAATGAACTGTGAGTCATCACTGTGTGAGGTGAGGTTGAACTGAATGCATCATATCAGTCGACTGAAAATATTACAAAAATAATGAGTAATATTAAATTTTGAACAATTCTTTCTGTTTAACAATAATAACCTTCCCTTGGGGTATGCATGTGAGGCTAGAGTGGTGAGGTATACGAACACCTCATGGGAGGCTAGCCCAATCATTACTATGAACTATTAACAAACGGGGTGCCCCTGGACCGCTTTTTTGGAGGTGCTCTTATATCAGAAAACAATCATCCGATTTTGAAAATTCAAACTGGGAATATATAATAGTTTGTCTGTTTGCTCATGCATCATGTGAGAGGAAGCTGACTGATTACATTCAAATTTCAGAATATATATGTGTTACCCCAGAGAAGGTTTTAAGCCATTAACCGAGGCCCTAGCTCCCTTGAACATTGAGATATTAAAAATATTCATTATTTCATTACTGAATATTTCTGCCGCCATTGCAAAGAAATAAGTTATGAATTTTTCATTGTCAAAGGCGTGTGTACTTTAGTTACTATAGTTCCTATTACCTATATTTCATAATTTAGTTTCTTTTTCAGGGTTCTGTCCAACCTCATCATGTATGTTACAATATCCAATAATTATAAATACTTACATGACCTGGATAAAATTCCTCCTCTTCTTCTGCCTTTATAGTGTGTACATCATTAATTTTAAGATTAATCCGAGGTGGAATGTCATAATTTAATGAGATCTCAGATTTCTATAAAAATAAGATGAAAAACCTTACAAAAATGTTGAAATTAATTAATATTCAATAAAATATCTTTTTTTATTCTGACAAACTTAAATATACCATTGTAAATTAAAAAATATTAAAAAAAAAGGTCTTTCAACCCATCAAGGACAGAAAAGAAGACACAAATTATTTAACCCCTTCATAGTTTTTGATGAAATAACTCATCAAATAACTACCCTGATAAAAATTTCCTTGACGAAATAATTCGTCATCCACTTTTTTGCTGAAAAGTGCCACTGATGAATTATGAATTGACCCATTTAATTGTGTTTGTTGATGGGTTACTGTAACATATGCGAGTCTAGTTCCATTTTTACTCTAATTTATTGCTGAAGCGGTAGTATCTTATTGTTTCTCTATTCTATATGTCCTAACAATGTATATTCATTATTCGGGTTATTTTTTACAAATAAATTAGTTGACTAGCAGTTAATATAATAAATATAAATTAGTTGATGTCAAGCAGACTAATCTTTATGTCGAAGATTTCATTAAAAAAAAAAAAATAACTACCAAACCAGTTTTTGAGGTTTCACCTGTGGAAACAGACTGATAATTATGAGATGCTTTTGTTTGTAGCTGTATATATGCTATCAGGAATTACCTGAAAGCCACAAACTGAAAGTTATTACACAAACAATCTCCTTTTTACAACTCTTGGATTTTAGCCCAAAGTGTTAGCCCAAAGAATCGAACTTTTATTGTATTCCCTCAATTTTACTCATGATGATAATACTAATAAATCTCCAAAAAATAAAATCGATTATTGACTATCTTGTTAAAAAATTCAGAGCTGTATATACACCAGAAAAAATGTTAGCAGATGATGAAAATTTACTGGAAAGGTAGGCTAAATTTCATTCACTTTATTAGAATAAAATGAGCACACTTTGATGTTAAGACATTTCAGAGCCAGAAACTGGATATATGAAAATAAAATTTGATAGCATATGTAGATGCAGGCACACAAATTGTAAAAACTCCTAATCATGGCTACACCATTAATATTGTCATTACTCTTTTTGAAACTAGTAACCAACTAGTAAACAATAAAGCTACCCCACGAACATCCACTTAAATGAGGATGATATGCATGACATGTAAACAATGTGTAGTCTTGTACACTCAGGCGTAACATTCCTGTGACATGGTTTATTGAGCCCCAACAATCAAAGTCTATAGGTATCCATGGTTTAGATTTTAATTCTCTATAAAAGCAACTAAATTTTACTAGGATTTGAACTTTACAACCTTTTGACTTCAAAAATCAGCTGTTACAGCAGTGTTAATTAACTGCCTATTTGCAACTCAACAAATATTAGTAACAAAATATATATATATACATATATATATATATATATATATATATACAAACCTTTGTAAAAGTGATTATAAAAGCAAATGTCTATATAGTGTATCTTTTCTACCATATTACTATCTCTTTTTTCTTATACTGTACATTGTATTTTCATTTTTCAAATTTCTTCTTAATTTAACTGAAACACATTTACTTTTTATTTTTTTTTACTTATTGTATTACCTATTAAATATAGAATCACACAACCTTTTTTAAATTACCCTTTTCAATTATCCAGATTTGGCCTTGAAATGTCCATCTGGATAATTGGTGTGCCACTGTATATAAAATCTAACACTTACCACTTCATTTTCAACTTTTAAATTTTCTGGTTTAACTAAGTTAAACTCTTCAATTGGTAGAGATCTGTTTTGATTATTCATAATTTCAAGCAGTTCCTCCTCTTTCACTTGTAGTGAATTTATTTTCTGTAATAAAAAACAATAAATAAATGCTACAAAGTAAATACGTTTATGATTTATTGTACAATTTATAAAAGTAAAATAAATTGTATATTAATTCGCTTATCATACACAAACAGCGCAGCAACAGTTAAATTATTATTATTATTATTATTATTAGGCGACTTTACTGTGCCAGGTTTTGTATGGAAAACCTAAGAAATGTTTCTTTTGCTAAATGTTGTCATACAAACCTAAATATTAAAAATGCTGTTACTCACCATATAAATGGGTGTTGAAAACAACACTACCTTACAAGATGATGTTGTTTTTACAAATTGTAAGCTTCTGCAATCAAATAATTTGTTATCAAATGAAATTTTTTATCATGATAAATATAATTTATCATGATCATCAGAGATAATGTTACCTAAAATGTTGAAATCTAATTTTATTTCTCATAAATACTTAACAGATTATAAAAATATTGATCTTATAATAGTCAGAATTACTAAATAAGAATATATGATTACATTTTCTCATAAAAACAGATTGTAAACAATATTAATTTTTTTTATCGCAATATAAGCATGAAGCTAGTGCATGGAACATGGAAATGTCACTTAATAGTGTATGAAAAATGTCACACCTAAGCAGGATTTGATATTGATCATGAATATAAATTTATTAATAAGAAGAGAGTTCCATAAGCTACAAAAACAATATAAATCTACTTTAATTAAAAATGAAATTCATAGTGTGTGTTAAGGAGGGAAAAATAATGTTGACAACTAAATTCAGATTAGACTGTGTCGAATTAATATGGAAAGGAAAGAAAGCAGTGGTTCTAAATGCTGTCATATATATATATATATATATATATATATATATATATATACTTTTTATTCCCTTAATGTGTATGTTGCAATTTGTTCAAGTAGTTAACAATAAAACTACCCTACCATGGGCCAATTAGATGAGAATGATATGTAAACAATGTGTAATCTTGTACACTCAAATCTCTGCTACAGAGGAATTATTTTTTATCAGTGTTTATTTTACTGCGGGTTTTTAACTGAATTTTTGCAATTCATTCAGGAAACACACACACGCGCACACACACACATTAAGGAATTTATTAATCTCAATTATAAAAGTAAATTTCTACACATAGAAACTTTTTTTTGTTTTTGCACCATATTTCTTTTTTGTTACATTGTACAAATTTACATATATTCCAAATATCTTTCTGGGTCAATCCATTTAATGTGATCCAAGAATTGACACCAATTCCACCAAAAAAAAATTGAAACTAACCCACTTCTTTTCCACATGTCTCAGGACCTTAAAATTAAAAGTCTTCTTTTTTTATTTAAGCAGTTTATTTGTGGCAGCCATTTTTGTTATGGTACACACACCTATTTTTGTGATTGCAAGGGTTTACGAAAACAATCGTAACTAAAAAACTGTAAGTCCGGAAAGAATGAACCAAAAAGCAATATATTCATATTTTTTCAAGGTGAAAGAATGGTCTAGCGGTTTATTTACCTATCTCTCTTCTTTCTACGAGAAAATTAGCGATAAATTTGATCTTGAAAAACAGGGAAATTTTAATTTTGGTAATTTTTTTATGAGGCGAGGATGCCAAACACAGTTTGAATTATTTTATTACATGTAGGTATTGTTAGTAGTTTTACCATAAATAATATGAATAGTGATATAATACTTAACCCTAAATATTTATGAATTTTTGGAAACTAATCTTTTTACATGATTTAAGTTTTGGCTTTAAATAATTTACACCACTTGTAGTGTTTTTGTAGATGTTTATGGAAAATAAAATAGTTTCTTGTGAACTGTACTAATAAAAAAATTATAACCTCTCAAAAATCATGAAAAACTTGTTACAAGCAATACAATTTTGACTTAATAAAAGGGATTTGTTGTCTTCTTGGCGATTTAATATCTTTATGCTTAATACTATAGTTGAAATAGACTTGTTTGAACCATTCAATTGCAGTGCTCATCTTATAACAGGCGCTTGAATTCATTTCCAGTCATCAGGAAAATGCATGCTGCAACATGCTCAAACAACTCAATTAATAGCACTTCCTTATTTAATATGCTACAAGAATTTGGTATGGATCCCAACACAATTAACATAACTAAATAGATTCTTCCAAACACCTCTCATAAACAGCTTTCTTATAATTACCTAACGATAGTTCTTTATATTTTATAGTAGCTTGAATGAGGTTATATTTGATATTGATTCATTTATGTTGGCAATAATAAATAATTACTCTGAAGATGAATTTTTAAATAAATTATATTAAAACAAAAATTATTTATCTGTATCCTGTATAGAGATCACCTTGCTATTTCTTATTTAAGAACTAGAACTAAAGATCTCCCAGTTATAAGATTTGAACACTCACTATACCACTTGGCTGCTGTGACTGAAAATATACAAATAAGTTACTTATTTAACAAATATGTTTAATTACAGTTTACTACAAAACATCACAAGTTGGAAGGTGCCATTTTGGATTTAATGGAGGAACCCCCCCACCAAAAACATATTAATAAATCCCATTATAAGCTGAACCACCAGCCCTCTTGTTATCTAAAAACTTTTTCTAATTTGTACGCCCCATTTTAGAATACTTATTTGTTTCAACATGCCCACTATAATAAAGGTTACCAAAAATAGGGAAAAATACTAACTTAGCATTAATCAGATTAAGCAGAATTCAAAAAACAATGCAAGCTTGTTTAAATATATAAATGTCAATAAGCACAGGTTCATTGAAGTTCTATTTATTATGTCAGTGAAACAGATTCAAATTATGTGTGTATATATATATTTTATAGTAAATTTTAAATTTAATAATACATTATTAATACTTTAATTAAAGTGAGTGGACCAACCCCTTAAGTCTCTTAGCATCCCTAAGGATATGGTAGCACTCACATATAGTGATCATGGATTTATTCAATGTATAATCACTTCTAACCACAAATTACCTGTTAAAAATTAAAAGTTAATAAACAATGGGAAGAATTAATGTTCAAGTACTATTAATAATTATGTACTAAAAATCTATTATTTCTTTAGACAGAAATTTCTTAACGGTAGCTAGTTGCATCATTGCCTAAGAAATACGGTTGAGAGTAAAACAAATCTGACACTCATCCTGCCAAGTTCAAATGAAATTGGCACTCTTAGGGCAATGGCACAATAAATGAACTTAACTGTTAAGGTTATTTCTCCATTCTACTGAGAAGGCTTGTGCCGTCTCAGATAAAACTGGTTTGTAACAAGAACAGCATGAAAGGCATTAAAATATGATATATGTGTAATCATTTCTGAAGGACTGTGAAATTGAAGTTCAGTCTGTGTTTGCATGGGGTAAATGAAATTTACAGTCACACACTTAAAATGTGATTATACAAGTTTCTGAACAACTTTCCTTTTGTGGAAAACGATTTTACAACGAACTAAAATGAATTTACATGACTGTTTAAAGTTCACGCTACCAATTATCAATATAAAAAACTCAAACTTAAATTCTACTGATTTATATTAGAATAGCATAACATTACTTACTTAGTCAAATAAACAAAGTAAACACCAACAATTACACAATAATAATATTATAACATCTACTACATATCTTCCTAACAAAGCTTTCCCACAATTTTATCAGTGATGCCAACACATGCAAATGTATACTTTAATACCTAAGATATCTCGACATAATCTTGGAAAAAAATATATATACATACATATAATATTGCACATTATACTTATTAAACAATTTCTCATTCACGGAAAAGTTAAGTGGTAAAATGTAAAAATAAAAAATGTAAAGAAATTTTCATAAAATTCTTAGAACCGATTGTAAGTTATTAAAATAATAAAAAATAAAACGGCATTTAATAATAATAATAAAGTTCTCATAAACTTGTTTGGAGTTGTTTATTGGTCCCAGACATCTTGAAACATGAACATCTTTGTACGCACAACGATGACAAAATACAGAATGCATCACCTTAAATCCGAAGTGAAATGTCTGTATATCTCTTAAAGAAGATGATAGAGGTCTCGACCTAAAATCACTTTGTAACAGACACATTGCTTCAATGAAGTGATATTTTCTCTCCAGATCTGAAACATCATCATAACACAAAGCAGTAGTTTCATCGGACAAGGGTTACTCCCCTCTAAATCTGAATGGTGACAATTTGTACTCCTGTATCATTACAACTAAGGATAGGATCCAAGCATGGAAATCTAAGGCGCTCCACGGTAGATTTCTCCATTCCCACGAAAATGCTGATAACGATGCATTTACGCGTTAGCTGAGGGACGAATTTCTATTTAGAGAAACTGAACGTTTTGTACGTGCCATACAGGATCAGGTCGTTGCGATGAAGAAGTTCATAGAAGATCAGGACATCAGTGATGAGTGCCGGATGTGTCACCAATTATCGGAGACAATTGATCATTTGTTAACTGAGTGCGCCAGTCTGGCTGACAAGGAAATCTGCATCACCACGATCTTACATTAAACACTGTTCATCAGGCGTTGGCGTTGAAATTAGGACTCGTAGATGACAGGGAGCAGTGTCCTTGTTATGAATATAAGGCGAGGCCTGTGCTGGAAAATGAGCACTATAGACTGTGTTAGATCTCTCGGTAAATACTGCTAAAATTATTGCTGTGAATAGGCCAGACATGGTTCTCCCAAACATTAAAGAAAAGACTGCTCTTCTCATTGATGTCACTCATCCATCTGATCACAATATTAATAAGGCTGAGCAGATAAAATAACCAAGTACAACCCTCTGGCAATAGAGTATAAGGAAATTTACAGACTGAACTCAGCAAAGTCATTCCCGTTGTGATAACAGCAACTTGATTGATTAATAAAAATTCGAAGAAGCTGATAGAAAAGGTTGCCCTGGATCCTAAACTCAAAATTTCAATAGATCGGTAATTCTGGAGAAGTGTAGGATTGTACAGACTGTGTTAAATGTACCACATCACTAAATGAGGCCTCAATGGCCTCTCGTACTGGATGTGAATTATCTCTGAGATGAAAAGATAATAATAATGTTTTCGTTATATATAAAAGTAATACGAAAATGTAGTAGTTGAACATAAAAATTCAAATAACATTGTCGTTAATAACTTAAACAACAAGTAATCATTTTTAATTACTTCATAGATTTTTGTCGATGACGGGCAGAGATTATATTAATTTAAAAACACATACTTCCGTAACAACAAACCGAAACAAATTTATTATCTTTTTTTTTTAAATACGTACTCCAGATATATTATAAGAATTTAGTAGTCGTTTTTTTTGGTGTAGGCTCTTATCACCTAAACTCCCTCCCCCACAAATAACTCTTGAAGACCGGACCATCATTCTGTACCTTTATCTTTGAATCTGTCTTCTCCAAGGTATTTCATGGGTTTTAACTTGATGCCCGCTGTGCATGTAGTAATTGTAATTACAAGGTCATCCAGAAAGAAACCGACATTTGATATTCCATATCATCATATTTGCCTATTCATTATTTCACTAGTGGTGGTGTGTCATTACAAACAAATTAAATATTATTTTTAAAGAATCCTACTTTGTTTTTAGAAATAAAACTTTGTCATGTCACTCTGTTTTGTTTCAGTCTGCAAACATGTCTATAATGAGATTGTACATTTTTTCTTGTATAAAAAAAAGATTAAAAGTTAGGAAGAGCAACTTGTTTGTGTAATTTTACTTTAAATTTGGAAGATACTTATAGAACCTGATGAATTTAGATGTAAATTTACAAATTTCTTTATAAATTATGCTTGGTTTTAAAATCCAGCTTTCATGAATTCTTCTAGACCATACTGCTTCAGTGCTGGTTATTTTGTTGTCCACATTACAATGTTGTCTGGCAAATCCTTTTAGTTAATATAATGAAATATAATTATTTTTTTCTACAAACAATTACATATGGAATTTTGAATCTAATCCTACATTTTCTTATGGCTTTAGCAATTTCAGTTGCATTTCATAAAAACATTATCCATCAATTTTCCTGAAAAACTGCTTTCTTGAGAACATAATTGAATGCTTTTGTAACAGTTCTTCTGTATGAAATGCTTGCTAACACCATTCTGAAATCCTGGATATGATTAATGTCTGAGAAAAATTTCAGATTTTTTTTGCATGCTTAAACCAACTCCTCTAGTTTCAATTGTTTCAGGTAAAAACAAATTTGTCAAAAAATCAACCGATTCTTTCACAAACACAAATCTTCTTGTACTGATCACCAGTGATTGTTCTTACACCACTTACTACTGTTTTTACATTATAAATGCGGCCATTTTAGTAAACTGTAAATGTTTTTGGTATGGTTACTACTATCAGTCAACGAGCTAGTAATTACTGATAAATTTAAGCAAATGAAATGTTTTATTCCCCCAAATTTCAGTATTTACTTAGTAGTATTGGTAAATAGTATTTCAATAAATACTGATAATATTAACTGAAGTAGTAATTGCTTTTTTATTCACAAATACTAAATAATTTACTAAAAATACAGCTGGTAATTACTGGTTTTTATTCCCCTTCCTCAGTGTGACAATTAACATTTTCTGCTATTATTTTTATTAATTTTTATCTTCCGTGAAAAGAATGACTGTTCTAGGATAACCTCAGTCCAACTACTTCCACTACTCGCTCACCTTGTATTCATCCTCTTAATAAAAATTTGTTTTACAAAATTATAAAAAAATTAGAACGTAAAAAAATTATATATATTGGTACCTTTTTTTATTGCAGGCCATATTGTCTCAGAGGTGGCTGTAACCCAAATCACAGTTAAAAAGTTAATCTTGTCCTATCTTGACCTAATCAACCCTAAAATTAATGTGGAAATGTTAGCAGTTTACTTTGTAGCAACACAAATTTTCAACCATCCTTTCATGGATTACCACCCCCATATCCTTGAGGAACATGGATTAATTTTTAAGTTGTCTTTTACATACACATCTATATGATTTCATTCTTTATTTACCCTTAGCTGAATTGTAAATAATCGTTTTTATGTTTATATCAATAATTTTATTTTTACATTTCTTTATATTAATTATTTCACGGTCAGATATAACACAAACTTTTATTTTCACAATACTTTAGATTTCTTGTTTCATTTAATATTTTAATAAACAAATATCCTGTCAACCCTTTATATACATTAAATTTAAAAAGAAATTTTCTAAATAATTAATATTTTTATTGTCTTCATATCAATTCTTTCAATATTTATGATTATATCAACCCATTCTTGGTTTGCTATAATTAATTGATAGGCACATATGTAATAATAATTATTATGTCAACCTTCTGAGCAGATTAAATTTATAATGTCTTAAAAGAATAACATATATTATCATTATGTTAACGCTTGCTGAAATATAGCAACATTAATATGTACGTAAAAAATAAATGTTACTAACAATTAATATACTAATTGCTAACTACTAACATTTACATGCTAGCTACACTAATATTTATAAAAATTAACACTAACTATAACAATATATTATGTGTTTACTTAAAATAATAGGTAACGGGTTTTTTTGTACATTATTCATGTTGTTAATAAATATTTAAGCGTAAATTAAGTTTTAGCGTAACCGCTGATGAGTTTATTTGATAAAAACAAAGTATTCCAAGAGTTAATTAATGTCTGACTGTTTGGGGTTACAATAATATAATTATTAAATATACTAAAAAAAATTCTTGAGAAGTTTAATGTTTTTATTTTTTCATCTTTGGATTAATTTTTAATAAAATATTTATAATAGAATCCTTTAATATAAAGTTAAAATTAAGAAAAATAATATTCTCTGTTTCATGTGTTCACTGAACGTTTTTTCTCTTACTCTGATTCTTTTCTTTTAGTTATCAATTTGAGAAAGAACAGTAAGAAAAAATCTCTCCTATTCATATGGAAGGTTCTGAATTCAAGTCCCAGTTATTTTTCATATGACGGGCTAAGAAATGCTACTATGCCGGAAGAGGTAACTTCAATAATGCAGGAGGTGCTTGATGAGCATCAGACAGAAAGCACTGCCAGAAGCAAGGGAGTCTACTGATGGTGCGAGGAGGTGGAGAAGCTACATAGTGAGTGCCTCAGAGCAAGAAGGCGAGTGCAGAGGTTGTTAAGACGTGGTGACCACCCAGGCATCTTTCATGCTAGAGGGATACTTAATGAAGTCAGCCGTCTGTGTAGGACAGATATTAATCGGGCTAAGAGAGATAAGTGGGCTGACCAGCTCAGTGAGGTTGATGGTGACATGTGGGGCAGCAGCTACAAGATAGTAATGAAGAAGTTTGGTTGTTCCCTCCCCGTTCTGGCATGAGAGTACCTGGTGGATTGTTTGGAAAAACTATTCCCAAAGGCTATCGAGTGCCTTGGCGGGAAATCGCTCTGGAAGTTTCACTGCCTGTCTTTAACCGGGATGAAGTAACAGCTGCCGCCATGCGCGTTAGGCAGAGGAAGGGCCCTGGACTAGATGGCATCACTATCTAGTCCATCTATTGATGCAGTCCAGGTCCTGGTCAATGTGGTCCCGCAAAAGCTACAAGACGCTGCCAACTACTGCTTAACACATGACTTTGTGCCAGATGCTTGGAAGGTTGCTTGGTTGGTGCTGTTGGCAAAGGGTAGGGATAAGGATGTTAATGTCACTGGCTACCGTCCTTTGTGCCTACCGAGTACACTTGGTAAGCTATTCGAGCGGCTTCTTGTGGGTAGATTGACGACCGAGTTGCATGCTAGGGTAGGTAGTATTGTTTTTGCAAAGGTAGGTCCACGGTGTATGCTGTCAACCGAGTAATGAAGCTGGTCGATGCGGCTGCTGCTGGTTCCTGGCGAACCAGGATGATTCCAGTTGTTATCCTACTGGATGTTGAAAACAGTTGCTATAGCCTGTAGAACAAGAAGCTTTTTAGATGAAGAAAAATTCTCTTTGAAAAAACATGGGAACACAAGAAGCAATTTTATCACTTTCATTAATTAATCTTACTAGCAAGACTAAGAAAAAGAGAACTATTAAGATTTATTGAAAAGGTGTTTCATATTTTTGAACGAGTAGAATGTCTTTTGATAGTAACACGGAATTAAAATAAAACAAAACAAAAATTTATTTATGGTTTTTATGAGAATATTTTTAATAGAGAATAAACAATATTTATTAATAAATAATAGAAAATAAAAAAAATATTGTAAAACAGGAGCTAGAGAGTGATTCGCCCTGTCTCACCTTTACTTTTACATCGGTTGTGGATGATAAAAATGGTTGGTGGGCCATTTATTAAGGCATGGTTTTAGTTAATTTTATAATTTAGCACAGAACATGCAAGGAATTTGGAATAGCAGCAAACCGGCCAATAAATGGTCAAATACTCATACGTACATCATACTGCAATATTACGTTGTGTAAGTATTTATTCATAAAATAGCAAAACAAATTTAACTTGTGTATGTGGATGTATCAGGCTAATCCTTACTAATATTATAAATGTGAATGTGAGTTTGTTTGTTACGCTTTCACGCAGAAACTACTCAACCAATCTTCATGAAACTTCGTACACATATTCTCATAGGTTCTCGAAGGGCATAGGACACTTTTTGGTAAAAAAAAAAACATTTTTTTGGGAGGGTAAAAAAATGTATATTGGTAGGTATGATCGTCGTCAAAAAATTTGACCAAATTAACGCAATATGGCGTTCCAGTAAGTAAATGAAATAAGGTGCCAATCTAACACCGTAACACCGATGTTAAAGTCACTATTCAATTGAGTAAAGTCCTTTAGCTGTTTCGACTCCTTTTATATTTATTGTTATTCTTCTGTCACTTCTAAGCAATACTAAAACTTTTCCAGTTTTTGAGGTTAGGTGCCTGTTTATTAATTTACTTCTAACACTATTTTCCGTTTTACTCTAAAATGTCTCGGAAGCGCAAATCTAACCTGTCCAGGGATTCAACACGGGCCCAGGCAGAAAAGTTGCTCGAACTCAAGAATCTTCGGCTCACGCAGAACTAAGACGACAATGTGCTTTGAGGGCTGGTGAAACAACTTCTAAGAGACAAGATAGGTTAGATGAGCAAGCTGAACTACAAGCTATCTTAAGAAAAGCTGAAACGCCGATTCAAACACATATTCGTTTAGAAAGACAAACTAAGCAGCAGACAGCTATAACAGCTAGAAACTCCAGAACAACGAAGGCGAGAAGAATCGTTCATGCAGAAATTTTATGCTTAACAATTGGTCTGTATTTAATAATTGTGGATTCCAATATGATCCTTCACTTGAATACCATAAGCATTCTTTAATATTGGTAATGGCTGTACGAATAGAAAATGTCAGCAATGCGATGCTTTGAAATGGAAAGATGAAACTGCTGGAATGTGCTGTTCTAGTGGTAAAGTTTCACTTTCTTTATTTGGTGAACCAGAGGAGCCTTTGAAAACTCTTTGTTACAGATGAATCGAAGAAATTTTTAAGTAAAATCAGAAAGTATAACTCTTGCTTCCAAATCAACAGTTCACAAAGTTTTACATAAAAAACTGAATTTACATGCCTATAAAATCCAGTTACTGCAGGAATTGAAATCCGATGACGGTATAAAACGTTACAATTTCATTGTTGAAATGTTGGACAGAATAAGTGAAAACGAATCTTTTTTAGATGATATAATTTTTACAGATGAAGCTACATTCCATGTGATTGGATCTGTTAACAGACACAATTCACGAATATGGGGCTCTGAAAACCCACACGCAATTATTGAGAAACAACGCAATTCGCCTAAAGTTAATGTTTGGTGTGGTGCGACAAAAAATCGTGTAATTGGGCCTTTCTTCTTTGCTGAAAAAACAATTAATGGAGTTGTGTATCTTGACATAACCAATTATTGCTTTCTTCAGCTGGATGAACTCGAAAACATTCATTTCCAACAAGATGGTGCTCCCTGCACTACAATGCATTGGTCACGGACGCTTTGTATGAAAAATTTGGAGATCGAGGATAGGCCGGCAAGGAGCCGTACACTGGCCTCCAAGGATTCCAGACCTGACACCTTGCGATTTTTTCTTGTGGGGTGCATCAAAAGTGTTGTTTATACATAAAAAATTCGCGATCTAAACAACTTAAAAACCAGGATTAATGAAGCAATGACAACCATTAACGAAGAAATGTTAACTAATGTTTGGAGAGAAGTTGAGTATCGTTTGGACATTTGTCGAGCGACAAAGAGCGCACATTGAAATTTATTAATTATGTAAAAAAAAAGTTTGAGACGACAAATTTTAAAAATAAAAAACATAAACTGTAAGTAATTCTGTTTTAATTTAAACCATGTTCAAAACCGCACCATTCTTTTATGATAACTCTGTATAAAAGCTGAAAGTTTTCTCCTTGCCAACTGCTGGGTCTAGTATATTAGTCATTGTATTGTACTAGTTTGTTGTGTTTGAATTTTATATACAAATACGTCATGTTATTAATAATTTGATGATGTCATCTGTTAGATGGTACAACAAACAAGGCTCACCTGTCTCACCTCAGCCAGGTAACAATTCAGTTGACAACATTAATTACTTTCTAGTAAACTGTTAATCCAAATATATTTCAATGTACTACTAAACTCTATCTGTCCATATATATAATACGAGAGAGATGTACAACAACTTTGGCTGAAAAAAGGGTGTATAACATCCATTTTTGCAAAAAAATTCTATCCACACTTTTTTTGATATTTTTGATTGTACATTTTATTAACCGCTAATATTTTACTATTTTATGAATTTGTGTCATTACTAAACATTAATAATTTCCCAGTAATTGTAATTTCATTATTATTCTATTAAAATACAAAACTTTTTATTAGGCACTGAGAAAAGAAAGATGTGTTTCTTTTGTCACATCTTTTTAAAAAGTAATAATAGAATACTGAAAAAAAAAAATAGAATTCTGCAGAAAGAAAAACAAAATAAATTAATTGGACTGAAGCGATTCAAAAGGTTCTCCAAGACGTAGGTTCTGTTGAAACGTTTTTAAAACAAGATCTGTTTAGAAAGTTAATTTTCAATCACGAGTTGGAAAATAGAAAAAGAAGATGGTCTGGAAAGAAATAGACTGGAGAAAAGAGAGAGAAAATGAGTTAAAAAAAACAAAAAATTCTGGAAAAAATTATCTTTACCATTGTCCATATATGCCTAAGATTATAACAATGACATACCATTAAATGTAGAAAAATGAGATTTTTATAAATGAAACAACCTCATAATAATCTACTTTTTGATATGAGGCCACCAGATTCAAACCCCCATGGCTGGGACACTAAAAAATTTAAACGGAAAAGTTAAGACTATGCAGATTCACAACGTAGGTCAGGCAAAGAGGGTAGCTTTAATTTAGTTTTAATTATCTAACTGGTACAGGATAAATGCATCTGGTCATAATATAATACAACCAACTGTTCTTACGAAAAGGAATCATGTACATTTTAAATAAAAAAGCAATCTGTTTTTTGTAGAACTTTATTTGATTAAAAAAATAAATAACTTTGAATGTACATATGAAAATTAATCAAAAACATAATTTTTAAATAATAAGAGTATATAAATATAGTTTAATCCACTTAAATATTTAAGTGGAAGATTAAGTTTTCATTTCACATACATATTGTAAAATCAGACTATATAATTCTGAAATCTTTTAATTTATGAACAAAATATTATTTCTTAACATCACATAATAATCGCAATTTATATATTATAAACATTTCTAAAACTGAAATATAATAAACTAATTTTTTTATTACAATAAAATACTCTATTTCATAAAGATATTTATTTTATAAAAAATTGAATACATATAAAATTTAATAAAAAATATTATTTTGCGATAGTAAAATTTTAGTCAATAATTTTGAAAAACTGTTGAATCTGCTAAAAAATCCAGAAAAAAGCTCAACTATTTCTAACCAGTAACTAAACTAGAAAACTCAAGTCCCCTGAATAAACAAGAAATAAAGAATAAACAGATCTCTAAAAATTAATAAAGCATCCGGGTGAGGACCCAATAACTGTGTAATTTTTTAAATTATGATTATTAGCTAATTAATCAATGATCTATTACAGAAAATATTTGGAAGACAAAAAAAATCCTGCCAGAATGGCCACTCTGCCCCAATTCATCCTTGACACAAAAGAGGAGACAAAATTTACAGTGGAATGTCTCTCCTTTCAGTAACCTTTTAAATGTTATAAAACTTGTAGAGAATACAAAGAAGAGAAGAGCACAACAATAAACAAATTGGGAAATATATCAGGGTGGTTTAGAAAGGGAAGATTCTGTGTGGAAAAAATAAATAGTAAAGAGGAGATTTTTTTGCCTTTACAAAAGATCGGGCAAGATTCAAATAGAAATGGTAAATGTAATTGCTGAAATATATTTCTTAAAATATATAACAAAATATTTCTTAAATAGATGTATCGGAATATACCAGTAGCAACAAAGTATGATCTAACCTTAAAGATTCTTAATTTTTTTAGGTGTTAAAATAAAATGTAATTTTTTTTATATTTTCTGATATTATATATTTTGAAAAATAATTTGGTAAATTTACAAGCATAAATTCAAAATAATTGCAAAGTTATACAAATTTAACTCTTAATTGTTGTCGTCTGGTCATTTTTGACCTGAGAGGTATATTTTTGTTGGCTATGTTGACATGACAGTTGCTACTTCCCAGATTTTCATTGTCCACTGTATTCAAGGGTGTTTCAAGGTCAGCTATAGTGCCATGTACAATGAAACTTATTGGTTTACCTTTTACGAGTGTTCACAATCAATCCGATGATAGTAGCAATGTTACTTTTTTTTTTTGGTAATAAAATCGTCATTGTATTTTTTACATTTTTAACAAATTATGAGTTTACCGAGTATAAGTACCTCTTGTGAATGTAGTAAAAGCTTGAATGAAAATGAAATTGAAGATATCTTAATGAACTGATAATCTGTAGGACAGTGAATCTATATTTAGTGAATATGATAGCGATAGTGAATGTGACATAGAAAGTCCTGACAATGTATGTGAAATTAAAAACATAAACGCGATGAGTGTATCCGATGAATTGTTGAAGAGGAAATTAGACGAAAGTCTGTTTATGAAAAAAATTGTTATAAATTGAGTACTGAACTTATTAGTTCAAGAACTTAGGTTATTAGGACTCATCTTTCTCAAATAAAAGGAACTGCTAAAAACTTGAATCTCTATTAATTCAATTTATTATTGGGAATTCCTGTTTACTGATGAAATGTTATACATTATATTAGAACATAAAATTATTAAATTATCACTAAAACTACTGCTCCGCAACTTCCTTTGTTAATCACACTGATAATATTGAATTAAAAGCTTTAATGGACTACTGTATTTATTTGGTATATTTAATTCTAGTAAAGAAGATGTGAGGAATCTACAGAAAGTGATGAACTGGAAGTGTTATATTCAGGGAAACCATGTCCCTTCAGCAGTTTTTATTTCTGTTAGTTTTAACGGCACTAAAGTACACTCCAGTACACGAGATGGTGACAAAACTGCTCATATTTTCAAATTATTTAAAATGTTCCTCTCAATTGCCAGTCCAATTATTCTCTGTCCAAGTATCTAATTGTATACAAGATGCTTGTCAGTTTTCAGGATCTATGCACCTTACGAATGTTCATGAAAAATAAGCCCAGAAAATATGGACACATATTTAAGAAAATCACTTGCCTTAACTCATATGAGACGACGACTTGAAGAATCCAGACTTCCAACATTGCTGACTTTATTATTAGAAATGTATTAAAAATTAAAAAAGGATAAATCGAACCTGAATTGCTACAGAAAAAACACAGGCGATGTCATATGTGCCCATCAATCAATGACAACAAACATCTCAACGTCTGTAGTGAGTGTGAGACCATGTATGCAAGTACAAATAACCTCATAAGAAATGGTTGCAAAAATGAAGATCTTGAATAAAATCTTGCAATTTTTGGTCTTCATTTAAAATTTTTCAATACATATTTGTCTTCAATTAGTTTTGATATATCACAATTTATTGTTACAAATACATTTCATTGAAGAATCAGACATTTTTAAATTTCATGACACATAGAACATTTTTTTGATTATTTAAATTTTTAATTACTTCGTTTATTTTATAATACGTGTAAAAAATTTTCATTAGTAGTTGGTATCAAGAAAAAACATCATTAAAAATGTTAATCTTTTTATTAAAAAACACTTTTGTAATTTTCATACATATATAATATATTTATGTTGAATATTTTATTTCTTAAATGCAGTGATAGATATTTGAAATAATGTACATTAAGTAATTTGATGTTTTACATGCTACAATCAGGTAATCTAATTAAATTTTATATAAAACCACTAAAAAGCCACCTTTGTATGTTTTTGCATTGCAAATACGGTCAATAATTTTGTCAACCAAAAAAAAATTTAATATTGAGAATTTCAATTTTTGGGTCAGCTGTGAACCGACGATACCATTAATGTAATAATAGCAGTAAAGAGTTAAAGTGGTACAGAAGTAGATCGAATTCAAAGTGTGGTAAGAGACCTGACATTTCAAGTCACTGCCCTCTATTGTTTAAGTTTGCAGCTCCTATACTTTCCAAAGGCTCTTTCCATTGTGAATAGAATATATTTGAGAATCCAATAGAAATAATAACAACGATTTGAGACATGTATTTCAAAATGTTAGTTTCTGTTCATATTCAAGTTTATGAGCACTTATAAATGTTAGTGTGCAACAAAGAGAGGAAAATAACTCACAACCAGGAGATAAGATAAGAAAATTTTTTTAAGAAATTGACACATGAAAGAAGCAGTCATTCTTTTACATGTTGATAAAAAATTAAAAATAAAGTTTTTGAGGTCAATAATGACAACAGGTTCAGGAATCCTACTATTTGTTTTTAATATGCGAATAAACTTTAATACAAAATCGGAATGAGGTTTTAAATGAATTCAAGGTCAACGTTATTTGTGAAAATGCATTTGAGAAAAATACATGTAATGTGTGATTTGTATAAGAAGTCTCACTTGTGAACTTCACAAATATTTTTCCTGAAATGGTAGAATTTCTCAGCACCAACCAAGTTATCCGACTGATAATACATGGTTCTGGGCTTAAAATATTCATCATCATGTGCATATTACATTCTAGAGTAATATATAAATCTAAAATCTTTTTAAGTCGTCTGTAGCCTTGGAGTCAGTATTCTTTATATACAGCTTCTCAGAACATAAGTCACAAGGTTACCTGTCAGGAAGTTATATAAGCAAATTCTCTTTAAACATTCAATATTTCATTTATAACAAGTTTTCAAATGAACAGTCATATTATCTCTGAGTAATAGAATTGGGCATGATGTTTTCAAGTACATGGAGTCCACAGTTCATCACCTTAAAACTTCTATCTAAACACAAGTTAAATCAGAATATGGTTGTTCATGAATAATGTGCAGTTTATCTTACTCAACAAATAAAGAGTTAATATAGCTAGACAGACAAAACCTAGACTTGCCTATGGAAATAATTTTATTTAATACTTATTTCTTTTTTCTTAGTGAATTTTTAAATTACAATAGTACAACTTCTTAGCTGATTATTGGACATTAATGAGAATTGTTGAAATACTAAGTAACTGGAATCTTGGAAAGTTTACATGCCTCCCATTCAAAACAATAGGTTAATCACTTCTTAGTGCACAAGATACGTTGCTAGTATTCTAAAATTTATGAATTAAATCTTATATCTGTCATGTGTCACCTATATGTAAAATCCATGTGACTTAATAAAATATTTTATAATCTAAGTATAAAATTGTTTAGTAATAGTTTATTACAATTTCAAGGATTATGAACTGTATAAAAATTGTGTTTATTTGTAAATTTATGATTGGTATAATTTTTAGAAATAAATAAATGTTCATGTAAAACTTCTCTGAGTTTTTCTTGAACTAAATTTAACTGTTTATTACAAGATTTAACAACATTCTCCACTATAAATGTAAGTTCTTCAATTGTTAACACATTGACATATTCTTCACACACATATCTAACATGTAAGCTGTACAAGAAAAAAAGTAGTACACAGGAGGGGTTGTTCTCAAGATCAATGAACAGCACACGTAGTGTTGAAAAATTTTTTGAATGTTTCACACAAAAGAATTTGCCAATCTCCATGGTAGAGTGGTAGCAGTGTCCTGACCTTTCATCCAGGGTCCTGGGTTTGAATCCCAGTCAGGCATGGCATTTTCATACAAAATTCCATATTCCCACAAAAGTTTCTCAGTGGTGAATTAATTCACCATTATAAAAAAAATTGAAAATTTCATTTGATCAATTCAACCTTTAAAATTTTACAGAATTTTAGTTTTTTTTTAATAAAATATACAAAAAGGTGTGTATATATATATATATATATATATATATATATATACACACATACAAAACTTTTGAGTATTCTCTGTTTCTGACAAGCAAACAGCATATACTTCTATATATAATAGTAGACTAGGCTTTTATTTCTTAACCAGAAATAAAAATCAACAATTAGAAAACAAAATTAAAGAGTTTATAAACTGTCTTCATGAATTTTATAAAATAGAAATACAATGTTTTAACAAAAGTATTTTAAGTTCTAAAATAGAAATAATTAAAAAAAATAAAAAATGACATTCTATTATCTATTTAAGCAATTTTGAATCATAATTTTTAATGTAAAAAAAAGGTTTAACTTTAATTTATAAAGTGATGTTTAATTCGTAACAAATCTTAAATAAAAATTAATTTCAACATTACTGCATCATGTTAACTCTAACATCATTTTTTAACTTTCTTAATTCACCCACATTTTTGAATCCATATTTCAGGGTGCCAATTTAAAAAAAATTACCTACAAATTTCATAATCTTTGTTTTTATTAAGTTGAACTAAATTCAAATATTAAGGCAGTATACATCTAATGACACAATATAATGCTAATACGCTTTAACATGTATTATGAATACTTCTTTCATTTCTTAATGATATTGCAGCGATAAGGTATCATCAAAAATTAGTAAAAATAGTATCATCAAAAACAGCAATTATTAAAATATAACTATATATTATTAAACTATAACTGGACTGGGAAACATTTACAACTAAATATACCAACTTATAGCAGCATTAGGGCTAAATGAATGCAAGTGGTACAAATGTGGACGTATCTTTACAGGTGTATAGTAACCATACGTTTTAAATGGCTAAGAAAATTAGCACTATCCATTTTTTTTTTTTTAATTAAAGAGACTGAATTCCAATTAAAGAAAAATATTTTATTTACACACTCAATCAAGTAAACTAGTAGTAACTACATTTTTTAATCTATAAGCCCCTGAAAAGTTAGATGCTAGTAAGAAAAAAAGTATCACATGGTTTTAGTGAGATATATTTATTTAACCCACTGGTCTCTTTCTGGTTTGTGTGTATTCTAAGAACAATTCAGCAGAAAAAAAGATTAATGTATGAAGTTAAAGTTACATCTATAACATTACTTCACCAGATTCAAGACCTTAACATAACAGTATTTCTGCACTGATGGACCTTTGTCGAACTTCTGGACATGGACTTTGTCGAACAGACGGTAGTTACTTGGTCCTAAGTCCAGGATAGGCTGAAAATGTTTCACTTGAATGAAACTGAACATTGTTATGCAGAAAATAATACCCCTTTGTTGTACTGCTGTTCTGGATTGATTTCATAACTTTTTAAGTAGGGTTCAACTTAAAAGAGGCCCCATCACTTAGTTTAGTCTACAAATAATAATTTACTGGCAAACACTTACATAATAATTTACAGGTGTTTAAATGTCCATCCACTTCTATGCACTTGTCAACACGTTTAACTGTGTTCCAGGCTACTATTGTAAGCTGTATCCCATCTATTTCCTGAATGGAAATTTTAATGTCTGTCTTTCGTTCAATTCTTGCAGGGTGTGTGGACTGCTCCTATAAAAAACTTGATTTTTTATAGGATCTTTCTTACTGCTCCATTAAAAAAATCCTGTAACATCTCTGTAATAGAATGAGTTGTACAGCAAGTGGTGCTGTCTTTTTGCAACTGGCTGTTACGCTTTTCCTCTTGCAGCAAGGCTATGAACTGTAGGATCATTTTTTGGTAGACAGCATCATCCAAGTTTTTTAAAAAACAAGGGTCCTATTATTTGTCACTTTGATATCGCATACTATACACCTACTTTTTGTGGATGTAGGGGAGAATCAAAGAAATCTGTGCAGGTTTTCATTACCCCTGGTTCAATAGTTCAGACTACTTTCTTCATCTGTGAAAAACACTATTTAAAATGCCAATGTTGCCTCTAATGAAATTCTTGAACCACTGACAGTAGTAAATCCTTTTGAATGGCATTAGTTAGCTTATGAAACACCTGTATTCCATGAATGTTATCAAAACATGTGATGTTCAAACTGACTGTATTGGGCACGTTTCTGGTCTAACTCTGAACAGGTTTCGTGTAATTTTTCAACTAAATTCTGAGTAACACTTTTCACTGGTGCTTCCTTTTCAAATTTCTCCCTGAACTTTTGGCAACACACAACATGAGATTTGGTCTTGTAAATAAGTTTCAATCATGAATACACATTCTTACGACAGTCAACAACCTTGCAACCTTGTCAATAGCCAATATGCAACCTTGTTCAAAAGCCAATGCTTGACCAATACTGGCAACACTTAAATGTGCAAGTAATAAAACAGTCCTCCTCACCAGCTCCAGTCGCACCATCTTCCATATTATTTTACCCATCTCACACCAATATGTGCATTTTAACAAAAATATGCATTTAGTATAAACTATTTGAATGGATGGAGCTTTTAAGTCGAACATACTATATATATTTCATTATAATCTTCTGATGTTATTGTAGACTCCAGGTTCCATCAATTATGTCAACAAAACTCCCTTGCGATTGCAAACACCATAGATATAATTTTTGGCTCAATTTTGAATATTTGACACTTTTTATCTGACAATGTGACTGAGAAAGCAACCACTGATAATGATCCATTGTTGCATTCATATGAATGCAATTTACGTGAATGTAGAACACAATTTTTTCACATATTTCAACAAATTCTCATGTCATGATCAAATTCACATTTCCTCTTGTTGTTCCTATCTGAACTCTGGCAATAATTTCTAACAGCATTCACAATAGCATTATACCCATAAAGATTGCACAATTGTGAAAGGATATTTGTTTTAATAGCTAGGATGTGATTTACAAACACTAAACACACTGGTTGGCAGAAGATACATAAGTAATGAGATTATAGATTACTGTTACCTATTGCAGATGTACAATGTTGCTATAAGACTAGTTTGTTTTCAACAATCAGAACTTTATTTAGGAACAACTCTTGTAATTTACGAAGAAAGAAATTATTTCAAACACCATTTAATTAAATAATCAATTTAATTTTCATTTATTTTAGTCCAATTCAGTTTTAAAAAATAAATTACATCATATAATAATAATAATTACAAAGGCCAATAATACCTAATTGGTTTTTACCACTTGCCTTTTTTGACTAACTGAACTAATTTGTAATCAATAACAATTAACTTTTCTAACCACAAGTTATACCACATCAATTTATACTTTTCACATTGCTTCTTTTCTATTTTCAATAATTTACAAGTTTGATAATAAAGAATAATTATTACTGTGTAATATTTACATTTAATATTTGGCACCTGTGTTATTTATCAGTGGTAATAGATAATAAATATTGTTCCTGTATATATATCTACAAATTATATAATATACATAATACAATTCTTTTTTGTGTTTTTATTTATAGCTTTTTTCTTAACAATATTTATTACAAGTTAGATTTATTTCTCAAAAAGTCATTTGGTAGAAAAAAATATGGTTAAAACACTTATAAAATAATGAATGATTATAACTGTATTAAACAAAAAATACAATTAAAAAAATGAATTAAATAAAAAAAGAATAAAAATAAAATAAAAAATATTATTACAAAATACTACTAGTATTATACATTATTTATTGCCAAAATTAATGAATATTTTTTTGTTAAACTGGTTTAGGGAAATAGCAAATATAACTTTATAATGAAATAAAATTGAGGCAAGTGGTTCTTTTGTTAATCTAATGCTACTGTAATGTCATACAGCAAACAAAATTCAAGGAATCCATCAGTCAACCTGAAACCAATCAAATTATTTATTTAAGTTCATAAAATAAATCATTTATATAAGCCAATAAATGCCAATTACTTACAGCAATGAATCGCAAATAAAATGAACAAGTAATAACTCTTAAGTTTTTCCTACAAGTGTTCAATGTGAGCACATTTCATCACCCTGCATAATTCAACTGAAGAGTTTATTTCATAATTTAACCAGTATATCTGGAGTAATATAATAAAAAGAACTATAAAAATGAAAAATATGACGGCCAGAAAAAACTGAACTAAAAAAAAAGAAAACGAGGTATGAAAATAAAGGATTAAATATCATTATGCAGCAGTATTCAATAAAATAATGGGTGACCAATCAATCGACAGTTTTAATTTGTTTAAATATATTTTTCATGTTGTAGAAATAGCAGGCATTTAAGGATGTGTAATGATTAAGATCTTACCAGGTCTTATATTGATAAGAAAATTTTTTCCTTCAATGAAAATATTTAAATGCAGTCTGGGGAGGGGGCTCTGAATAATAATTATTTTATATTAAAGAACCCTCTGCTATATAAATATAAAATACAAGCTATTATATTTATAGCTTCCATATTAAAGAACCCCCCTGCTATATAAATAGATATATTAATTTATATTTAAGAGATCAACCCTAAGTACTGAATAATTGAAATAGGATTTCATTACACAAATAGAAGTGGTTTTGTGAACTTGATTCGCATCATCAGCTGTATACAAAAAAACATCATAAACTTCCAATCCATGAAAACATACCACTTATTCGCTTATAATTTGTGATAAGTTAAAAATATTTTAAACAAATTAAATTTAACTTATCATACTTTGAAGTCTTATAAAAAAATTTTAAAACTTTTAATTAAATTAAACATTTTTTAAAATTATAATCAAAACAAGAGACAAAAAACAAAAAATTGTTTAAAATTATAAAAATTTATCAATTAAGTTAAAATTAAAATGTAAAAATATAATTAAAACAAAGATAAAAATTAAAACTTTTAAAGTAAAAACAAAAACTTAAGCAAAGAAAAATCATGTGCCAGCCGTTTCACTGAATTTACCCTACTGACTGTATTGACAGATCAAATACTGCAGCCTTTATACTACTGTCATCCTTGTATTCTGTTTGAAGGTTGATCATATTATTCTTATGTTTATATATACAATACCTTTCTAAAATGTCAAAACCGAAATCCTGTTAATCCTATCCATATTGCATTTTTTAATTCCTAATATTTTAAAGTTTGTCTGAATATCTGATATTGTGTGTTTATTTTTAATAAAATGATCCGATACATTCAAAAAACCCAGTTTACTTTTTTATAACTTCTAAAATGTTTTATAAATCTAGCTTTAAAAGATATAGTGATCTTACCAATATAAATAAATATTGCCACAATCATTACATACAATTTCATAAATACCATTCAAATTCTATATATCAGAAGTATTATTACGTATATTACTTATTAAATGTTTTATTATGTGGTTATTCGTTTTGTATGCAGGTTTGAACTTATTATTATCACAAACCTTTGTAATGTAAACAC
The DNA here is from genome assembly GCF_047948215.1 of Lycorma delicatula. Lineage (NCBI taxonomy): Eukaryota > Metazoa > Arthropoda > Insecta > Hemiptera > Fulgoridae > Lycorma > Lycorma delicatula. Next base: position 7,504,668 of record NC_134455.1, on the reverse strand, counting down.
TGCACAGTGTTTACATTACAAAGGTTTGGTTTTAGGTCCAGTACATATACCAATATGTACTGGACCTAAAAGGTAACAAGGAGGCACCGTATGCAAGGCATGTGTGCTCCAAGGTGCCAGGAGCACATGCCAGACTGATGAAAGGAAACTTACATTCAGACCTTTTACTGAAGGACGTGATGCAAATAAACATAATAGGAAAACATAAGAAAACAAGGAAGCAGGGTCTGCATCCGCGTATGTCCTACTGGTAGCAGGTGATGAAGACCAGAGGACAAAGCACATGGTGGACGGGCTGAACAAGCTTTGGAAGGCAGAAAAAAGGTAGATTGGAATAGTGGCAGTCAATGAAGACATACGCCGTACTAAGAAGAAAAGCGACAGAATACTGGTGTGTCCGGTGGGGACTTAAAGCTCCGTTATACCTGTTTGGTAAAGGAGCAAGTAAACGAGAGGGACCCCACTGGGCCCAAAGACGGTCATGGTGACAATGAGAAAGGAGGGTGCCACCTATGCACACCCTCCTGAAGGATGTTAAGAGGTGTGTAGGGAATGACCTGGCAGAAGATATCCTTTCAGTGCGAAAGGGACCAAGAGAAAAGGTGAAAGTTAGGCTGAAAGAAAACAGTGAGGGAAGAACCACACTGAAATCAAGGGGTGGGTCACAGATCCAAGGACTGGTGGTGATGGACAGGTCAAAAGGGGAGAGAATGGTGTCAGTCCATATCAAAGATCTCGACCTAGAAACCATGAAGGAAGAATTGACTGAAGGGGTAAAAAAGGAAGTTGGAGCTGATGAAGAAATACGTGTTACCTCACTGCGCCCTGCATTCGGCAGCATGAAGAATGCCATGATGGTCCTGGCCCAGAAACATGCAGGAAGGTTGACATAGAAAAGGAGGCTACTTGTTGGCGCTCATGTTGAGTGGAGCCGAGGAGGGAAGTAGAATCATGCTATAGATGTTGGGAGCCAGGCCACAAGGCTGTAGAATGCAGAGGCCCCAACAGGTCATGTAATTGCTACAACTGTGGAGCCTTAGGTCACTTCAGAGAAGAATCTAAGGAACCCACCAGATGTGTATCTTGCAGGAAAGAAGGAGAAAGAATTGGAAGCTTCAGTTGTAACAAATTACGTCAGAAATGAGAATATTACAAATTAACCTAAACAGATGTTGGGTGGCCCATGGATGAATCACTGATAGAAGAGGAGACATGGCCATCTATGACATAATTGGGAGATATGCGAAAATAAAAATAGAGAGAGGAGAGGGAAGACTACTGTTGAAAACAAGCAAGTGTCAGTGTGTGTGGACAAACTCTTGGTGGTGGTTGGTTCTCTCCCACTAACTTGCATTAATGATGGAGGGGATCCAACATTTATAGGAAGGGGCAGAGGATTGGTGGTGGATGTAACCTTTGTGTCTGAAGGCATGGTGAGGAGAGTGGTAGAATGGCAGGTCCTATCCACGGACTTCGCCAGTGATCATTGTGGTATCAGCTTCCAGATGGAGTGGGGAAATGTGAATCAAGAGGAAATCCAGACTATCTGGGGCCCAATGAAGCACAGGTGTAAAGGAAAGTGGAAGCATGAGCTGCTAGATTTGAGCAGAACCCACTGGACGAGCTGGAGGTATTCATGAGGACCTCAAAGAAGAATCCAACAGCGTAGCTCCTGTTAGGGGTTTAAGAAGGAGAAGGGCCTACTGGTGGACAACGAGGATTGCTGAACTAAGAGGGGAAGTCATGAGTGCACAAAGAAGACCAAAGGAGACATGGGGAAGATGATCTGATGCTAGTAGAAGAACTAAAGGCAGCCAGGAAAAGGCTCACAGCAGAAATCAAGGAGCAAAAAAGGGAAGCTTGGAGGAAGCTTTGGGCTGAAATAGACAATAACCCTTGGGGGCAGGCATACCAGATTGTGACGGAGACGCCTGTCTACTCTCACAGAAGACCAAGTGAGGGGAGTCGTACGTGAGCTTTTCCCAGCACAACATCATCAGTGAGAAAGAATAGAGCTGGGGCAATCAACGCGCTTCAAGGTGGGTGAAACCATGCTGGCAACAAGAGAGATAAATGTTAAAACGAGTTCAGAATCGCATGGTGTTCCGGGGCTGGTCATGAAAAAACTGATGGAAAGCCACCCTTGACCAGTTTTGGAAGCAATAAATATTGCAGTACAGGATGGTCAATTCCTGGAATGCTGGAAGGAGGCCAGATTGGTCTTACTCCCAAAGGCAGAGATGCAAATGGGAATACCTGGAGGATACTGCCGATTGTGCCTGCTTAGCACAATGGGAAAGGTATTTGCCTCTTGGCGGGAAGGCTCTCAGACAAGAAAAGAAAGGGAGACCTCTCACAGAATCAGTTCAGGTTCAGGAATGGGAGGTCTACTATAGATGCAGTAGAGAGTCTCCTGGGCAAATCAGAAGGCAGCGGGCACCTGGCGATGCAGGAGAATACGGTGGTGGTACTGCTTGATGTAAAGAACGCTTTCAATAACGTTCCTTGTTCAGCTGTCATGGAAGAACTGGAATGGAGGGAAATAAGCCTATACATAAGAGCGTTGGTTAACGACTATTTAAATAACTGGAAAGTAAAGGCGACGTCAGAAGGAGGCGTGGGCTGCGACCTCTATATTCATGGGGAGGGGGTGCCGCAGGGTTAGGTATTGGAACCCCTCCTATGGAATATTGTTTTCAACGGAGTACTCAGGCTAGAGTGCCTGGGGACACGGAGGTCGTGACCTATGCAGACGATCTGGTGCTGCTGGTCTCAGGGGCCAGTGAGGGTGAAGTGGAAGATACAGCTAACACGGCGATAACAAAAGTAAGTAGATGGCTAAATGCGATGGGGCTAAGGCTGGTCCCGGAGAAGACCTCTGTTTTAGTGATGGCTGGCCGACAAAGACTGAGGAAGATCACCCTTGTGGTCGATGGAGTTAGGATGGGGCAAGTTGGGGTGGCCTAGTACTCTGGAGTGTAGCTGGATAGAAGGAGGAGCTTTGGAGAACATGTCAGCCAGGTCATGCAGAAGGAGCATCAGATGTCAATGGCATTGACAAGGGTAATGCCAAGAATAGGAACCCCCTAAGACTTCAACCAGAACATTCATCATGTCAGTGACCACCTCAATCGCGCTGTATGCAGCCCCGGCATGGGGAGAAGCGATGGCTTTCAGAAAGAATTCTGCCATACTGGATGCATTGCAGAGAAGGGCAGCGCTAAGTGTATCGGCGGCATACAGGACGGTTTCAGGGGAGGCGGTCAGAGTGTTGGCAGGTCTCCCGCCAACCCCACCGGGTTGGTCTAGTGGTGAACGCGTCTTCCCAAATCAGCTGATTTGGAAGTCGAGAGTTCCAGCGTTCAAGTCCTAGTAAAGCCAGCTATTTTTACACGGACTTGAATACTAGATCGTCGATACCGGTGTTCTTTGGTGGTTGGGTTTCAATTAACCACACATCTCAGGTATGGTCGAACTGAGAACGTACAAGAATATACTTCATTCACACTCATACATATCATCCTCATTCATCCTCTGAAGTATTATCTAAAGGGAGGCTAAACAGGAAAAAGAAGAAAAAGAAGAGGTCTTCTGCCAACCTGTCTTCTAAATAGGAGTAAATAGGAGGGTTGGCATGACTGCTGCCCAGGCACATAGGCAGATGATAGAAGAATGGCAAGAGATTTGGGACACCTCGACCAAAAGAAGATGGACCTGGAGGTTGACAAAATGAATAGAACCGTGGAATAGGCAAATGAAGGGGGAGCTGGGATACCATCTAACCCATCTCCTGACAGGCCACGGTGACTTTGACGTATACCTGCAGAGATTTCACTTGAGAGAGGACTCTGGGTATGTTTACTGTGTGGAGGAGTACACCTTCTTCCTTTGCAGTAGGTGGGCCCAACTAAGGCATGAGTTAGGGGTAGATGAACTTACCTTTGACACAGTGGTAGAATACATGCACTGAGGGGAAGGCCACTGGAGAGCGATGTAGGAGTGGGTCACCCGAATACTCTGATACAAGGAAGAAGTGGAAAGGACAGGGCGCTGGTAGAGGATCTTAATGCCTGGAGAACATGATATCCAAACTGAGAGTGCAAGGAATAATACTGAGAGGAGGATGTAGAATAAGAATTTTCGTTGTTAATTTTAAGTTCCACACATAGAATAAATAATATTGCAATTAAGGAGTCAATTGTATTCTGATAATTTGTAATTTGTATTTTTGTGTATATGAAATGTTATCACTTGTCAAATGTAAATGTATATTCTCATACTAGTTTGTGAAAATTCACACCAATATGTGGATTTTGGGTAAATTGTTGATAGCTAATGGTATTGTAATTTAAGTGTTCAGTTATTTTGATATAAATGTATGATTAATTTTTGTGTATATGTTGTCTAAAACAAAGGACACTAAAAGCTATACTGAGAGGAGAGCATAAATAAATTAATTTGTAAATGTTAGTATTGGGAATTCAATAATGCGTATGCAGATCTTGTGTATTTCATTAAGGTTTAAATAGTATTTTAAGTGTTAAATTGTATCTTGTGTAATATTATGTGTTCAATGGTCCATTGTAAACCAATAAGATTTTGTATTATTCTGTATATTGTGTGTAAATTCACCAGGGCATGCATGTCACTCACCATGTACTAGGTGCATCCTCGCGATAGGGAAGGTAGGTTAACTTTCCCCTATTGCTAATGGGAAAGAAAAAGTGAAAGGTGTCAAGGGGAGGGAAGAGGGGAAGGAGAGCACGTGCTCAATGGCTAGGGAAACTAGTTGCTGTAAGTAAGGGAGAAGGAGGAAACATAAGGAGGAGGAGGAAGTTAATGTTAAGTTAAAGACCAGGGTTGAAATGTGGTGACGTATAGAGATAGGGAGGCAGCCTTTATGCCTAGGGTGCCCTGGCTCAATTACATGCAAGTGTAGAAGAATCGGGACTCCCTGATGATGGCATAAGGGACCCTCGAGGTGTGTGAGGGTCGCGGGCAGTGAAGGGCATGTGAAACACATGCTTGGAACTGGTAGGTTAGGAACGGGGAGGGTAGCCTCCTAATGGAAGGAGGTGTCGGCAACCTAGATGGGGAGATCAACATATCCTGATGAAACTAGGAGGACCCCAATGAGAGAACCTCAGAGGAGGCAAGTCAGGAAGGGCAGTCTGCTGCCACGACACTCCGAGGTGACTGAGTTTTGCTTAATGGTGAGGACCAGTTGCTTTGGGGTGTTTAGGAAAAAAACCTTTGTAATGTGTTCGACTATTTTATCAGTATATACATATTTTAAATACACACTGTCAATTTTTTGTGCGTTATTTTCTGGTTTTGAATTTGTGTTATTTTTAATTTTTACCATTTGTTTATTATAACTATTATATAGCAATCTGTTTTATAATAATATTTAATTTTTTGTTTAATTCATTTTTATTCCCGTTATTTTTTGTATAATTAATTCCTCTATTTACCATATTTGTATAAGTACTAATCTTATGTGACCATGGGTGATTTGAAGCTCTATGTATTGTGGTTTTGTTGGATGTTGGTTTCCTATATACTGAAGTTATACATTGATTATTTTTACTAAAATTAATACCAACATCAAAATTTATTTTTCTATTGTTATCAATTTCAAATATAAATTTCAAATCATTACAGTTTGAGTGTAAATTATTGAAGATTATTAAATGTTCTTCATTTATGACCAGATTATAGACTACAAAAATATCATCAACGTATCTAATCCACAGTAAAATATCATATGTATGTGTAATCCCATAAACTATTTTATCTTCAAACTACTGTGTTAAAATCTCAGACAATGTGGATGACTTCAGTAGCGTACTTTCTTTGTTGTAACATTTGTTATTAAAACTAAAATAATTTTGTTAGCATATGTTTTTATAATAACAATGACGTTTTAAATAAACAAGGGACCTTCATGATTTTGTACTAATATTTTCTTTAATATATTAATAATGGCTTCCATGGGTATACTTGGACACATATTACAGATATCATAACTAACCATGCTAGTTTACTTACTTACTAACTAGTTAGTTTAGTTTTAGTTAGTAGTAAGTTAGCAAAGTTTTTCAAAGGAAGGTTTAATTAATATTATACACAGACACTCTGAGTTCTTTTTCTATATTTAGCTGAGATCTATATTTCCCCTTCAAAGCAGCCACTGCAGAAAATTCGGTTTCTCAAAAGTAGGATATTGAAAATAGTAATAGTATACAAAATGCTCTTGCTTTCAGTGCAGAAAACTCATCTTCCATCGCTGCCCAAAATTCAGAGAGTGAATTATTATTAAATTGTCTTTTGATTTTGCCACTTGCCGTGAAGTATAAAAAGATTTCTTCTTTGGCAGTTGGGAGCCCTTCGGGAGTATTTTGAAATGGATCCCAACCCTCTCGTAAAGAAAATACTTTTTTAAATTCTTTGCCAGCATGGCTAAATAATTTTCAATGGTTACAAAAATAAATTTCACATGTTGTTCTTCAGCTTTGTAAGTTTTAACACATTCATTCACATTTGTAAGCATTTCTAGGTTTTTTAACTTTAAATTTCTGCTTCATAATTCCAATTTTCTACAAAAAGCATTAACTTTATCACACGTATCCAACATGTGTATTTGTTCCTTGGAGTTGAAGATTCAAAGTATTTAATTTCTTGAATATGTTGACCAATTCAATCACAAATAAATTATCTCAAAACGTTTCGGCTTCCAGTCGGTTTCCTCTTCTAGAAAAATGGCTATTTCATTTCTTAAATCAAAAACACGTTGCAAACATTTCCCACTTGATAACTATCTTGCCTCACCAAAAAAATAGTAACGCTGAATGTACTGCACCCATGTCTTTACAAAGTGCAGAAAATTTCTTGATTTTAGAATTATTCTCATTTTTATATAATTTACTGATGGTTACAACCATCATTAGCACAATATTCAGATCAGGACTCATTTCTTTGGAAGCCAGAGCTTCTCTGTGGATGATGCAATGTGTCCAGACAAACTGTGGAGATTTTTGTTTCACAAATGCTTGTAAATCCCCCTCTATGAATCATGAGACCTTGCCGTTGGTGAGGGGGCTTGAGTGCTCAGGGATACAGAGTAGCTGGACCGAAGGTGCAACCATATCGGAGAGGTATCTGTTGAGAGCCAGACTATGGAATGATTCCTGAAAGAAGGCAGCAGCTCTTTCAGTAGTTGTTAGGGGCGTGAGTCAGAATGACTTAAACGGCCATATCAACATCACTCAGTCCTCTGAGTACTGCGCAGCTGAAAGCAATGGAAAACTACAGCTGTTTTTTTCCAAGAAAATGTGGCTCTCTGCATTTTCACATAACAATAATGGAGGCGCCTTCCTTGGTAAAATATTCCGGAGTTAAAATAGTCCCCCATTCGGATCTCCGGGTGGGGACTACTAAAGGAAGGGGTCACCAGAAAACTAAAAAATAACATTCTACGAGTCGGAGCGTGGAATGTTAGAAGCTTGAAAAAGGTTGGTAGGCTAGAAAATTTAAAAAGGGAAATGGATAGGGTGAATGTGGATATAGTAGGAATTAGTGAGGTTCGGTGGGAAGAGGAAGGCGACTTTTGGTCAGGTGACTTTAGAGTAATTAACTCAGCGTCAAATAATGGGCAGGCAGAAGTAGGTTTCGTGATGAACAAGAAGATAGGGAGGAGAGTGGAGTATTTCAAGACGCATAGCGATAGAATCATTGTAATAAGGATAAAATCAAAACCTAAACCGACAACGATTGTTAACGTCTATATGCCTACAAGCGCCCATGATGATGATGATGATGAGTGTATATACGAAGAGATTGATGAAGCAATTAAACACGTAAAAGGAGATGAAAATTTAATAATAGTTGGAGATTGGAATGCAAGCATTGGAAAAGGCAAGGAAGGAAATATAGTGGGTGAATACGGGCTGGGCAAAAGGAATGAAAGAGGGGACCGAATTATAGAGTTTTGCACGAAGTATAATTTAGTAATTGCCAACACCCAATTTAAAAATCATAATAGAAGAATATACACTTGGAAAAAGCCAGGCGATACTGCAAGGTATCAGATAGATTATATCATGGTTAAGCAAACATTTAGAAATCAACTCGTTGACTGCAAAACTTACCCTGGAGCAGACATTGATAGCGACCATAATTTGGTGATAATGAAATGTAGATTGGGGTTTAAAAACCTGAAGAAAAGGTGTTAAATGAATCGGTGGAATTTAGAGAAGCTTGAGGAAGAGGAGGTAAAGAAGATTTTTGAGGAGGACATCGCAAGAGGTCTGAGTAAAAAAAATAAGGTAGAAAATGTAGAAGAAGAATGGGAGAATGTTAAAAAGGAAATTCTTAAATCATTAGAAGCAAACTTAGGCGGAATAAAGAGAACTGGTAGAAAACCTTGGGTTTCAGACGATATATTGCAGCTGATGGATGAACGTAGAAAATATAAGAATGCTAGTGATGAAGAAAGTAAAAGGAACTATCGGCAAATAAGAAATGCTATAAACAGGAAGTGCAAACTGGCAAAAGAAGAGTGGATTAAAGAAAAGTGTTCAGAAGTGGAAAGAGAAATGAACATTGGTAAAATAGACGGAGCATACAGGAAAGTTAAGGAAAATTTTGGGGTACATAAATTAAAATCTAATAATGTGTTAAACAAAGATGGTACACCAATAAATAATACGAAAGGTAAAGTCGATAGATGGGTGGAATATATTGAAGAGTTATACGGAGGAAATGAATTAGAAAATGGTGTAATAGAGGAAGAATAGGAAGTTGAGGAGGATGAAATGGGAGAAACAATACTGAGATCTGAATTTAAGAGAGCATTAAAAGATTTAAATGGCAGAATGGCTCCTGGAATAGACGGAATACCTGTAGAATTACTGCGCAGTGCAGGTGAGGAAGCGATTGATAGATTATACAAACTGGTGTGTAATATTTATGAAAAAGAGGGATTTCCGTCAGACTTCAAAAAAAGTGTTATAGTAATGATACCAAAGAAAGCAGGGGCAGATAAATGTGAAGAATACAGAACAATTAGTTTAACTAGTCATGCATCAAAAATCTTAACCAGAATTCTATACAGAAGAATTGAGAGGAGAGTGGAGGAAGTGTTAGGAGAAGAGCAATTTGGTTTCAGGAAAGTATAGGGACAAGGGAAGCAATTTTAGGCCTCAGATTAATAGTAGAAGGAAGATTAAAGAAAAACAAACCAACATACTTGGCGTTTATAGACCTAGAAAAAGCATTCAATAACGTAGACTGGAATAAAATGTTCAGCATTTAAAAAAAAATTAGGGTTAAATACAGAGATAGAAGAACAATTGCTAACATGTACAGGAACCAAACAGCAACAGCAATTGAAGAACATAAGAAAGAAGCCGTAATAAGAAAGGGAGTCCGACAAGGATGTTCCCTATCTCCGTTACTTTTTAATCTTTACATGGAACTAGCAGTTAATGATGTTAAAGAACAATTTAGATTCGGAGTAACAGTACAAGGTGAAAAGATAAAGATGCTACGATTTGCTGATGACATAGTAATTCTAGCCGAGAGTAAAAAGGATTTAGAAGAAACAATGAACGGCATAGATGAAGTCCTACGCAAGAACTATCGCATGAAAATAAACAAGAACAAAACAAAAGTAATGAAATGTAGTAGAAATAACAAAGATGGACCACTGAATGTGAAAATACGAGGAGAAAAGATTATGGAGGTAGAAGAATTTTGTTATTTGGGAAGTAGAATTACTAAAGATGGACGAAGCAGGAGCGATATAAAATGCCGAATAGCACAAGCTAAACGAGCTTTCAGTAAGAAATATAATTTGTTTACATCAAAAATTAATTTAAATGTCAGGAAAAGATTTTTGAAAGTGTAAGTTTGGAGTGTCGCTTTATATGGAAGTGAAACTTGGACAATCGGAGTACCTGAGAAGAAAAGATCAGAAGCTTTTGAAATGCGGTGCTATAGGAGAATGTTAAAAATCAGATGGGTGGATAAAGTGACAAATGAAGAGGTATGGCGGCAAATAGATGAAGAAAGAAGCATTTGGAAAAATATAGTTAAAAGAAGAGACAGACTTACAGACCACATATTAAGGCATTCTGGAATAGTCGTTTTAATATTGGAGGGACAGGTAGAAGGGAAAAATTGTGCAAGCAGGCAACATTTGGAATATGTAAAACAAATTATTAGGGATGTAGGATGTAGGGGGTATACTGAAATGAAACGACTAGCACTAGATAGGGAATCTTGGAGAGCTGCATCAAACCAGTCAAATGACTGAAGACAAAAAAATAAATGCTTGTATAATTTGGAATCTTTCAGACATTGAATGAGCACCATTGGTGCATATTCTGACAAAATTTTTCCACTCTGAGTTTGCCTTGTTTATAAAATCAGTTAAGACAGCAAATAATGTGAGTGCTGTTGTTTTGAGTTCTACTGGCTTGCAGAAAAGTAGTTCTTCTATTGCTGACATACCATCACAAAACCAAACATAGGCAATGAAATGAGCATCTCTCTATAGCTATCTGTTGCCTCATCAGGCTGAATTAAAAACAATTTGTCATGCAACTTCCCAAAAAGCTGATGCTGTACATCTTCAGCTATATCACCAATTCAACGGGCAATAGTATCATTTGACAGAAGTATGGACTATAATTGTTTGGCAAAATTATCTCCATAGTTTCTACAATCTCAATTGCAGCTGGCAAAATAAGCTCTTCGCCAATGCTATGAGGCTTATTACATCTGGCTATTTTATATGAAACTTTCTAAGAGGCAAGTAAAGCTTTTTCATTCACAAAGTTTTTTTTAAAAACGATGTTTGCATTTCATATGATTTTAATTTTAATTTGAAGCATTCTCAGGGTTTGTTAACGTATTCACTATGAAGTGTTTCCAAATGACGTTTAAGTTTATTAGGTTTCATGCTGTCTGCTGCCAAAGGTTTTGGGCAAATGACACACAGGGGCCTTTCATCTTCATTTACTTCAGTACTGGTAAACCCAAAATTTAAATATTCTTGGGAATATTTTCTTGATTTTATTTTCAGATTCATGCTCATCTATGCACTTGCTGATGCTTCACTATCGTCTAATGCTTGCTTACACCCACTTAAAAATTTATCCATGATTCTGTATAAATCTACTGCCATGAGTATTAATTGCAATTAACACGTAAATAACAACATACATATTTATGATAGATTCAACAGTGATAGAAGAACCAACTCGACTGAGACTGGCTGGAATTGAATGAAGTGAAGCATTTATACACGTTTGCGCAGACAATCGTGCAGATGTTCCAGAATGTTCAAGACAAATCAGAACTTCTTGCCAAGCCGCAAGAATGTCTGATTGGTGAACATAAGACAGAGAGCAACAGAGAGGCATCAATTCTGGTTCTGTCAATGAAACGGATCGGTGTTGCCAAATATCAATAAATTTACTTATTCTTGGTCATTTGTAAGGTTTGGAATTAAGGTCATAGTGTAGCTTTAGCGTCAAAATACTCAAAATACATTATTATTGTGTACTTTGTTATTGTATGAGAGAGGGGAAGCGTGATGAAAATTATGATTGAAAATTGGGTTACAAATATTGAAAGGTAGCGTTGAGAAACGCTGCTGTACAGAGTTAAGCCAGTGAGGAGGTGCACCATCTTGTCTAATAAAATTCTCTACTGGGAAATTCTTCCCAATATTTTTGGGAAGTCCTTTTTATAAAAGTTCATATGAATTATCTGACCCCAAGATACAGAAATTAAGTGTATTAACTTTTCCAAGATGAAATGTTGATTCATCACTAAAACAATAAGATCAAGAAAGTTGTCATCTTCATGCTGCAACATTTTCGACTGTCAGCATACCCAAAGTAATTGATAGGCTTCAGCATATTTAAGTGTTTCCTTCAAACATTCCACTTTCATCACCAGCATTTCCTAGTTCTGGCTGGCCTTCCTAACACATTTTTTATGTCTATGCAGGAAACACTCCCTGACATTCAACATTTTCTTCAGATAGTTATACACTTTCCTTTAAACAGACATCCAGTTGTTTCAAACTGATTACACCATTGGCAATTATTATTGTTACTTGGAGGATCACAATTAAACTTTCTACAGGATTCATGTTGAATTGTAACTACAGATTCACATTTAGCAAATTGCAAAACACAGAAAGTTTTCTGTTCAGTCATGTTCTTTACTACGGTGCTGTCAAGCAGAAAGATAGGGAATCAGATTACAGCCATATGTGTAATGAAAACAGTCCTTACTGCTCTTTGAGTCTAGTCATAAAAAATGAATACTGTACATCTAATGAGATGTAAGATATATATTTAATATATATTTCTTAAATGTAAGAAATATTAAAACAAATTAAAACCCCAACATTATTTTTTATATACCCAGTATCTGTAAAGTTTGAGGTCAAACTGAAATCTTCAAAAACTTGTTTTATTATTTTTGTTATACGAACAAAATGTTTAATACTAATTTAGTAATACTAATCGATTAGCTCATCCAACTAACCAGATTGAGCCCTATGACTTCTGGCTGTTCCAAAAACAGATAATTTTTTGACACAAGTGATATTTATGTAATGTGATAGAACTATTCTGTGAAAATTTTTCAGGTCTGTTTTCAGAAATGGTAACACTATTTAAACCACCAATGTATAGATGTAAAAGGCAGAAGTACTTAGACAGCAACAGTAGCCACAGGCAAAGGCAACTGGTAGATTGATTAGAAGTGCAAATGTAAGAGAGGAAATTCATAGTTTTAAATGAAAGTGATGAAGGAGATGTCTGGAAAGGCATTAATGGAGGGGGACCTTCTAAATCAAAGCAACCAATTATTCATACCTTTGGAATTTCAGCCCAAAGGTTGACCTTTTTTACTTATAGTGACTGATATAGGTTAATATGAGAAGATGAGAATATTTTGGGGTTAAAATTTCTTCAAAGGAGAGAATACTGATTAAATACAAACACACTATAGACCGATACATGGCTGACAGTCAAGGTATGGTGAGATTTCTAATTCTGCAAAATCTAGTAGTTTTGGATGTGAATTCTACTCTCAGATCTTCATTCAAAAAGACCTCAGAGAGAGCAATTTTTGAACAGTTCTTAGAAACCAGGAATATTTACTGGGTCAACTTTTGCCAACCAACCATTAAATTTCTTTTCAGAAATTAGAAAGATACATCATGGCATACTATGAAAGACTTGAAATTACAATGTCTGGCCTGACACTAGTATTAGTGATTGTAGGCTAATAATCCATGAAATAGTACATTACTTCATCCAGGGTGAGCCAAATGAGAAGGGACAGTATTCCTTTAGAGACAATGCACACAAAAGAAGAAGACTGCCAATCTGTGACTACCAGAATAAAGAAGTTAACGTAGAGCATGAACCTCAAGTGTGAAATGGCAGCTTCCATCTCGCAGGATTTCATATCCATTTGTTAACTGATTTTCCATAGGAGAGTTTGGAACTGATGCAGAAAGGTAGTTAGTTGTTACCCTGAGCACACAGTACCTTTCTTTCTTTTTCCTGTTTAGCCTCCGGCAACTACCGTTTAGATAATTCTTCAGAGGATGAATGAGGATGATATGTATGAGTGTAAATGAAGTGTAGTCTTGTACATTCTCAGTTCGACCATTCCTGAGATGTGTGGTTAATTGAAACCCAACCACCAAAGAACACCGGTATCCACGATCTAGTAGAGCACACAGTACCTGAAGCTGTCATAATCAACTATGCACCTTCCAGAGTTGTTCAAGGGAGAACAGAAGGTATTCTGGTCCTCTGAGTATGCTGAATCCAACAATTAGCACCATCAGGAAGTGATATCAGAAATACTGCCTGTGCAAAACCAGATCAAAACACCTCCTGAGCTATGTAACTGCATGAAAAGAAACAAGACTGTCACTGACAATGCCAATTTGAAAGGCTTGGAGGTATGCTGTCAAAGGTGCTGCAGAGAGCCATGGCTAGTTGGTTAGTTGTTATACTGGCCTAAAATAAAATCAGTCTTATCTAGTCTCCAATGCAGGGTGGTAGAACTAAGAAGAACAATTTGACCAACTTACTAGACACCCTGGATACATAGTTTCCAGATTTTGCAGTGGCTCCACTGATGTCACCAGGTTTTACCAATGAAATGAACCAAGAGGGTTCCAGGATAGATTAAGAAGGGCAGTGGTACTAACTAGCTCATCCTGTACATAATCCTTGCATTATGTACAATTATCCCTGCTTGGGAGACTGTTCAGAGGTGCTTCAATTAGAGGAGAGGATTGCTCTAGTTAAGGCTTTAGAAATAGGGATTTGGATGAGGTTAGCAATCATCAATTGATCAGAGCTGGTCTTTGACTGCTGCTTGAGGAAAGGTTAAGGACACACTAAGTACAATATTTAGAACTAAGGAAAATACACCTTCAAAAATGGGTTTGGCTCTTAGAGATATATTATTGCAGCCTTACCCAATAATGAACCAATTACCAATATAGAATGCACCAATTACAAATATATTTTGGTGTTTTTTATTGATATCAAAGCAGCATTCTCTGTTCATTGTACTGAAATTCAATTATGTGGAAACTTTCATGTCAAAGGGTTTCTGAAGCTGTCCAAGCCATTGTCAAGGATTGCCTGAGTAATAGAATGACCACTTAAAACTACACACTTACCTGTGTAAACGTTTATCACCAAAGGGGTCTGTATTGGGCCCTCTCTTCTGGAATATGCTGTCTGATGACTTTAACATGGGTCTATCATTCCTAGAGAGATTTAATATACAAGCTTTTATGGATGACTACTTACCCTTAGTGTATGGTAACACATATTTACAATTAAAAGAACACAGTGCAAATGGCTGAGGTTGTCTTGAGGACTTGATATACTAGAAAAATTTAAAAATATCTGCAATTAAGATGAAATATACTCTTCTGAAATATGTCAAAGTTACATTTCAATTGCAATCCCCACATTAAATATAAAGGGACAATTGGTAGTCAGAAACCCTAGGTATCTGGCTATTCTGTTCAATGATAAATTGCTTTTTTAGTAATCATATTAGACAGTTAATAAATTTGCCATGATATAAAGCACAAATTAAAAGGAACAACTCATCAAGAGTTTGGCTTACATTTGGGTAGGTTAAAGATGGTATTTAAGTTTTTTATGACAGTGCCTTACGCAACATTACACAATGTTCTTGGTTTACTCGGATTAAAAAGAAGTGTGACCTGGTGTTTCATGCTTCATTTTGGGATATGTTCTCTCAGTGAATTTAGTCATAAAGGTGCAGGCTACTATACATGAGCTCAAAGTGAGAGGGATGCATATATTTGGTGACTATTTGTTGGAGAAATGCTGCCTGGGAAAGCTACCTCATTATTAATAAACTTTATTTCAAATTTCATTATATCACCCACACTACTCTAAAGAGGAGGTTCAAGTACTCAATTGGAAAAAGCAGACTTCCAGCTGATGGAAAATCTGTGTATGAATTCAAATCATACAGGGAAATGGTGTAAAATAGATTCTAGGTATGCCAATTTATGCAAACTGGAGGAGAGGTGGTGTGAGTAATGCCAGTTTATGAATTATCAGCTAACTTTCTAATCACATTTTCTAAATTAACATTCTGTTATACATTCAACAATTCGTTCTGAACACTTCGGTATTTAAATAAAATGGAACATAGTAGTAGTAAAAGGATAGATGAAAGTTTTAGTTTTAATATAACAATAAAATAAACAAAACCAATAGCTTCAATCTAATTTTCCCAACAGAAGCACAAAACACTCTTCCCATCAATTAAAAATTATTGGAAATTTAAGTACTAAAGCCAAAAAAACTAAGTGCTATGCAAATTGGAAACCGCTGTTTGTAATGTCAGTTGTGTAGAATATAAGAAAAGAAAAGAAATGGATCAGGAATGGAATGAAAGTAATTTTAATAAAGAGTGGAATGTAGCAAGGTATGCTACCTTGAGCAAATTAAGAGAATGCAGCAAGCCAGTTTAGAGAATAGCGATTAAAAAAGTTAAAACTGATTACCCATTCAAGAAGGAAGGTGGATGATTATAGGAAAATAAAATAATTGATGTTTAAAAGAATATGCAATCCTCAGTATGAGGGTGTATAATTCACACAAGAAATTTTACTTAATTCTGTAACATCGAAACATTCTTTTCAATGATAATGGCTGATTTAACCTTGTCAAGCACTAGTGTTACCTCAATATCATTCCTTTATGTTGAGTCAGCTAGAATAAGTATGTGTTTATAAGCACATCTTTATAATAACTATTTTTTTTTAAATATAAATTTTTCAAACATATGAAAAATAGGTTTCAGTTGAAATTTCCCCTTCACAATTTCCTACTAAAAATAAAATTATTTCAGCTTGATGCAGAAATCCTGATATCATCTTTAACTTCCTTAACTAAAAAAACCTCCCATAACTATCCTTAAATCCTCTGCAACTTCTGTCAGGGTTACAGAAGTTAAAACTGCATGGTTACTAAACTGATGTTATACGTGAACAGAAAGATCCAGACCATGAAAAACATTTATTATATTACAACTGATTTCATTCTCTTATAAATAAAAATGGGATTGAGGTGCTGGATGTGTTCATTTTACAATGAAGATTGGTTTTACCTGGGTAAGATATGCAACTTTTGTATTAAAATAGAAGTATGCCTGAACAATAAATTTGTTTTTGTTTCTGAACAACACAAGTATGCTGTTTTTTGTATTTTTGTTTGATATGCAACTTCCTGCTACAATGTTCTAGATCTTTTATTTTTTTTATAAATTGAGGACGGTTAAGTTTATTATTACTTAAACCTTTATTAAACTATTAGATAAAAACATACACTAATGAATTGAGTACACAATATCAATAAAATCTAATGACTGTAAGAAAGAAAATTAAATTAATGAATGAATAATATAATCCATTTTATCATATGGATAATTTAATAAAATATTCTTAAAATATATTAACTTACATAAGTTTTTTATGAGGCAGCTGCACGAATTTCCAGCTTTCTTTCAACATTACTCATCCACTTTGTTTCCATCTTAAGATTTTTTCGACAGTGAGACAAAAGACTAGATGCAATATGTAAAGGACATCCACCATTGGTTGGATGTCCTTTTTGCTTGGGTTACGCTGGTCGCACCAGCGTAACCCAAGCTACATTAGGGAATAAATGATCAGCATGCTGAGATAATGATAAACTGCGTTTAAAATCTCCACTTAACATATGGCATACACTAACAACTGGCAAAACCTGTTTAAATAAAAATTCAACTTTAAAAGATAAATTAATAATGAAATAAATATAAATAAATGAACCATTAAATTATGTTTTACATTAACAAATATTTTAAATTCTTATTTTTTATTATTATAAAAGATCTGAAGTTCAAAAACCTGATGAAGAAGATAAAATGTAAGTATTTATCTAACAGGTGTTTCAAAAAGGATGCAACCTTAAGATTAGGAAGGTATTAGTCACACATAAGTCATGTAGAACCATAGTCCCATAAATAAATGTTATTTCTCCCTACATATCAGTTGGCAACACTGTACTCAAGGTTAGCAGCTTGTAACAGTTGACATGAGTTGACTAGTGATTTATTTTTTTTTTTTAAGGCGAAAAACGATTGATCGTTATCAATGCCCGGAAAATAAATAAATAAATAAAAGTAAAAGTAAAAGTAATTAAAACTTAAAACTACTATCACAGTAAGCAGAATCCGGAATGGGTGTAAAAGGCCCATTCTCGGATAACAAAAACACTAACATGTAATTTAAAACTACGTTAAAAACTATCATATTAAAACTAAATAAAACTTAAAACTAAAAAAAGAGATAAAACTTACAACTAATATCACAAAAATCTTACAACTAATATCACAGACGAATTTAAAAAACATAAAAAAAAACAACAAAATATGAATATATATATATATATATATAAACAAAATTCCGATAGGGAGTGTAAAAGGCTCGCTACTCGGATAACAAAAACAATACATAGGACTAGACTAATTAAATTTTTTGTATTAACCCTATACTACGCAAAAACAGAAACATTTGGTCTCAAACCTCTTTATCATTACACAAGATACCACGGATGTTTCTGGGTAGTTTAAATTTACGACGCAATGCCGCATAACATTTGCAGTCCACGAGTATGTGGCGCACAGTCACGCGGCAGTTGCATCGTGCGTGGTTGTCCTCTTGTAAGTGTGACCCTCGTGTGTCCTATCCGCAATCGACAGAGAACTACTTCCTCACGCCGGGGTTTTCTGTATGAGGAGTCCCATGGTAACACAGAATCTTTAATCTGACGGAGTTTATTATCAATGGTAGCCGTCCAATCACCTTGCCACCTTGCTCTTAATAATTGTTTTACATAATTAATGAAATCAGAAGTAGCAACTCGGGTAGTGAAAGGAGGCTGGTTACATGCTTCTTTGGCAGCGGAATCTGCATGTTCATTACCTGGAATCCCTACGTGGCTAGGGACCCAGCAAAAACTTAATTCTGTGTTGCGATTATTCAACTCAGCGATTGCGTTGTAAATTTCAATGACGATAGGATGTTTAGAATAAAAGTTTTTTAAGGCTTGGAGAGCACTACACGAGTCACTGCAAATAAGAATTTTTCTATATTTAGGGTTAATGATGTTTAGAGCCTTATTTATAGCGTATAGTTCAGCGGTAAACACACTTGTAATACCGGGTAGACCAAACATATAAGTTCTTTCATTGACAACAAATGCACACCCAACTGTATCGTTTTGTTTCGATCCATCAGTGTATACAACCGCATCTGGTTTCATCTTGGAGAGAACACACTGAAACATTTGCTGAAAGATAATAGATGGTGTTGATTGTTTATTGTATGTAGTCAGGTCAAAATTAAAATTTATGATGTTTATTCTCCATGGAGAATATGAGCAAGGATACATAGGAAAAAATGACGGTGTGTCAACATTTAGACGAGCAAAATAAGATAAAGAGCTGGTCTCGTCTATCCCAAAGTGATGGTTCACCACAGTCTACAAGTAAGCTTGCGACAGGACTTGATCTAAACGAGCCTGTGGCAAGCCGAAGGAAAGCATGATGTACACTATCCAGCATTTTAAGCACGGTTTGACGAGCTGAAGAGTAGGCGACACAACCATAATCTAAACGGGAGCGAACAAAGGAATAGTAAAAACGTATCATACATGATCTATCGGCTCCCCAGTTGGTGTTAGTAAGGACTCGCATCATATCTAGAAGTTTGGAACATTTTGTTTTCAATTCTTTTAAATGTTTGACCCAAGTAAGACGGCTATCAAAAAATAAACCTAAAAACTTGACGTAAGTAGAGATAGCAATAGTCTCTCCGTTCAGAAATATTTGCGGAATAGAAGGGTTTCGTAGCCGAGAAAAAACTACACATTTTGTTTTTTCGGATGAAAATGTGAAACCAGTAATCCTGGACCAAGCTTCAAGGTGAGATATAGTGTTCTGCAGTAGTCTCTCTGCTGTAGGTGCTGAACGTCTTGCAATGTAGA
Source organism: Lycorma delicatula (assembly GCF_047948215.1). Lineage (NCBI taxonomy): Eukaryota > Metazoa > Arthropoda > Insecta > Hemiptera > Fulgoridae > Lycorma > Lycorma delicatula. The sequence continues at coordinate 7,485,034 of NC_134455.1, read as the reverse complement.
TAGCAAAGTCGTCAGCAAATAGAGAGCATGAGACAGGAGCCTGAACACATTTGGTAATATCGTTTATGGCTACAGAAAATAAGGTGGCACTTAATACACACTACCTTGGGGCACTCCATTCTCCAAGATGACACTATCTGAGAGCGAATCATCTACACGAACACGAGCCGTTCGGTGATTTAAGAATCCCCAGATAAAAGCAAGCATATTGCCCTTGATTCTCCATTCTTTGAGAGTGTTAAGAATACCACGTCGCCAGGCTGTGTCATACGCCTTTTTTATATCGAAGAAGATAGCGACGAGGTGCTGCCGATTTAGGAAAGCGTTTTGTATGGCTGTTTCTAGTGACACTAAATGGTCAATAGAAGATCGTCCTTGTCGAAAACCACACTGTTCTGGAGATAGAAAACCATGTTTCTCCAAGTACCATGTAAGTCTGCGGTTTACCATTCTCTCCATTATTTTACACAAAACGCTTGTCAACGAAATAGGGCGGTAGCTTGAGGGGTTCATTTGGTCTTTACCATGTTTTAGTACTGGTATAATAAATGCTTCTGACCAGCAGGGTGAGAAGACTTGTTCGGAGAATAAACCGTTGAAAATATTCAAAAGTTGTTGTAGTGCCGAATTAGGAAGGTGTGAAAGCATGGAAAGGCGAATGTTGTCCGGTCCAGGGGAAGTGTCCCGTGAGTTTTTAAGTGCATGTAACAATTCTTTAAATACGAACGGAGTGTTTAATTCATCAACCGAATCACCAATGTTTAACGATAATATTTCTATTTGTATCTTGTACCGTTGAAAATCGTTATTATATGATGAGGTGAGAGACACCGAGCGGAAAGATTTTGCTAGACTATTTGCCACTTCTGAGGGTGATGAAAGGAGTTCTCCTTCATCCGAGAATAGATTGTTTCGGTGATCCGAAAATTGCACGAATTTTCTTCCATACAGTAGACGTGGGAGTAGTGCGTGAGATAGTGCTCACGTATTTCGTCCATGAATTCCTCTTAGTGTCCAAGAATACTCGACGACACACCGCTCTAGCCCTGCGGTATAAATTTAGATGTTCTGTTGTAGGCCTACGATTAAATTTGCGTAGTTGCCTGCCGTCGATTCCTAATAGCATATTTGCAATCATCGTTCCACCATGGAACGAAAGGACGTCTAGGATTACCCCATGTTTGGCATTCTCAAGTATCATGGACGTAAAAGAAGAATATTGGTCGAGGATGTTCACTCCATCGTCATACTGAGATTGGAATGCTTTATGGTATCCGTTCCAATCTGCCTTTTCAACAATCCATCTCCGTAGCCTTCTTTTAATCTCGCAGTCTACACCGAAACCAATAATAATTGGTTTCGGTGTAGACTGCCGTGAAAGTCATCACAAACAGACCAATTAAAATGAGGGAGCACATTCGGTGAGCATATGGAAAGATCAAGGTTAGATACAGTACCAGTTGATAAGGACATGAATGTGTGTGATCCATTATTCAGTAGGCAAAGGTCAAAGTCTTGTCTCAATCTGTTTATCATATTTCCTCGAGTGGAGCAGAAGGTTGAGCCCCAGGAAATATGATGGGCATTGAAGTCTCCTACTATTAACGATGGAGATGGTATTTGCGTGAGGATTTTTTGAGACATCTAAAGCACTGAACTCAGTGTTCGGTGAGAGATACAGATTGCAGATATGCAATTTGAAGGGAATAGAGACCTTTACTGCAATAGCAGGAATGACAGAGGTTTGTTGAATTCTTGTAGCTGACACCCCATTCTTCATGAAAATCACTACTCCACCACTCTCCCTACTGTCTACTAGGCAGTCGTATCTCTCACAGAAGTATCCTCCGAGTGTAATTGGGTCATGTTGTAGAAGGTGAGTCTCTTGGAAACACATGATTAGTGGATCATGTGTGTGCGCTAGTACTGTAATATCATCAATGCGGGACCGAATTACCTCTAACATTCCACTGAATAATGTTATTAAGTGTAAAAAAAATAAATAAAAAAATTAAATAATTAAATTTCAGAAATTATATAAAAATTAGTTGTACGTGATTCGGTTTTTCTTTTTTGTATTTTTTATTTTAAAGAACTCCGATGCCCTAGGGTCGGGTGGTTCTTCAACCATATCCTCCAGTATATGAGGTGATGGTGGAGGAGATTTATTTGAATGGGATGCTGCAGTTAACATTCCAGAGGGGGTGGTTATGTGGGTTCCCTTTACGGGGAGCTTATTAGGTGGCTTACTGCCAGCTGTGATAGTCGCTACTTGTGCCGTACCGGCACAAAGTCCAAAGTCGTACTGACTTTGGGAGCAGGGACTTTCGTGTGTATCACACTGTTGGATTCACTAACTGCAACGAAAGATGTTTTATTCATCTTTGTCAGCTCTGAGATAGTGGCTGTAAGTGAAGCTACTTGATTAGAAAGCATCTGAACAAGTTTTTTAAGTTCATTGCAGGATCCGCACTGCTGATTTGACCGTATATGACAGCATAGCACAGGTATATGACAGCGTAGCACTCTTTGGGTAAAAAGAAAATAGAAAATTATGGTTATGATGAGAATACTCAGACAGCTCAGTTTCTTGTAATTGTTTTATAAAAAAAGAAACCAATCACAAAAAATGTAAAAACGTTTTGTTATACGCAAAAGTAAACAAAAGAAAAAAAAAACAAAAAATTGACTGATATAGTTCCAAACATTTTTTTAAATGTTGGAATATAATATACACAAATTTTAACAGAAGATTAGCAATAAAAAACAAATAATTTTATTGCTCCCTATGATTAAAATTCTATACACGTGTTTAAATTATGCGGTTGTAATATGCAGTATTTAATAAATTCTATAATTCAAGCTTTGAGCCCTCTACTCTACCTAATCCTCCCAAACAGTATTTGAATGCAGGAGGTAATAGAGAGAGAACTAGTACAAACATTTCTGCAAGACCTACCTTAAAACTCTCAAAATTGTTGGCCAGATCAGTTGTAATCTAGATATTTTGCAGCCACCCAGCTGTTTGCACAAATGCAGAACCGACTGGAAAAATTATACTGCGAGTTAAACTTTAGCAGAATTTAATAGATTCAAGTTATGACTGAGGGGTGGAACTCGGTTAGAGATTGATGGGACTTCTGAATGTTGTGTTGCTACCACTGGTTGCAATGTAGGTGTTCAAATCGGGTTTTGAAAGGTAATATTTATTTACAACAAGTACGAACAGCATGCATGATTTTAATTGTTTGCGTTCATTTAATTAAGCAAAGATCTTTTAAAACCTAATTCAAACACTAGTGCCTTGTCTAGAAGCAGAGCTGGAACAATCCAGTGGCAGTCTCTGAATTAGCTTAATATAGAGCAAAAGCTAGATAAGACAAAGCTAAAATTTTTAACAATTTTTCCTGTACAAAAAGCGTGCAGTTCTAAAACCGTTTTCATTTCTTTAATTCAAAAATTTTCTTATAATACCCAAAAGCCATAAAACAATTCCAAATATATCGACAGTAACCCATGATGATGGGGCAAAAAATTTGATATTTCGAATTTGCAAAAGCTCTTAGCACGAAAGTCATAGAAATTCTTTTGGACCTTAAAATTTTTAGTAAATCTGATAAAATTTTATCGGACTTTATCAGAGTGCTTAGTAGACTCCATAATATCATATTTCTGCAAGAGTGATCTCAGAGAAAAAATTGCATTGCACCATTGTATTTTACTCCAACGTTAAATATATATATTTCTAGCCAAATCTCCTTCCTTTGGAGAATATAAGCCTGAAGTATCTGAAGTTTTATGCAAAAGTGGATTGCCAACAAAAAATTAAATAAATAATTTTTTTTGTTCTTCATCTCCTTCTACTGCTGCAGGTGTCCAGGACATCCTTGTCCAAATAGAGGTATTAAACAAAAGGTGCAGTAGGAATGTTTTTTTTCTTGTCTATAAAGATTCAGTAATGCAGAATCACATATAAGTCAAAAGAGAACAAAGCCACTGACTGGTAAATAACCCTAAAAAACTTTCACATTTTGGTAGGAAATCTGATGAGAAAATAATAATACCTGATAATGACGCTTTCCAGATGAATCGCACAAATGAAATTAATGCGCATCAGTTTTTAAGCCCTGAAATCAGGACAGCTAAAAAATCTATTCTTTGTATCTATCGGTACACAAAGGTATTGGTATATAGTCCCACCTTAATTTTCTGTTGTAACACAATATATTTAATTGAGAAATATCTTGAAAATTTTTGTACAGCTTTCTAAGTAAAGAAAAAGTGCAGGCGATGGTCCTAGTTCTTGCATCAAACAAATGTAACTTTAAAAATATTTTTATTAGGTTAGTTTCAATAATTATAGTAAAGATTAAGCGAGCATAATTTACTATACAACATAAATGCGATATACATTACAAGCATTATGTAAATTTCCATAGAAGAAAATAAATCATACATAGATAATATTCACCGCTTAATAACTTTATCATTATCATAACCTCTACAATATGTCACTGAAATAGTTTAAAATAAATATGAATTATTAACACAAGTCTGTCAATCTTGATATGAAAAATAAATTTTAACTTAAGATCGTATACATATTCTTTTCTGACAGAATCACTTCTACTTAAAAATATTAAATGTTTAATATTAAATAGACAAGAAAAGTAAATGTGTGTGTTATATATAAATACAAACACAGGCAAAATCATTTAAAAAATTATATAATTATACTCAGACACCATCATGTAAAATTACATTCAAAATTGTTTTACACTTTCTGTCGCTAAATGCATTATTCAAATTTACAATAAAAAACTTTGAACAACTAAGTTTCATTAAAAATATCTATAATTATTGACTGCTTGGTGGTGCTAATACAGGTACTGTAGGTAAAGTTGAATTCTCCAGCAGATTAGCGGTTAACAATAATGGCATGCTTAATATTCCTGTAAATAAAACCGTTAAGTTAAAACTAATTCATGAACACAACATAAGTTATAATAAAAGTAGATACAGAACAATAGATGTATAAGTAAATAAAATAAATAATTATAGTGAATCGTACTAAATACTAAATTATACTACAAAATAAATAATTGTGTAAGAAACAACACACAATCACACACACACACACATGCATATAATATTTATAACAAACAAATTATGCTTATCAAACTGATATTTGAATAACGGTACTTCTAGAACTAAAGTAAATAACTGTTTTCCAATAAGTTTCCTTCAAATTTCTTGAAAAGTTATATTAAAATTTGTTAAGATATTTTAACAGCAACATATTTTTTTCCGTCAATATATTTCAGAAAAGTTTTAACGACTGAAGATTTAAGTTCTCCATTTATTTATTTATTTACAGCAGCCGCCTAAAATTAAGAATAGTTTACGACGGTCAACTTAGGTTAAGAGATGGCTCTAAGAAGAAACATGCGTGTATATAGAGCTATTTTTTCTGTTTTATGTTGGATATTATGAAAAATGCAGGAGATGCAGTTCTGCGATCAGTTTTATTTGATTTTTGAGGTTAAAAGTCATACAAAACCATCCGGTTTAACACCAGAAAGTTTCAGTATGAACTCGTTTCACCAGGAAAACAGAAATACAAGAAAATCTTTCACTAGCTGTAACTCGATAACAAAATGTTTTTTAGATATATGTTTGTATCAACGTTCTCAAGTAGAGCTTATTTCAAACTACAGTATATATATTTTTTTGAAAGACAGAAGATGACATGACATATTCCAAATATAAACTACACCTTCTTAAAGGTGACTGTCGGAACCGATGACTTTCACAACAATATACTAGCAGCTTTAACATGACAGTTTACTGTTGGCAATTGTCAATTGCTAATTCAGGCAAGCTATCTTCACCTGTTAAAATTATGTAACATAAAATTATGTTATACATAGCGTAATTTCATGATCCATTATAGTTAAGTGAAAGCAAACTTCTTAAGCGGTGCATCAGCTATTTCATCGGCTAAGATTCCTACGTAACTAGGCACCAAGAAACCGAGATATGGAACATGGTTACTGAAAACAGGGACACGTACATGAATGTCTCCAATTATTGCATGCTTGCACCGGTAAGACACATACATAAAATCTGTATCTGAGAAAATAGGCCAAAAGGGAACATCAAATGTAACTGCTCTGGTTAAATCCATCAATGTAAATCGCTTCACCTTATAAAGAAGTATGTTTATTGCAGAAATTCTGTAATAATATTACACGCTTATTGTCTGTTTTTCTTATAACTAATCACCTAAGTAAATATACTAATGAACAGTAAATGTAGCATGTAGTTTAATACTAAGGAAAGATAAAACAAACATTCCCCGAGCTTGAATAATCATAAAACTAAATTAAATGGGAATCTGTAGATTAAGACTGAAAATAAAAACAAAATCACACAGAAGATGCTAAGATTGTCCCTTTATGACGCGTGTAAATCATTATTGGTCAGACTCGACCAGAGAGGGAAAGGCTCACCATTCTTCATTAAAGTGCTTACTATTTGACTAGACAGGAATGATCCGGTAGCAAATCAAGTAAAATTTTATGAATGGAGATCCAACATCCCAAGAATTGTACACTCTGAGGAGTAAACTATTAATCGAATTTAGACATTACAAAGATTCAGTAAAATTTAAGTACACATATTTCATCTGCACCCCAAAAGATGTTACTATAAATATTATGCTGTTACTTGTTAACCTATCAAAATGTTTTAAACACTGAATTTTGAGTTCTCTTCCACGATTAATTCAGGCCGTGCATTCATAAAGCAGGTCTAAATTTATATGGAGTGATACTGAGATGTTTTTGTTGATTTAGATTCTAAACAAAAAGACTTACACTCACTAATGTAATGTGTAATTGTAAGATATTAAATTTGTTGTGGTAGGCAGAGCTGGTAATTTATGCCAGTAGTAGAATGAGTCGGTCATATTAGCTAGCCCAGCAGAAGACAGTCGAGTAGTAACAATGGCTGAGGTTCGCTTATCGTTTGTTGAATGCAAGGCTGTACTGAAGTGGTACTAGAAGTACAAGAACATTCATAAGGTACAATGCCAGTGGCAGATAGAGTTTGGAACAAGGAAAGATCTGACCAAACGTGAACAGCTACAGGTCCAGCATCCAGTGCTGCGGTGTTGCAACATTTTGCTTGATCACTGTAAAAATCAGTGAACCAGGGAGCACGCAAATGTGGGATGAGCCGGTCAAGTGTAAGACACATTCTGAAGAGTGGAAAGCGTACATTCCAAGATTGCTACATGTGATGAATGATGACGAACCAGATCGAAGGATGGAGTACTGTGAATGGTTTCTGCACATGGTTGGTGAGGATGAGGAATTTGCAGGGAAGTTTGTGTGGACAGATGAGGCGCAATTCAAAATTAACGGTATTGTGAACCATGTGGGCTCCTGATTTTCAGAAGCCCACATGGTTCAGGAGCGTCAGGATTTTCAGGGCTCCTGAAAATCCTCACGCTCATGTGGACAAGGCAGTAAATCTACCAGGGGTTGCTGTGTGGTGTAGTCTTTAAGTGCGTGGTTTGATTGGTCCCTTCTTCTTCAAGGGTACTGTAACCGGTAGGGCGTATCTTGATATGCTTCAGACAAGGATTTTGCCTGCCATCCAAAATCTGTATGGTGATTAACTTTTTTACATGCAACATGACAGAGGCCCGCCTCACTACCATCAAGATGTCAGGTTGTACCTCAATAAAACTACCTGGATGTGGGTGGATGGGTTGAGATGCTGTTGAATGCCCACCTTGGTCTCCTGATTTTTCACTTCCGGATTTCTACCTCTGGGGGACCGTCAAAAATGACATGTACTGACAAAAATCTGCAACAATCAATGACCTACGTGAAAAAGTCATAGTCATGTGCTGCCATTATGCCATTACACTAACAGCTGTAGTTTGGTGTGCAGTTTGGCACCGTGGGCGTTGTATAGAAGCTGCTGGTGGTCGTTTCTAACACACACCATAAGCCTCTCTTAGTACCAAAAATTGTCACTTTAAGTCAGATTTGTCATTAGATATGGACTAGCAAACAGTGAGGACATAGTTTTGGACCCCTCTGTAGATTTAAAAATATATCTAATGGAAAACATCCTGAATTTGGTTACTTTTTTTTTACATACAAATCCATCATTACATTTGATTTGTTTTGTTCCATATCCTCAATATAGTGTCATAATTTCTTCAAACGTTAGACAATTATTACCAGCAATGCGACGGAGATGGTATTTCATTGCCTTGACTGCACTTTCGCACATGCCGCCAAAATGGTGTGCGCTAGGAAGGTTAAAATGCCATTGACAACAATCCACTGACAGATTCTCCAAAATGGCTGTATTATTATTTTTCAGCATGGTATAGTTTTCACAAAGCTTGTTACAGGCACCGATGAAATTTGAGCTGTTGTCACTATAGATATTTGCACAGATTCCTTGGCGTGACATGAATCGACGAAGAACTGCTAGGAAAGCATCAGAAGTTAAGTCACTTACGAGTTCTAAGTGAACGGCATGCGTAATAAGGCAAACAAATACTGAAACGTAACATTTAATGCGACCTTTGCTGCGACATGTGCCAGATTTTATGAAGAATGGGCCAGCAAAGTCCACACCCGTGTTAAGGAAGGGCCGTGCAGGAACAACTCGCTTGCTAGGTAGACTTCCCATGAGCTGGTTATGTGGTTTTGCTGATAACCAAAAACAACGTGTACATTTATGTAGAATGTTTCTTATAATCCTTCTCGCCGAAGGTATCCAATAGTTGGATCGAAGTGAGCTGATCAATAACTGTGAACCAGCATGCATAAGTCGTTTATGCTCTTGCTCAATTAGTAGTCGCGTAAGATGATGACGCAGTGGTAAGATGATTTGATGTATTTGTGAAATGGAAGCTCGGAATTTTGTAGCCTTCCTCCAACTCTAAGAATACCAGCATTATCAATGAGTGCAAGTCACGTATAGTTGATTTAGTAGCTAATTCCCATCCACTTTCCAAATTCGTGAGTTCTTGGGAATAACAGACGGACGCATTGAGCTAATTTTATGCAAGTGTTTAAGGATGTTTTTAATTCCTTAGTAGTGAGTGGCCCAAAATTTTGTGAATTCTTTGAACCTTTACAATTTTTTATAAAACAAAGACAATATGCAATTTTTCGCTGGACTCGTGGAAGAGAAGATGATTCCTTCAAAATGTCATCTGAGCAGGTGGATGCGACAAAACTTACAGTATGATGCATTTCAGGAATATCACTAATTAAGGTTGCCACAAATGTAAGTGACGGCCATTGTGATGGGGTTTCTATCAACCAAGACGGACCATACCACCATAACTCGTTATTTATGAGACCTTGAGGAGTGACTCTGCGTGACACCATATCTGAAGAATTGGATGCTGATGAAACTTGATGCCAGGTGCATTCCTTTGTTAAATCTTCCGCTTCACTGATGCAATTTGCAACGAATGTCTTCCATGTAGGTCGTCCTACCTCAGGACAGAAAGCTTCAACATATTTTTTGGCGTCCTGATTCTACTTCTCGTGTCAAAGAATTCGAATTAAACACCGTAACCTACGGTTTGAAACCTTCAGCGTATCTTGCCCAACGTGTACTTCAACAACTTGTTACTGATGAGGGATCCAAATTTCCTCTCGCTGCTCATGCTTTATCGAATCATACTTATGTTGATGACTTAGTTACTGGCTCTGCTGATATTGACACTGCAAAACAACTCATAGACAAACTGGTAAAATTATTATCACTTGGTGGCTTTGAGTTGAGAAAATGGAACTCCAATCAGCTATCACTCTTAGAAAAGTTTCCTTCAGACTTTCTTGGAAATGACTCCATTTTTCTGGCCTCAAAAAATAACTTTAACATATTAGGTGTACAATTTCTCGCCAATAGTGATCAATTTCAATTCCAGATCACCCCTTTCCAAGATAAAATTATGAAACGTTCTCTTTTGTCATACATAGCAAGAATCTTCGATCCTCTTGGATGGCTCACGCCTGTGATGTTTTCTCTTAAATTATTTATGCAACAGATTTGGCTTGCAAACCTAGACTGGGACGAACCTCTTTCTGAAGAACTCACTCTACAATGGTCGCAAATCACCTGCGACATCTCTGATTTGAATCATGTCAAAATACCTTGTGTCTTTCCTCAAGGCAGCTTCAAGCAAGTAAAACTCGGATTTTGTGACGGTTCATCAAAGGGATATGCCGCAGCTTTGTATCTGCACATGTCTACTCCAGAAAAGTTTATTTCACTTCAGCTTGTAGCCGCCAAATCACGCGTAGCCCCTCTCAAGAAAATCACCATTCCTCAACTTGAGCTTAACTCTGCTGTTCTTCTCGCTGTGTTATTAACACATTTTCTTTCCTCATTCAACCAAAATCATGTCTCCGACTACTATTTATTCTCCGATTCTGAAATTGTTTTATCATGGATTTCAACTCCTACATACAAGTTACAGACCTATGAGACTAACCGTGTCAGTCAAATTTTGGAAATTACTTCACCCCATTCTTGGCATCATGTAAAATCTTCAAGTAATGCTTCTGACATCGCGTCTCGAGGAACATCTGCCTCACAGCTTTCTTCTTGTGATTCCTGGTGGAATGGTCCATCAGCTTTCCACGTTCCTATCCTTCTCATATCTCTTTTAAAGTCTAAGAAAACTATTCCTCAGATCTATTCTTTCAACACCGCATCTTCATCCCTGGAAAACTCTCCTTTTGACATAAATCACTCCTCTCCCATATCCTTATTGTCTAGTTCTCCTCCTGCTGAATCGAAATCCATGTTTTCTCTTGTCGTTGATAAATTTTCATCCTTACCTTATCTGTTAAATGTCATTGTTCATATTTTCAAATTCCTTTCCAAAATTTACAAAAAGATCTTTCCCCATCCTATCATTGCTTAACTTTTGAACTCACTTCAGAATTCATGCCACGTATCACCTTCTGCGAAAACGCGTAATTTTGCTCTTCTTTTTTGTGTGCACTTAGTTCAGCAAGAACATTTCTCTACGCAAATTCAAGATCTTGACAAGAAAAGCATGCCCTCTTCTCTTGTAACTCTTTCGCGACAACAATCGCTTAATTCGCGTTGGTGGACGTCTTCAACGATTGTCACTTGACTATGACTCAAAACATCAACTGTTATTGGCTAAAAATTCAAATTTATCTAGACTTCTCATTAGGAAACATCATCTTGATGGCATGCACTGTGGTCCTCGCCACACTCAAGCGCTCGTCGCTCAACGATTTTGGATCATCTCTGCACGCACAGTAATTCGTCAAAACATTAAAAATTGTTTGACTTGTCAACTTACTCAATTCAACCAATCATGGCTGATCTTCCTGCTGATCGGGTGGTTTCTCAACGAGCCTTCTCTGCTGTAGGCACTGACTTTGCCGGACCGTTTCTTTATAAATCTTCAAACTTTAGAAACTGCAAAATTCAAAAGGGATATTTATGTATTTTTATCTGTTTGTCCACAAAAGCAGCACACTTGGAATTTGTATCTGATTTATCTGCTCAAGCCTTTCTTGCTGCACTTCAACACTTTACGTCACGTCGAGGCTTTCCTCATACGATATACTTTGACAACGGAACAAATTTTTTCGGCGCTTCAAGACATTTAAAGAAAATTTACTCTACTTGTTAACTCCCAAGATGAAATTTTCACCAGTTTATCATCTCAAGGCATCATCACTTGGCACTCTAATCCGCCATATGCTCCCAACTTTGGAGGTTAGTGGGAAGCCGCTGTTAAGTCGGCCAAGACTTTACTGCTTCGAACCTTTGGTGATACCCTGTTTACCTTTGAAGAATTTTCCACGATCTTTGCTCGTATTAAGGCAATATTGAATAGTCGGCCTCTTACTTCTCTTTCCCCAGATCTTGCTGAGGAATCCCGCATCCTTTCTCCTGGACACTTTCTCATTGGGTCTCCAATCCTTGGACTTCCCGAAAAACCCATTGATTCAAATCCCTCTCTTCGTGTTTTCTGGACTCTTCTACAGCAAAAAATTCAACATTTCTGGAATCAATGGTCTAAAGAATATCTGCATGAGCTCACTTCTCGTTCAAAATGGAACAAATCCCAACCCAACCTTGCTGTTGGTGATTTTGTCATGTTGAAATATTCTAGTACTCTTCCCCTTTGTTGGCCCATTGGTGTTATCTCTGAAAATTTTCTGGTAAAGAGGTATTTGTCTTCTGGTTTTGTCACTCGTCCTGTGAATAAGATTCACCCTCTGGTCTTCTCTGCTTGATTTTGCTCGCTCGCCCCCCAGTATGTTTACGCCAATGCTTTAATCCAATAGTAGCTTTAACCAAAGTAGCTTTAATCCAATAAATTCAAGGTCTTCTCGTAGTGTCAAGTTCACCGTAATTTTCTATTTTGTCTGCTGTGGTCGTAATGATTCATAAAAAAAAATTTTATTTAGCCAAATTAGTCATAACTGTTTTTTTATCTCCAATTTTAATGTTGTCAAAGTTCCTAGAAGTCTAATTTTCTTTGTCTGCGATGATGTCATTCCTCAACTTGTTCGTATTCAGAAAGTATCTTATCAGTCTTACGTAATTCTTTTAATGGTCTGCTTGTTTATAAAAAAAATCAATGTCATGTTTATCGTTCCCGAATTCCCCACGTTTCTCTAATCGTTCCCAAACTTCCCGTTATGCTGTTTCTTTCCGCACTAACACTTGCACACTCTCTTTTACTGGTTTTATTTTTATATGAATGCAAATTAGCTTGACAGACGGGACTCTGCCTATTTGACACCCGGTAGTATCGGACCCCTAACACTTGCACACTACCTGTTGTCATCAACATACACTCTTCTGTCTACGGCCTAGTTTGCTTCTCCTTTCACACCACCTTTTGTCAGTGCAGGTCAGACTTCTACTGGGTGCGGATGTTCTGCCTGCGACTCGTTCACGTTTTCTTTCTCTCTTGTTACATTTCTCTCATTGTGCCCATTTTATTCATAATTATACAAGTTGTTACATATTGATTTGAAGTGGAGTGAATAATAATTTATAAAATGTTGTTCATAAATAATTAATAGTGTTTAATGTTACGTACCATTAAAAAGTAAAGTAAGTGTGCTTTATTAACTGCTACGATGCTGAAATATTTTATGTATTGTTTAAAAATTAGTGTTTGAGTTAAAGAATGTAATTTATTAATGTTGGTATACTTCAGTAAAAATATGAACTGTTATTGTTAACAATTATTATATACTAAAAGAAATATAATGTGGTTCATAGTCCGGTTAATACGTAATGTGTTAATAATTAACAAAACAAATCAATTGCATCTTTGCTACTGAAAATCATATTTTTCTGTAAACAATATGCACATACATAATCGCATTCTAATCCCAAAGATTGGGTATATTTCATTAATATTGACCAAGATTTTGTTTTTAGTGGTTTTCAAAGATTACTGATGTTACTTCTATTTTGAAGCATAATTTTTCACAAAAATACATGGAAAATAATATACTGTCTTCATCTAAATCAAGTTCCATATTATTACATGTTGGGTATTTAATATTATGTTTTATATATTCAGATTTAGGTTTTAAATAATCTAAATCAGTTTCATTCAAAGCTTTGTCAATCTTGTCAGTTTTATAGATTTCATTAAGAATTTCATTAAGAACTGTATTAGCTTTGTTTTTTATATATCTTAATTGTGAAAAATGTAGTGATAAATTCAGTGTACTAATATTACGATCTCATGTTTTTAAAATCATTATAACATGATGAATTGCATTATGTTACAATATTAATTATATTATTGTATTATGTTATAACATTATGTTGCATGATATTGAATTTTCTTTAATCAATGTAAGATTACTAATCTTTAAGTTTTGAAGAGAATCCAAAAATTCATTTAAGTGATAAATTAAAGTCCAATACTTTGGCAAACGAGCTATGTTTAATTTTTGTAATTTACCCAACATCAACCAATACCCATTAACATCTTGTACAAAATAAATAAGTTTGAAAATCACCTTTGAAAGTTTCAGAATGGAGTCCATTAAAATTTTTTAATCATTAATAGCTCCATAAATACTTTATACTTCCATGTACCAAGTACACCCAGGTTTGGAAAATTGGAAGTAGTAAAAAAAATTTGCTACTTTGCATTTTATTTACAAAATTAACATAGAAGATTGAATGTATAATAAATATATTTGTTATTTCCTTTATGTTATTAAATCAGTCTATACTGGAAATATTTAATTAAAAACATAGAAATTATAATAGTTATTTACCTAATTCTGTAATCGGTGTTCTAGTTTCCATCATCCATAGACTTGCAATTATCTTCATAATCGGTGTTCAAAATAAATCTCTTGAACAATTTTTTAATCAGCTTATACTTCTGGACTTCCAGTGTGTGTATTGTTTAGGGAGATTTGTTTTTATAGTCTGTTTACATAGATATCTGGAGCTTGAAGATTAGATGATATTCCATCTGAAATATTAACCATATCACACTAGCAATCAGTCTTTGCTTTACATCAATGGTTGTATGACCCCTAAAACTGTCCATTACAAGGAAGATTTTCATAATAAAGCTTTGATCAACACTCCCAGATGCATTTAATTCAGTTCAGTACTAATTCATTATTCATCTATCCCTTTTCTTGGGCTTATATGAAAATATCTGCTGAAAAGTTTTTACTTTTTGGTAGAGATTTTCTTTTAAAAATTGTATGCTGGGGGGGGGCGTCCAAAATTGCATACTGTATTTTCTTTCGTTCCAAAAGTATTCTTAACAGTTTTGTTTTTCGTAACCAACAGTTTATGTCTACACTGTTTGCATCTTCTACACTTTCAGTTATTGTTGTTGATGGTGTATTTCAAAAGTCACCGGTGTCGGATCACATTCTTAATTTGATTAAGGAAATAATTGTTCTTTTTGCATATCTTTGAAATTCTGTCATTTGTTTTCATATGTTTCTGGTATCTGCTGTGCTATTATCATCCTTCTTCAAACAAAGAAACTGTGTCAGCAAAGAAATCTGTATACCCAGTTAAGACTCAAATCCATCCGTACTGATATTTATCCATCTGCGATTCCAGGGCTTTCATCCAACACATGTCTGTAGAAATCATGAATCTAAACTGTGGTACATACTTTATAATCATTGCAAATTTTTCTTCTATTTTTTTATATTTCATTTTTTCCACCAAAATGATCTGTTATTTTTACTGGCTCTGAGACATTTATTTTCTTTCTTTCATCACTCACAAACTTAGCGCTTTACTGTATCAAATTTTCTGCCTGTTGCACAATTTCCATGCTCCTTTACGTAAATTTTCTGCAGCAGTGAATGAAAGCAGTCTCTTTTTCACTTATTCTATATTTTTGCTGTACGTGAAACTTTTATATACTGAACATTATCATAGTGAAAACTAAACATAAAATGACTACAAAGTAATCAATAAAAATATACTTGGATGAAATAAAAATAGGCTGTGAGTGAGAAAAATACAAAGGACAGCTTCCAGTGATTTTGATGTTATGTTGTAGATAAGAGTCTTTTCTAATACTGATAATTACTCATAGCCAAGTTTTCTGTTTTATCTAAATGATTTTATTTCACTGGATGTAGGTTCATAGACAAAATGAAACAGTTTGTATTACAATTCTGTAGGGATTGATTAACATACATATATAATCTGTGACATGTCACCTACCGTCCTTTAGGACCTGAGGCATTATGAGACAACAGAAATCAAATAAATAAGTTTATCAATATTCAAGCATATTAGACATGTCGTTCAAATTTGACATATCAAGTGATAAGGATTTATTTTATTAAGAATGGTAATTTATTTTGTTTGAAAATGACAGAACAAAGGATTTGCATTAAATTTTATGCTAAAAATGGAATAAAGTGCAATCGAGTAGTGAAGATTTTAAAGAAGGCTTTTGGTGAGGATGATACTAAGTATTTATGATGTTGACACTAAGGATTTATGAGTAATACAATCAATTTTCAAGAAAGCCGTGTCTCAAGGCCTTAGGTTGAAAACAACAGAAAAGTTAGACATTCTAACACGTCTATAACCTATTTTACCAAGATAAATACATTCTGATCAATAATCACTATTAGAGAAGTTGCTGAAGTGGTGGGATTCTCTTATGGTTCATATGAAACCGTTTTGACTGACATTTTGGATATGAAATTAGTAGCAGCATAATTTATTTCAAAACTGTTAAATTTTCAGCAAAAAAGCATCATAGAACAATTTTTAGCCGAAGATTCAGAATTCAAACATGTCATTACAGCTGATAGAATGTGGGTCATCTGTTATGACACTGAAATAAAGGTCTAATCATCCCGATAGAAATTTTCTTAAGAACTGTGGCCGAAAAAAAGCTTGCCAAAGTTTGATAAAATGTTAAGTTCTCCGTTTATTTTTTTCTTATTACAGTGGCGTCATCCATTATGAATTCTTACCGTAAGGTTATGCAGTGAATAAATATCATTACTTAGCAGTGTTACACCATTTACTATATAAATGGCAATCTGAAGAAAACAACACTAATGTGAGCAAACAATATTTGGATTTTGTACCACAATAGCATTTCGGCTCACACTTGATTAATAATTCATCATGATTATTTAGTCAAAAACAACATCCTAATGATACTGCAGGCTTCATATTTTCCAGACATGACATCCTGTAACTTGTTCATGTTCCCACTGATGTGAGAACATTGAAGGAACAACAATTTAGATGATATATGAAATAAAGAAAAATTTGCTAAAAAAGTGAACTTAGGCTACACCTGAGAAATCACTTTCTAATAATTTTTTGAGGGAGGAATGGAAGAAACGCTGGCATGTGTTCACATCTGTAGATACATTTGTTGATAAAAATGTTATTAATTTTGTTTTAATATATGTGCAGATGTTTTGTGACATTTTAATTTACAGGCTGAGATTTGTAGGTGCAAAATTTCTAATGTGTGAAAGCGTATAAGTAATTGTACCTTATGCTGACATGTTACCTAGCATTTTGATGTGCCCATTGTTTACTGTTATGTTATAAAATAAATAATCTCTAATGCGGTTGTAAAGTTGTATTATGGTGATAGGTTTAAATATACATATAAACTGATCTGGTGGGTAAATTTATGTTTAATTTCTAAATTGTATATGAGATTATTATTGTACAATTTTTTTATTTCTTCTCTATTTTTAGAAACAACAGAACAGTCTGATAGCAGGTTTAAGGGCAACAAATGAAATGTTAACATTACAAGATCATACAGAAGAAAAAGCTAAAGAGACAACTGTTGATCGTGAAAGTGAAGTAGATAATCAGGTAAGTTAATTGCTCATTAATTTCTGACTTACTATTTATAGATACTGCTCCAAAACTTCTTATTCCAAAATGTAAATTATTTAGCGTTTTTTTTTCTTATTTGAACTTTTGGTTCTTATGAACTGTCATGCTATGAACTATCTGATATGCTACATTTTAGCATCTCCAACATTCATTGACACTGATTTTTTATGATTTCACTTTATGTAAGAAAATGGTAAAAATAAAATGATGTAGTTTAATATATTTTATGAAGCAGTTACTGTAATACCAATAAAATGATAATCGATCTTTCATATATTTGGCAACCAAGTATCCTAAAACCCTGAAAGGTGACGAACCTCCATAGATTTTTTTTTGAAATTGTTAACCAATACAGCTAAAATATGATTATGCCGAAAATGTGAGAAGGAAACCTGGGAATTTCATCTACAAACAACAAAGATATTTAGCCAAATGTCTTCATATTAAAATCATGAGATATATTAATTCAGTCAATATCCAACATTCCTTAAAATTTATAACTTTTCCTAAACTTTTATTAGCTACAAATTATCTATGAACATTATAAATAAAAAATATTAGCAAAAAAATATGATTATGGCTTTCGGAGGAAAATACCCTGTAATATCGAAAATAGAATTTGATACTAAATTTGGTAAGAACGATATTTTAAATGTTCAAGGAAAAGTATATTTAAAATCTTAACAAAGATGTGCCGGTTTTTTTAAATCGGTTTTGACATATTTGTTGAATAATTCAACAAAGAAAAGAATAAGTCCTAAAGAAAAGATCCTGTAACTTGTATATAACTTCAGAGTGAGGTGTAGATGCCTTTTTAGAAAGAATAGAACAGATTAAAATGCCAGAATGAGATTGCTACAAACTGTGAAAAAATTGTCCATTTTCAAGTAAAGGTAAACATTTGTTTTCAAGTGTAGATAATATTCATAAAGGATTGAATTTATGTTCATCTTAGAAATACAAGGATTTTTATTGCTAGTTTAGTATGAGGTCTAAATAAAGTAGCACCATCCCACATACTCTGTTAGCATTCTGCCTAATTTATTTTAAATAGTAAATTAATATTTTAATCTACATAAAAATTATATATAATTATATATATTTAATGTTAATTAGAAGTGATTAGCAAGCAAAGTAAGCGTTAGGTTAAGTTTTGTTTTGTATAAAAAAAAAACACAAAATCTAATGTCATTTCAGCATACTGAACTTCATACAATATCAATATAATCTAATCACACTTAACCTAATGCTCGCTTTCCTCACTAACACCTCTAATTAACATTAAATACACAAATTATATGCAATTTTATACACAATGATAGTAGACCACATGTACCGTTGTGGTCAAGGATTTTTATTGCTAGTTTAGTATGAGGTCTAAATAAAGTAGCACCATCCCACATAATCTGTTAGCATTCTGCCTAATTTATTTTAAATAGTAAATTAATATTTTAATCTACATAAAAATTATATATAATTATATATATTTATTGTAGATTGCATACTTAAGTAGCACTGAACTCTTTTATTATATGAATAAAAACTACTATTTATTATTATTTTGGTTATTGATGATTTCAGGACAGGTCTGATTTAAAAGGTTTGACTCCCCCGACGGAGAGTCTTAGTCTTTAAGACTATGGGGATTGGCGCCCCACAGCCCTAGCCTCTGCAGCTTTTCTGCCCATTTTTGAACACTATAATGAGCTGCAGAACACTTAACATTATACACATATACTACACCAAGAACACCACACAAATTACAACATATACCCTTACACAACTCCACAACATCGTACACTGTTTCTTCTTACATTTACATTTGGTGGTGTTGTGACATCTTATGAAACACAACCGTAACCCAAGGTGGAAACTATCGTGCCAATGGGTGGATGGCTGTGTGTAGTGAGTCTCGAACGATGCCCTCTGACCACCAGGGTGAACCCAGTTGTATTTAGCTCTAGCTCCAGTACACGTGCATTCTGCTGGAATGGTCCATTATATCACCGGTACTCATAGGGCCAAAATTTCAAGCCTTCAAGCAAACTCCATGATGGTTGGTGGCCAGTCTGAAAAAAACCACCTCAAATAGTCTAGTGAAAAGATCTTGCTCAACATTGTCTGACAAGGATAACAGTTCAGACCATAACATTAATCTAAATGATGAGAAATCAAATCTGCAATACAAGAACATCAGATTTGTAGTTCTTTGAAATAATCAGGAAGGTGGCTTCCTTCATAAGGTCTCGCATTTCCTAATAAACAAAGTTGTAATGGGTTCAAGTGGTTCCCCAAAGAAGTTAAGAAGTTACTAGACGGATGATCGATTCTGATCGAAAATTTTAATAATGAGCAGAGTTGATGTATCTTATGTCTTCATAGTATGGGTAATATAAACATAAGTGCAGAATGCCACAAAACCCTAAATATGAGTCAGGGAGTAATTTTTTGCAGAGACTGAAAGAGCTGATGAGCTTCGTCCCCAATATGTGGAAGTAAAGCATATAATAAAAAGGCACAACGGAATGGAAGAACCAACACTGATAAACTGACTGGAAAAAATAAAAATTTGTTATCTTTCAGTTCGAGTACAACTTTTCATTCCTAACCCTCAATGATGTTTTAAATGCCAAGGGTGTGGTCACACTACATCATTTTGCTCGAAAACAGAGATCTGTGCTTGATGTGCTAAGGAAGGCCACAATGATACTAACTGCCACGAAGATAAAGAAAAATGTGCAAGTTGCAGTGGTTTACATACAGCCCACTCCTGAGATTACCCAACTTTTAAGGAAAAAAATACTATTTTTATCTTTTCCAGTGGCACACAGAATATAAAAAGACAATTAACTCAAGAAGCCTGGTTAAACCAAATGTATCTTTTGCCACCGCTACATCAAAATAAGCTCCTACAAATTAGATAATCAGCTGTGCGGATCCTGCAATGTGAATGAAACATGCAAATCATCGAGACTCCCACGTGGAATATTTCCAAAGCATCCTGTGTAGGAAAAGTATTACAAAAATGTAAACTCATTGTTTGGAATGAATGCACGATGGCACATAAAAAATCGCTTAAAGCTCTTGATCGATCGTTACGAGATTTGCGTGGAAACGTTCAACCGTTCGGGAATACTTTGATATTGCTCGCAGGAGATTTTAGGCAAACATTGCCTGTAATTTCTTGATCGACACCAGCAGACGAAATAAATGCTTGTCTGAAATTTTCAACACTGGCGACACATATGTACATTGCAGTCGACTACGAATATGCGTGTCCAGTTGCAGAATGATCCATCAGCTGAGGTATTCTCATGACAGTTACTGGATATTGGAAACGGACAGCTGCCAGTCGATGAGACGTCCAGACGAATATCATTTCCTGATAATTTTTGTAATTTAGTAACATCGAAAGAAGAACCGATCGAAAAAGTATTTCCTGATATTCAAATTAATCATAGAAATCACGATCGGCTCAGTGAACGAGCTATCCTTGCCGCAAAGAATAAAGATGTCTATCAACTTGTTATTCAATCCAGCATTCAAAGCGAGTAAATTACATATAAGTCGATAGACACCGTTGTGGAAGCAGATGAAGTAGTTAATTATCCAACGGAATTTTTAAACTCACTTGATCTGCCAGGGATGCCACCACACATATTAAAATTGAAAATAGGTGTGCCAATTATCCTGTTGCGGAATATTAATCGGCCAAAACTCTGCAACGGCACGCTACTTGCAGTTAAAAAATTGATGAATAATGTAGTGGAAGCAATGATTTTAACGGGGCCTTTCAAAGGTGAAGATGTTCTCATTCCTCGAATACCCATGATCCCGACCGATACACCATTTACAGCTAATATATATATATATATATATATATATATATTGATATCAAAACGTTTAATACAAATATAATTAAATGTAGCTGATCTGGTGGCATAAATTTTATCTCTTAATATTATAGGAAAAATGAAATTAGGATACATTTTAATTTTTGTTGAGTAGTCTAGTATAAATTTTGCACCTTATCTTATAAAACATTAAAATACATTATAATATTAAAAAAATATTATATGATAACCTGAACATGAGAAAAGTAGTATAAACAGTATCAAATAATAATGAAAAGTAATGAAACTATATAAATAATAAAATAAGCCATCTTCTACTAACTTAAAAGGAAAAGTTGAATACATCATTGATAAGAATAGAAAATCCTACAGAAATAGCTGGTAGTTTCAACACACTTTTTTGACACTGAATCAACCTTGGCAAATAAAATAACTACACCAAAAGTGCAAAGCTAAAGTTACCAGATTTTTACAAAAGACATATTTTTACAAAACCTTTGAGTTCCTTAGAAATTAATGAGATAATCTATAAAATGATAAAGCTGGTGGAGTTGATATAAATATAAACATTTTCAAAAGACAGTTGCTTAATAACTGTACCACTTGAACATATTTTCAATCTATACATAGAAAAATCTATTTGGTCTTCTGCTTCAAAAGTAGCAGAAGTTAAACCGGTATTCAAATCTGGAGAAACATTTTTAACCACAAACTAACTATAGACTGATATCTTTAATATTTAATATATAAAAAATATTAGATAAATTATTCATAAAAGAATTTTCAATTTTATTGATGAATACAGTATTATTTTGACAAGATAATAAGGCTTTGTTGAAAACAAGGGCACATGGGATGCTCTAGGTTATTTACACATTTTATTTATGAAAAATTGACTTAGGAGCTCTATTAATTGCTAATTTTTTAGACTTGTCTAACTAAAGTCTTTGATACTGTAAATCATAAAATTTTGTTCTAAAAATTGCACAGATATGACATTCAGGGTATGGTATTAGATCAAATTAAAAGTTACTTGTCAAATAGTAAACAAACAATAAAAATATCAAATATTAACAGTTCTGAAGTTGAATTAATTACTGATGTGCCCCCCAGGATAATTTATTTGGACCTCTTTTTTTCTACTGTACATTAATGTTATATTGGATTCATCTATGGTAAAATTACTATTATATCTTATGCAGTTGGAACTACAGTTTTGAGTACTGGTAGAACATCGGATTTAGCTGCAATAAATATTAATAAAATACTTAACGAATATATGAATGGTTATGCATAAACCAGTTATCCTTAAATATTGACAAAACTATCCATATTACTTTTGGAATACACAAAGATAGTGTACCTGCCAGAACTAGCATTTATATTAACAAGCTGCCCATAACAAGAATTGAATCATGACACCTTGGAGTAAATATAGATTTTAACATGAAATGGGATATCCATATTAATTACGTAAGTAAGAAAACAAAATATTTATATATTAGTGATGGATGTTATGTAGAATATTGTCTTGGCAATCAATATTATCAATTTACTTCGCCATTTATCACAGCATAGTGACATTTGGTATTGTTGTGGGTTGGGGCTTATAATAGCATGAAAAATATCTTATAAAGTCTTCAAATTAGATTATTGCAAATCATTAAGAAGAAAATAATGATTTTCCACTGCCATTAAATGTTATGCATATCTTCCAATATGAATCATATGCCAGTCTCTATGGGGTGAGTGGTAATGTCTTGGCCTTTCACCCACAGGTCCCAGGTTCAAATCCTGGTCAAGCATGGCATTTTCCCTTGTTACAAAAATTGTCATTCATCTCATCCTCTGAAGTAATATCTAACAATGGTCCCGGAGGTAAAAAAAAAATTAATCTCATAAATTTCACTACAATGAATTGAAAAATTAATACATGCAATCAACTAATGGAACAAGAAATAAGAATATTACTCTTGCAACAGTAAACAGAGCAGCAAAACAAAAAAGTAGTAGAATTAATTCTACAAAAATCTTATAATAAGCAGCAAAAATACTAATGGATGTAAAATTAAGAAATGCATGAAAACTATATAGGTTTGCTGTATGAATTATTTACTTTTTCAACACAAATAGCTTCTAAGTTTTAGCATACTAAGATTTAGTTTTGTAGAAATTTTTGTACATATTTTTTATATTGTATTTTCCAGTTCTATGTACTGGTAACATGTTTATCTTTGTAGGAAGTATTAAATTGTTCTTGAAATATATATTATTTTATATTATATGAAATAAAAGCAAAAGTTAGATATAAGTTCA
Organism: Lycorma delicatula; assembly: GCF_047948215.1. Taxonomy (NCBI): domain Eukaryota; kingdom Metazoa; phylum Arthropoda; class Insecta; order Hemiptera; family Fulgoridae; genus Lycorma; species Lycorma delicatula. The sequence continues at coordinate 7,461,419 of NC_134455.1, read as the reverse complement.
AAATTTTATTCAAAATTTCAAAGTATAAAACATAATTTTGAATAAAATGACAAACATTTATTCTTATTTATTAAAATAAGATGTTTTAATGTAATAGTTATAGAGTTTAATACCAACTGAAGTTGCAGGATACTGCGAAAACTAGTTATTGGAAATTAATATGTTAAGTTTAACTTTAATTAGTGCGTTTTGGTGGTTTATATTTCATATAATATTAAATTTTATTAACAGTGGTCAATATGTTAATGAATTATTTGAATATTCAAAAAATTATATATGTACTAGTTCCCAATCACAGCTTCACCAGTGGTATATGGTTACTTGCACTTCCCACAGTGGTCAATTCATTCGTTTTATGTCCTTTACTCACGTAACCAGAGATAGGTGCAGCCAGTCATACAGTTACAGTGGCAGTGGCTGTGTTGGTTGAGCCACAGCGTCGTATAACTTCGTACCCCTTAAAAAATCAGAATTAAAAAAACTCTAATGGTTTTTAAATATTTATCTGAAGAGTATTTGCAAGTCCAAATCTACTGAATACCGGGATTGAGAAAATTTACAACCAATGTTCAAAAATTTTTTTACCTTTCTTCATCCTCTTTCAAGGTTGAATTTCAAAAATCTAGAAATTTGGTTTATTGACATGAAGTCACTCACCAAAAATCAGGCTGATTTCTTCATTTGTTACAAAAAATTCATTTTAACACTTTTAATCTCTGAATTTGAAAAAATTTAGAAATCAATTTTTAAATATTCATATTAAGATTACACACACTAAAAATTAAGTTGATATCTACATCTGTTATTGAGAAAAAAAATTCATTATTACTTCATTTTAAGCCATTAAACTTTGAATTTCAAAGTGGATTTTCTTAGTATGCATTTACATTGTAAGGAGAAAGTGTATACAAATTTTCATCAATTTATCTTCAGTAGTCACTCACGACATGTTATTTTAAATATGTATATAGCATTGCCCAAGAATATTGTAGCCAACCTATTTTCTAAAAGTATTAGGTTGATAGAACTGATTTGGGTATATGATATTTTTTGTGGCGTTTTGATTTTCTGGTAGCAGAATCTATTGACTTTCCTTATTAACAGTTCTGGAAAGTCCAATATATAACTGCACATGAGAAAAATAGTCTGATCATAAATCAATACCAATGTGTTTGAATGTCTGGCCTTATGCTTTATTGATTGTTATAGCAAACAAATGTTTTATAAGGAATTGCATCCTCTTGAATTGAAATGGTAAGTTTGTTGGGATTATTGGGATGTGGGGTAAAAGTAAGCTCTCCTGCAGCTGGACCTGTCAGAATAGTAGCCTCAATGATGTAATTTCACATAGTTTTGATTTGCAACCTCGTGCCATTATATAAACTTGGAAGGATAAGATTTTGTAGTAAAATAATAGGAACTTCCATTTTAAGATTGAGACTATAATCTGTAAAACCTGTGGGATAAAGAGAACTCAAAAATTCTGGAGGATAGTGAACTGCATCTTCAGTATTGATTACAGAACTTACAGATCAATATTCCTTGCTTTGCCCTTCAACTTTTTCTAAAATCATATTATTAATTTCAAAAGCAGAAATATTTTGAGGAGTTATAATATAGATCTTTCGCAAAGCCACTCGTACGGTTTTTGTAAAAGCTTACTAATTTCTGGATAAATACTAGAAATGAGATCATCATTATAGGCACAACAGTAATGAAATGTAACCATCATTCTGAGGAAGAGTATCATTTCCAATGTTTAGTAATTGTAAGGGAAAGATAGCATCGTCAGCTTCAAGATGAACTCTCACATTAGTTCTTAAGTTAGTTAAATAGTGTGAACAAATTTCAATAAGGGTGATGATTTAAGACACGCCTGAACATCGGTCCTAGTTCCTCTCGCAATGAAAGACAATGTTTGCCAAAAGTCTCTAGCAAACAAAATTTATACCACCCATTAATTTACACGATCTAATATCTCAAAAGGTTCAATCAATGGCTTCAATATGAGCTTGATGATTCATTGTGCATTCATCCTACACTATAAGTTTATCATCTAGCAAAATTTAGCCAAGCAGACCATTTTTATGAATAGAACAAAGAGATTCTTGCCCAGATGTAACATTTAATGGTAACTTAAAAGTGGAATGTAGAGTTCTCCCACCATTTATAAGTGTAGCAGCTATTCCTGATGATGCTACACTGATTGCAATGTTTTTAGTTGAACAAACTTGAGCAACAAACAGATTAATAAAGAAAGTTTTCCCAGTGCCGCTTCCAGGAGCATCTAAGAAAAAAATCTTAGTGTTGTCGCTAGCAACACTGTCATTTATATCTCAAACGCCTGATGTTGATTTGGTACTAATTTGGGAAGATTAATACTAACAAATTATTTCTGTTCATCGACATTGAAAGTCTTAACGTTGTAATAAGCATGAATAGCTTCTTGATTATCATGTGTTGGTGTTGGTAAACTGAAATCGCATTAAGTATTTCTCAACGACAATATCTTCAAAATTAATGAGACCTCTATTCAACATCTCATCTGAAATTGTAATCTCAATGTTACTGGTTAAAATATTTTTGCAAAAGTCTTTTTTGGAATATTTCCCACAATACTTTGGTTGGTTGGAATGGATGACAAAAACTAACATAATTGTTAATAATTCTCTATATTTACGCGTAGAGTGACAGAAGCATGAGCAAACATGTCTTTCGAGTGATTATCATTTTCTAATAAACGAACTGCAGTGCAAGCAGCTTTATATGTTTGGTGTAGTATACCATCAAAAGTTTTCAAGTAATCAAAAGATGTAGATCCTTTAACATTATGTAATAACATATGCAAATGAAAGCATTCACTTTGGTTCAGATGAGTTGTATATACTCTACCCAGAGTAGCATCCTTTTGATTCCAGGAAACTCTTTGATGTCACTTTCTTCTGCTTTATTAATTTATTATTATAAGTATAGTATCTAAGAACTTCAGGATGTAACAGTGACTTGGTGAAGTCATCGGACTTCACCAGTTAAAAAATCGCCAACTGGCTTCAGATGTACATATATATCTACCATTAATGTACTGATTCAATTCAAATGTTTGATTTTCAACTGAAAAAGTTGCTTGATCTGAACCTTTGGTAATATATTTGCAGATATATTGAATCACTTGCATGTAGTTGCAAAATTCAACATTTATGTGGGCATTAAAGCAATGTGACAATAGTGGGCAATGCGGGACAATCTATTTATTATCAATAATGTTACCTTGCATGTTTAAAGTTGGCATATGACCTCTGTACTCTGGACTTCTCAGAGTCAGGTAACCGTTATCTGCAGTTTGAGTGTTGCAAAGGTACATTTGAGAATACATTTTTGAACATTTTCCATTTATCATGCATGCTGATGACCTATTTACATCAGCGCATGGTTTGTGACACATATGTTTACAAACAATGTCATACAATGGGTCAACATTTTTATCAGGGAGTTCAGCAGATATGATAAGATAAATTTTGTCAGGTTGTATTTTAGTTGCTAACCATATCAATGTGTGACAATGAGGTAGGCCTTGTTTTTGCCATACGGCACTTAGCACATAGCAGCTGACCGAACCAAATATTTCTTTTCTGTTAATAAAGTCTAGAAGTTTTTTTTCATTTTCAAATGGAAAACTCTGGATATAATATCATTCTATCAGTAGATTTTTGACCAGTGAATAGTTCGTTTTTTATTTCTGGCCATTCAGAATTGCACGTAAAAGTTATAAATAAATCTGGATGCCCATATTTACGCACATATGTCATAGCATCTTGAGATTTCTCATGCATGTACTGCGGTAAACTAGTGAAAGATGAAGGAAGTATGAGACACTTTGAGGATTTGTTTTTCATATATGCTCACATTTTTATTTTAGCTGCTATTGCTGCAGAGCAGTCCAATGGTGGTGCACTGGGTGGCTGCACACAGCACCCTCCACATTAAAAGCAAAGCTTTACTTTGTACTTTCTCCCACTAGAAGCAGTCTATTGTTAATTAATTTAAGATTGTTTATAAATTTCTAAGTGTAGATTATTTTTATTTATATTTTATATATGTATCCTTATTTACTTATTATTATTTATTAATTTTATTTTTTAAATTTTTTTAATAAAAGAAAGGGATTATTAATTAATATTTAACAGTAAAAAAAAGGATTCTATATTTAGTGTGAGAGAGCCATTGCACATAGCTCCATCCATAACTCTCTTCCACAAGAAGCAGTTCGTTGTCAATTAACTGACAGATTATGTTTAATTTCTAACTGTACATTATTTTTATTTATATTTTATATTTGTATATTTTTTTACTTATTATTTATTTAATTTTATAAATTTGAATAATCAAATATTTATTGATCAATAAATAATGCCAAAATAGATAAATAAATCAATAAATTTGAATAATCAAATATTTTTCACCTACCACAGAACCAATATATCATATTACCTGAGAAATCGAATACTACAAATATATGTATATGTATAGTTAGGTATATATGCTATATATGTACCTAACTACTGTACATATATCAAAGTAACAAATTAAAATTGTATTCAATAATTACCAATTATCAGCAGCTTACGCTCTTGTGATTATGTAGACTGAATTTAGTGCAACTGACCACTACCTAGCAGACAACCAATATACTACGTAAACATTTATTGCCCGAGTACAAAATATCCGTCACTAAGTGGAGAGTCAACATACTATGTATGGAGGCAATGAAGCATTATCTTTTTAACTTGTTTTTCTTTTATTGTTGTTTTTAATATTTTTTCAAGATGAAATGTATCTAAACCTTCTCAGTTATGCCAAGAAACATAGGTAAACATTTGATTGCGATTGATCAGATAGTTTTTTTTTTATCGGAAACAAAAAAAAAACCCTTCCTTTTCATATAATAATATAATTAAACATTTTTTTTTTCCAATTTAGCTGAATTCTAGATAAATTAATACAAAAAAAAATTAATACTTTCTTTGGCACTAAAAGTAAATCTGTAGATAAAGGATTAATTTGGAATTTATTGCCAATGAAATGGTGTGAATAATAAATTATTTATTTTTAATTTGGTTATCTTAATTTTCTTATTATTACTGACACTTGTTGTATCTAGTTTTTGCTAATGCCCAAGCTTGTGCTGGAACGATTTGTTTAGATCGGTTCTGCAGATAATGAAATAGGATTTATTAAAAAAATAAAATCTTAACCCCAAATCTTTTATTTAAAGATTAATTTTGTTACCAATTTAATGAATGTATCCAAGAAATTGTACATTTAAAATCCATTTTTGGCTGCTTTTCACGATTATTATTGTGATACAACTCAATATTCACTTAGTTTTTAAATCTACTTTCCTGACACATTAACTGGTACTTGAAGAAAATAGTATCTTAACCATTTCCTATTTAAAAGTCTTATATACTTTGTATCGCTAGTGTAATTCAGAAAAATTGTTTAAAAAATATTTCATGAAATTTGATACAATTGACCTGGAATTACACAGGCACTAACAAACATATATATCACTAAAATATGGAAACTTTCTCCTTATTTACATCACAAAAAGGAGTATTTCTCCTCCTGCTACAGCAATATAAAAATATGAACTTACTTTAAAACATCATGGAAAGTTACATCTTCTCCATTATGTAAACGCTCTAATTCATAACACATGTGCTTGAACAAAAGACGATCTTTCTGTGGATCCACTTCTAATCTCCCTCGTAAAAGTCTTAAAATGAACCTTACCTAAAAAAATACCCACAAGAAATTAGCATAAAATTATCTTATATTTCATTAGTTTAAATGTTATCTGTTTAGGAAATAAAAAGTAAGTTTATTCAATCATTGAACACAATAAATGCCTAAGTAAAACTCAGTAATTGTGTTAATAGATAATTTAAAAAAAACAAAAACAGTGATGTATTACTTCAAAATTATCATAATTATTCTAAAATCTGATATTTAATTAAAATATCTACTTTACTTCTTCACATAGTCACACATATGAAGGTGGTGTCATGATACTTATCAATCATGATAATGGCTTTAGCAAACTCTGATTGAAGAACTCCATGGAACAGGATATCCACTCAGTCAATGACACCAACCATGAGCTCTTCTTTGGTTTCAAGGCATCAGAGTTTCCAACTTAGAAAATTCTGATTTTCAAACTCAGAGTTGGAAACTCTTCACTAAGTTTCCAACTTAGAAAAGAAATGGTAGTTAAAGTACATTGATTTCAGGTTATACATAATGATAAAAAAAAAATCATTAACGGCTTAAGTAAAGCCTTAGTGTAAACTGGGAATTGGGACCACACACTATCATATGAAGGACAGAAACAACATTTTTTGAGCATCCCACTCTGTTTTCTGAACTCAACTCCAAAGCTTCTTTAGAAATCGATAATGAACTTCTAACATAATTGTGGTTACAAGTTTCATGAATTCTGCCAGAAAAAGTACCCTTGCTGTCATAAAACACTGCACAAACACAATGCTATTTCTTATTGAATTTCCCACTTAGTTCTTTCTTCTTCAAGATACCTCTCCAGCTACTACTGATTTTTTCAGCTTCTTTCAATATATCTCGACTTTCATTTTTTATTTAAATTCAATTTGTTCAGTCCCTTCTTTTATCTCTTTCACAGTACCAAAAAATATTATGTCCCCAAATACTAACACCTTTGCCTTCGGATGTACCCTTCTGTGCTCCATTTTTTTTTCAGTTACCATTTCTCCTACTTCTTTCACTTTTTGCCACTAGTTCTGTCACAAACCTTTTTATTATTTGGAGTACTACTAATGATACATCCTTTAAATCTGTCTATTCTTCTGCATTAGTATCATTCAATTCTAACTAGAAGCATCAACCAAATAAGGCACTTTAAAGACACTATTAACATATAACTTGGTGTCAGAAATATTAGGAAACTGCCAAGACTTGGCATAGTTTTTTTTAAAACAAAAACTAATTAGGGCTTTTTCTATAACATTAGTATTCTAAAAAGATTTACTTTATAAAAATGACTAGATGCAAAAAAAAATATCTTTAATTAAAAATCCAACAATTAAGATCCAATAATGATTTTTCTAAATTATCCAACAAGTCTGATTTCCAATACTTTGGCCAAGATATTTAGAAAAAATAAATTATTATTATTAATAAAATAACAATTAATCATTATTTAAAAATTAATTATAGAACATTTTAACTTACCAACAAGAAGATTGAGTATGATATATGTTATTATAACATAAAATGAACAAAAGTATATTAAAGAAGCTACAAAATTGCCACAGTCAGTTTCCCAATAGTTGTCAGCTGGTGTACAATATGAAGGTTGTATCATACAGTCATGCATTATTTATTCCAGTCTTCTCCAGTAACAATTCGGAAAAGCATTGCCACACCGGTCACTGGTGAACCAAAATTAGCTCTCCTGAAAATACAATGAGTCCAGTAAATCTGAGTGAAAATCTATACAGCAACTACAGCTTATAATAGCTCACTAATCTGACAGTTTTCTGGAATTATAACTTCTACTTTGTAGGTTAAACAATATTAATTTTTAATTTATCATGTTCAATATTTATTAAAAAATACATTTTTTAAATCTGCATGTAAAATTTTGGTTATTACATAAAAAAATACTCTTATTTATCCTTATATTAATTTAAGACATATTTGTTAATCCGGATGGCAAATTGTGCCTTAAACTACTTTTTTACATTAAAGATATTTTCTAAATAGAGAGACATATGTTATCAGTTTTTGAAGTATTGTGCAATTCCGTCATCAATGGTAATCCCAACATTAAATATTTGTAACTAGATTTTAAAAGTGAGAAAATATTTAAAAATATAAAACATAACTAGACGCATCAAACTCAATATAAATAAAAATAAATTTAACAAATATTTTTAAAATGAATTATCTCATTAACTAACCTTCCTATACCTTCTCCATATTTAACTGTTCCAAAAAGGATTGTCCCAGCAAGAGCGTAGAAGAAGACCACAAGAAACATTCCAAATATGATAAAAAAGCTTTTGCAAACTGAAACACCAACAGTAAGCATAAGCATTTTTAATGTTGCGTGCTTTCCAGTTATTGTGAAAAAACGAAGAACGACAACGACAAAGCCCACAGTGTATGATAAGTTATTCTGTAACAAATAGAAAAAAGTCAATTATTTTCCTTGATTAATTTAAATAAGAGTAGTTATCATTTCAGATTTTATCTACTCATTTCCTTTCTGTAGATTTTAAAGACAATTTCATTTATGAACACTCAGTACTGTCCTATGATAGAGCAGAATTAAGGTTGAAATCCATTTTTATGTTATCTACTTTTATTTGGATTTGATATCCTTTGGTTGTTGAGATTTAATTATTAGCACTATCAGAAATGTTTGAACTGAGCTTTGATAATATTAATTACCTGACTGTAATTGGATTATTAGCCCCTTTTGAATTGGTACATTGCCAAATAATAAAATAAAAAAAAAACTAAAGCTCTGCACAATAATCCCCAGCTGTTTGCGGAATATGTACCTTGATTTACTCTACCAAAATTAATATACCTTAATATTATGCATTAAATCATTAGCAAATAATGTAATGGGAGAACATTTGTACATTTTAGGTACAAGATAATTAAATAACCACTAAAATTTCAATTATTAACTCTTTTTAACAGAAATTATAGAAAGAAAGAGTTTGGCCTACCACAAGTATGAATAATAATCTGTTTTTACTTATGTATTTATATGAAAACTGACCATTATAAAAATGTTTAAATGTAATAAGGAAAATGTAAGCCCATAAATTAGCAAAAACAGGGTGCACCTAGTAAGCAGCTGCAGGTCAATTTGGCATTGACAAAACTGTATTAAGTGAAATTACAGTTAAAAAATTAAGTTTTTTTTTAAGAACTTCATTTAAACAACCCACTCTAAATTTGCTATTTACAAATGCATTTTTTCTATTAGTTTTATTTACGACATACTAACCATTAATGTTTTGTTTTAACATTAAAATTAATTAATAAATCTACATTTATTTTTTGCTATCATTAATGTGACAAAAAAATAAATAAACATTAGGGTTACACGATTACAGAGTCATCTATTGTACTTTTATAAAAAAATAAAAAACCACTATGTCGTCAAACAATATGAGTGTTTTACTTTTATAGAAAATACATTTATTTATTTAATTTAAATACATCATAATTTTTACCATTTCTTAGCATTATATATTTTTTTAAGCATCTCTGTACGCCTAGGTCAGTATCTTTTCAAGCTCTCTTTAAAATTTTAAGCTTCATTCAATGAGCAGTTGACGGATGATTTTAAAACGCAAGGTTAAATGGATTTATTCAGAGAAGACTAATTGTGGATAATCACGGCATAATTTAATTCCTATTGGACATTTTTACTAAAAATAAAATTTTATCGTAGTATGACAGTTTGGATTTCCTGATAGTATCATGAAGACGTTTCATTGCTTCAAGATAATATTCTTGTTTACTGTCTTGCCTTCTGGAAGAAATTCATGGTGATCAATGCTCACATGGACAAAAAAAAGCTGTCAACATGTCTTTAATGTTTGACTCCACTTATCTTACTTTTTTTGACCATGGAGATCCTTTAACCACACATATTATAATGATGATTAAGCTTTTGTTTCAACATCATATTCAAAGTTCTTAAAGAAGCTATATTTTTACAAGGAACATGTTTTATCATTAAATTCTTTACATATAAAAGTTTAGAGCTTATTTTGAATCAAAAGTGAGTTTTAATTAATTATAAAATAAATTCTCTTACTTATACCTGTTTTTAATCATTACTGTGGCCAGAAATCAACAATATCATTGAATATCTGCTTGAACAAATCTTCTTCCTATGCTATTGTCTGTTCATGAACTTACATAAATACAGATTGAAAAGAAGCTCATCTTATATTTAATTTTATTGCGACATTTTATACTGGCCCAATATCAGTTCTATTTTTTGGTACAAGCATGTGGCAAAGTTTTGTGTCCACAAAACTTTAATTACTGTTAACAGTATGGGGGCTGCTTACTGCATGTCCTAATCACTATTTAGGTCACAGTATACTTTCAAATTATAGTTATTTTTAGTGAAATTGCATCTTGATTTAGCTATTTTAAGACCGCTTTGATCTGTAAAATATTCAGGAACTTTCTTAGATTTTGTGGCATATGACTGTAAAACTTAATATTGAAGATGCATTTTCCCTATGTAATATTTTACAAGCATAGAATATGATTTATCTATTTCAACAGGATTCGAAATAGGATTAGTACAATTCTGCAGTAAATGATTAGTGCACACCTTCCTCAAATAATTTTTCCAAGCTGTATTTGAAATTTTTGCCATCTCAAATTCATTTTTGTAAAAACTGACTAGTTATATAATTTACAAGCGAGTAAGTAAACAATATTATTTTATTGAAAGGCAATTGACTGTCTTCAAACAACATATCTTTTTTATAATTTCTGTATCATTTCTGCATGTTGATTTATTACATAACCAAAGCTCAGCTTTTTGTTATTCGTGTAAAATATATTTTGATATAAAATAGATTTTTGTGAATTTTAAAAAATTGAACCTTTTCTTTTGTATTCATGTCACACTAACTGGAAAATTGATGTAACAAGCAGTAACAAACCAGCCAATACAAAAAGCAGAATGGGTGGCACAGAATATCTATCTTGTTACATCAAAATTTTTATAGGAAAGCAATATTCAACAGTTATTTAAGATAAGTTATATTAGAAGGGTTATTGAATATTATTAAATAATAATTCCCTTCTATTATATCTAGTTGTTTGTTACAGAAGAATTTATTTCCATCAGAGTACTGCACTAAAATAAACTCCTAAATAAATAAACTCCTACCCCAGATAACAAAAAAATAAAAAATAAATAAATAAACCATAAATAAATCCAACACAATTAAAAGTAAAAGGAAACAACAATCAAAATAAAAAAGAAACCGATAAACCTTAAATAGGAATAAAAAAATAAATTGAATAATTACCAAAAACAAGAAAATAAAACTCCCTTCTAAACAACTTTAAAGTAATAAACCAAATAAATCCACCCTCTATTAGGACCTTTACGAAACTGAATATAACCTAATACCTTCTGCTCAAATAAAGTAAAAAAAGCAACACCCAGAAGAATAAAAATAAATAAATAAATAAATAAAAAGAACTAAAAATAAACATTTACTATCTGTAAAATTACATAATTAAATTCTAAATCTAACGACTTAAAATCTGTCAAATTAGTAAATAAATTATTATATTACCAAAAATCCTTTTGTACCAATTAGAATAAAAAAAAGAAGATAGAAGCCAACCTGGCTCATGCTGGCTTGAACTCAGATCATGTAAAATTTTAAAGGTCAAACAGACTTTTCTTTTTCCTGTTTAGTCTCCGGTAACTACCGTTTAGATAATTCTTCAGAGGATGATATGTATGAGTGTAAATGAAGTGTAGTCTTGTACATTCTCAGTTCGACCGTTCCTGAGATGTGTGGTAATTGAAACCCAACCACCAAAGAACACCGGTATCCACGATCTAGTATTCAAATCCATGTAAAAATAACTGGCTTTACTAGGACTTGAATGCTGTAACTCTCGACTTCCAAATCAGCTGATTTGGGAAGACGCGTTAACCACTAGACCAACCCGGTGGGTTAAAGGTCAAACAGACCGAAACTGTAAAACCTACCCCACAGAAATTTTTAATCCAACATCAAGGTCGCAAACAAACCTATCAATAAGAACTCTCCAGATTTATAATGCTGTTATCCATAAGGTATCTAAATCTTAAAATCAAAATAAAGGATCAAAAACACATAAGTAACTGTAAAAAAATAAACTAAAAAAAAAAATTATAAAAAAATAAACATCTATAGGGTCTTATGTCCCTCTTCAAAATTTAAGCTTTTTAACTTAAAAACAAAATTCAAATTAAATTAAAAAAATAAAGTATAATTATCGTCAAACCATTCATTCCAGACTAATTATTATGCTACCTCAGCACAGTCAAAATAAATAAAGTAAAAAAATAAATTGGTAAAGAAAAAATAATTAATCTACAACGAACTTAAAATGATGAAAGATATTAATAAAAAAAAAAAAAAAAACAAAACAAAAATTATATTAAAAAAATAGCTTATCCACCTTAATTTAAAATTTCAAAATGAAAAAAATAAAAAATTCTTGATTAAATCAAATTACCAGATAAAAAAAAACGAATTTCATTTCAAAATGACCCCAAACTTATAAATAATTATTCAACAACAGTAACATACAATTTAAAGTAAATCTTCATTATTCAGGAAAAAATAAATAAATCTAAGAAATTAATTAACCCCGATACAAAAGTTACTAAAAAAAATTATTATTCTAAATTAAAATTTAATTATCCCTTACAGTACAATTAACTAAATAAAAAAAAAATCAAATTAAAAAAAAGAGACAAAAAAATTTTTTTCTAAAACCTATCAGACCTAACTGAATTGAACAGTTAAAATACATTTATTATAAATAAATAAAACCCAAAATCCGTTCCTAGATACACTTTCCAGTACATCTACTTTGTTACGACTTATCTCAATTTATGAGAGTGACGGGCAGGCGATATGTACATAATGAAGAACAAAATTCAAAAAATTAATTTAAAAAAATTACTATTAAATCCAAAATTAATAAAAATAAAAAATTAATGTAACCCATAATAACCTCCTTTTAACTGCATCTTGACCTAACATAAATCTAAAAAAAGAAAAAGAAAATAAGTTTTCATTACATTCAACGACAGCAATACACAAGAAAAAAAAGCATCACCTTGCAGCTATATTATGGCAGTTTTAACACATATGAGGATATAATGCAAGGGCCCCTTCTTTTGATTTGTTTTTTCTCTTGGTGAAAAATGCTTTGAGCATTATCATCGCCTGAACGCGATTATTTATTTTGAATGAAATAATGTATTTATGTAATGTATGTATAATGCAAATATTTATGTAATGAAAAATGTATTTAGTTTTACCTGTAGCATATGCTATGATCAAAATATCTGCTTTATGACAAATGGCATAAATAGCTGAAACATAGTAATTCAAATATTTGAATATAAACGGATGGCTCTTAAGGAATTGTAAAACATAAGGTATCAATATTTCATTATCCCCTAAAATGGTTCATATGTTAGGCCCTAGGTTAAACTTGTGACACTGTACCACATAACAGACACAATCCACAAGAATGTGGAGCACTGTTAGTTGGCAGTCACAGCAAGCACAAAGGCATGCATCAATTTGCATCATCAGATATCCATGAGTCGTTGGTCAATCCACATACTTAGAAATCTAATCTGCGTGCATGACAACTGGTTTACTATATAAATATAGTCGAGAGTCAACATGTTCTCTCAACTGGGAAAAGCAAATGCACTTTGATTTTCCCATTTTGTTTTGTTCTACAAATAAAGGACAATCAAGACTTCTTTTGACAACCAAGATTGTGTTAAAATTCTATGTGAATGTAAATATGAATAAAACAAAGGTAAGGAGATGTGATATAATGGTGGAATTAGATATCAAAATGAATCATAAATTAACAGAATTTTTCTATTTAGGTAATAAAATTAAAATTCAAAGATACGGTGAATTAAAGTACAGTCAGAAACAGGCTGCCACAAACTTTGATGTATAAAAAAATCTCCTAATATCAGTTATGGATCTAAAAATTATAAAGATGTTCTAAAATTATAAACAGTTATGTGAACTGTAATACTTTATGCTATGAACCATAAAGAATAGGAAGAACAAAAAAAAGGATAGAGGCTTTTGAAATGTGTAAGAAGATGATGTTGAAAATTAGTGATAGTAGTATGAAATGAAGCGATTTTAAAATGTAGAGATGGAATAAATTTGTGGCAGAATCTTGTAATGGTATGAACTGCATAGGCAGACCATATGTAAAAATGGTCTGTCAATAATGGTCTGAAAGTAATTAAATGGTAATTCAAAAAATAATTAATTTAATAAAATAAGTAGATAGTAAATTATTTAATAAGAAAAAACAAAATTTTTTTCACACACTAAACATAAAAATTCTTTTATTAATACTCAATATGTAAAATTTTGAAATGCTACCAATGTATTAGTTAAACTGCGATTATCCCGAATAAACATATATGAAATTCTTAGAATTGACAATGATTAAATAATTACACAAAAATTCAATATTATCCTAAAATCAATAAAAGAATAAAAACAGAAAACTGGTTTATTTGTTTTGTTTATTTAATCATGCAGAAAATAATATTAAACAAAGAGGATTAATTCATATATTACAAACAGAATATACTTACAGAAACAACAAGGAGGAGCTGTTTGTCAATACCATTCCTGCGATAAATCTCTTAAAATAAATATTCTGAGTAATATCATATATAAAAGCTCGAAATTTTTTGCCATCAGGTCTTGGAGGTAAGTGTAAGGGGTGAGCAATTTTGAGACGCTTTTTTAAATCACACCTAATTTTAAAAAAAGTTGTTATTAAACATTAGAACATATAAATTGGCAAAGATATTAAGTCTGTTAGAAGTAGATAAAACTACTTTAATTAAAGAGGGTGAACACCACCCACTTCACAAGAAATATTAGAATTTCTGAGATTTCTGTCATCAGAATCATCATATCATCACTGTCACTTTCACTAGCTTTTGTAAAGAAATAATAAATGTTTCCATAGTATTGTCTTATCACATATATTCAGCTTCTGTTTCCTTAATATTATCACAATACACTTTCCAATATTTTTCATTCATATTGGCCACTTTATTTCTACATAGCCTTTGAATATCTACAATAACAAAAGCTGCTTAATAAAAGTGGGCAATTGTTTTGATTAAGTTTCTATATAGAAGCTTAATCAAAACAATTCACAGTAAGAAAGCTAATTATCAGGACATATAATTGAAAGTGGAAGGTTAAGAAGATCAATAGGAAAAAAGACAGGTTAGAGAATAATACAGATTAAACCTGATTAAAAAGAAAAAATGGGGCTATTACGAACTCAGAGTTTGGCTGGAAATAGAGAGTGGAGGTGGAGACAGAGATTGTGCAAGGGACCTACATCAAGGCAGGGCATCATATTATATGAATATATATAATAATAGTAATATAATAAGGCCCACCAATTTTGAGATCTGAAATTATACCAGATATTAAAGAACAGGAAAAACAGGAGTAGATGAACCTCCAATAGCAGAACTCTTTAAATATTTAGAAGATGAAGTAGTTAGAATTAAGCAAAGGAGTGAAGCAAGGCTGCTTTATCACAATCATTGTTCACTCTTTATGTCAAGGAAATGTTGAAAAATATATTGGGTGGCCAAAAAGGAGAAAGCATAGGTGAAACATAAATTGTGTCAGATTTTATGACGATCTGTTGATTGTAGCTGAAGACACTCAGACATAATAAGGAATGATAAAAGTTACGAAGGTGAATGACAGGGAAGATCTGGATGCTATAACAGAAGAAGGAAAAATTGAACAAGTAAAAAGATACAAATATCTACGGACAATACAAACTGAAAACTGAAGGTGTAAAGAAGAGATTAAGGTGATTCTTTCTTTTTTCAAAAGAAAAACCTACTTTGTTGAATTATGGATCTGAACCTGAGGAAGCGAATGGTAAAATTCTATGTTTGGAGTAAACTTTTGTAGGGTAGTGAAACATGGACACTGGGAAAAAGATAAGATCGAGACTTCTGAGATGTGGTCTGGGGGATATGGAGAAGATTAAATGGGTGAATAGAGTAAATAATGTAAAAGTATTAAGAAGAATAAATGACAAGACAACAATATTGGTGACTATCAGGAGGAACAGAAACTGGATCAGGCATATAATTAGGGGAAAAGGGGTAATAAATATAGTTTTTGAAGGCTCCACTGAAAATCAAAAAAGAAGAGGAAGGAAGAGGCTGAAGTTAACAAGAGTCATAAGGTAGTGAAGGTTATAATGAGACGAAAAGGAAAGCACGAGACAGAAACAAATGGAGACAGTAGTGGTGCCAGGGACTTGCTAACATGCAGGACACCATAATGATGACATGAATAAAGTAATAGGAACATTTTTACTTGAGTTCTTCTTCACTCAACACTAACAATCATAAGATTCCTTTTTTTTAACCCTTTCATATAACACCAGGCTTAAAGACCTGAGGGAAGCTTTAGCTTGATAAAGTGCTATGTACGACACTATAAGCCTAATTGACTTGTAGTAAATTAGGTTACGGTGATACACCACGCTCCTAGACAGCTGGCAGACCAGATGGGAAGAATCTGATAGGGGATACAGGCTAATTACACATGTCACAATGTGGGTCAGTATTGACCCACATGTCATGATGTGGGCTAACTACATGTCACGATTTGGAGAGTTAGATAATTTCCTTACTAAGTTCCTGTTGGGTCAAGGCTGCTTCAGGTCATATCTTTACACTAGGAGGCACAGCAAAGACAAGTGCCCATATTGCACACTCTTGATGATGTTGAACACATGCTTTTCATGTATAAATAGGTGGATGAATCAAAGGGCATATGGTGGCAATACACCTGCTAGACACGAACAACGTACAGTAATGTGCAAATTAATCTGAACAAAGGAAATTTTTTATTTACTTCTATGTTGTAACTGCAATGCTTGTAACTTAAAAACCAATTGAAAACTTAGAGCAACAGTTGGTTGCTCTTAAAAATGAATTGTACCACAAAAACTGACCTCATTAAAGCAGAATATTGGTATGGTTTCATGACAAAGAAAAAAATGTGTACTACACTTGTTGAATTGATGCCAAATCATGTACATGAAAAGAGAGATTAAGAATAAAGGAGGGCATATTAATTTTACTAGATATTCACAAATTGTACAAGTATGATTTATTTTCTAAATAAAGTTACTTTTTATTAAATAACATTGTGTTCGGATTAATTTGCATGTTACTGTAATTGGTGTCATGCCTGCTAACACTGAGAGGCGGAGAGCTCTCCAAGATGATAAGGAGCATCACTGCAGGGTGAGTGGCTGAAGAACACCCTGCGAGGATGAGGGGCGTCCATCTGCATCATTTAAGTTAGATTAGACCAGGTAGGCTAAGCCTAACTCACTGGGTTGGTCTAGTGGTGAATGCGTTGTCCCAAATCAGCTGATTTGGAAGTCGAGAGTTCCAGCGTTCAAGTCCTAATAAAGGCTTTTATACTTTTATACAGATTTGAATACCAGATCGTGGATACCGGTGTTCTTTGATGATTGGATCTCGATTAATCACACATCCCAGGAATGGTCAACCTGAGACAGTAAAAGACTACACTTCATTTACATTCATATATCATCCTCATTCATCCTCTGAAGTAATACCTTACCGTGGTTCTGGAAGCTAAACAGAAAAAGAAAGGTAGGCTACGACTGAATGTGGATGTACGTGTTCTGTTGATGCCTGTGGGATTCTGCCAAGTTCCTTGCGCCCCTTTCTGGCAAGTGATCCTGTGATTCCTACTATGCTTTTGGTGGGTCAAGTCTTTGCATGTCATAGAGAAGAAGTGGTTTTAGTTGGTAAAAACCCGACACTACTGTCGGTGCAGGCAGATAGTGTCTTGTAGAGATTTCCCCTCTTTGGACAAGTCTACAACTCATTGATTTGATATGGAATATTGTGCATAGTAACAGTTTTATCTAGAATTAACTATTATAATGGTGTTATAATTTTTTGCAATTTTCATTGTTTCATTGAATAGATCGTCTTTTTTTTGTAAGACTGGCATTGTAGTTTATGTAAAATTTCACTTTAACACTGATTAGTACAAAGGCAAACACTCTTTTTTTTAAATATTTAATCTATATTTTTTCTTATAGAAAAAGTGTTTAAATTTTAATTAGACTCTATTTCTTTGTGTTTTAGAACCATGGATATAATTTAAGGAATGTTATACAAAAAGTAGTGATGGATTCAATCATGTCAAGGGAGAATTTATTTTGTAACTAAGTCAAAGATCAAGACTATGAAGAAAGTAATTCTGATTTTGAAGAAGAGTAAGAGGGTGACAACTCATTATTAAGATGAATATGCCAACTGAATGTGAGCTCCTTGTTATCAATTCAGAAAAACAATATTATTTAAGTAAAGATGCTTGTATCTAATGAAGTACTAATGAACTTCCCAAAAATTGCCTCGTTCTTCAGCGCCAATTTCAAGAAAACAGCAGGCTTACTTACCAGTTTTCCAAACCACAAATGTGGAAACCAATCAGTGTATGGTAGAATATTGTTATGAATCAAGGTAACAGATTAAAAGAAAATTTAGACTTTCATTGTTGCCTTAACAACATTCAGATATGTAAACTTATCATATTTAATGACCTACATACAATGCAATTTGTACTAACCTACAAATTAAGTAAATTAAGAAAAAATAAAACACACAATTAATATTGATAGACTAATTGGCAAGTATTACAAATTATGAAGAAAAATTTAAGTGGTCAGAGCCCAGTGTTACTGGTGATACGGTAATGCATTATATGTATTGTTATAAATAGTCATATGTGCAGTAATAGTGTATCACAATGACAGACTGCTATTCATATGTACTGATTTATTATCTCTTTACAATCTAATAGCTATATGTCGAGAATACTTCAATAATATGCAATTTCTTTTGTATTTTTCATGTATGGTTTCCCAAAACAAGTCAAACATGTGATATAAAAAAGTGGTATTAATGGAGTCAGCTGTAAGGCTGAATATCACCTTAAATTCAGAGGAGGTTAGCATGCTGGATATGTAACAGTACATCAAGTCTATGAAGAAGGAAAGAGGAAACCACGTTACTTACCACTGGTCTAATTCAGACCAGTGTGCCTGATATATACTTGTATTATACTATACCTTTTAATCTCAGGAATGGCTGTGGCTTTCTCACAAATCTTTTATCTTAAGTCAGGTTATTTAAAACCATTAGGCCCCAACTTTCTTTTTTAACTTTGAATTGCTATACATTTATAACTTGAGAAAAAGTAACTTAATTAATTTATTAAATAAAGTAACAGTTGAAAAACAGACTCTAGCTGGGAATTGTACCTGAGCTCATCCAGAATGCTATAGCCATAACCCCAACTGTTTTAGCGGAAACATTGTTGTAATCAGTTTTTAACAATAAATAAAATTTTTATTTTTAAAAAAATAAATACAACAGAAATAGATGTATATCAATAATAGGAATGCTGGAGATAGACAAACATTATTTCCAACAGCCAATTTACACAGATGTAAATGGTTATATATACATTATTTTCTAAACAATTGTTTTAACAGTAATATAAACAAACCTGAATAGGAGACAAACTATGCAACAGAAATAAATAACATGAAAAGAGGCTAACATAAACAGATATTAAGTGTTAAATTTCCAATCCAGGTATCGATCACCTATATAGCTGCTTCTCTTATACAGACAAAATCAGCCTGCATAAGATGGATTTAAATGTATTTACGTAAAAATACATAAAACATAATATGTAAATATTATGCTTACATTAAACAGGTGAAATTCATACTGAGATATCTCCACATTCATTATATAATAAGTACAATAGTAGTATTGAGAGTCAGAAAAATAATATTTTATAAATAAATGATTTTACAATGAAAAATAAATCAAACATGTTACATATGTTTAAAAATAAAAATATTCTTGCCTTTCAACAAATAAACAAATTTTGATGTTAAAATTCACGGAGTTAGAAGACTGATCAAGAAAACAAAATACTTAAAAAGTTCATTAAACATTTTATACCGTATGTAGTCAGAAACTATGAAAATAGTTTTGCATGTTAGACTACTCTGAACAACTATAACAAGTTAAAATATTTGCTGTGAATTATTGCCAGGTAAAAAACATAAAATATGTTCATCGCTAAATACCTGCATGGTTGAATAAAAAAAAAAAAAAACATTTATTTTTATATCAGAACTAGTAAACATAAATACACACCATTTTCTTTGATCCACTGTTAGAAGAGCAGTACCTTTATTTTCAGAATAGTTGGCAATTACTACACCAACAAATAATGTCAGACCAATCATACATCCAAGAAATATGTAGACATGGATATATATTGCATGTACCTGTTAAAAATTGAAAGCGATTAATCTACTTTTTCTGTTATGGGGGTAATGGAAAGAATATTTTCAAATATTCATAAAACAATAAATAAAAATTATAATCTTTTTTCTTACATCACTTTCAAAAAAAAAATAAATATTTTCCTCCAATAAAATCTTATAAAAAATATCACTCAATTGGAGTTTAATTTTAGCAGTTATGAGCATGAATGTATGTATCTTATATAAATAAAGGTAAAAAAAAAAAAAAAAACAGTTTAATATTGAAGATAGTTCACACAACAGTTAATACATATTTAACTTTCAGCAAACAAATCAACCATACATTTAATTTTCCTTCACAACAATTTTTAAAAAAATCTGATAATGTAGTCGCAAAAATGTTCAAGCCGTATTAAATAACTCTATTATTATCATACAGCCCTATATTAAATAACCTTGTTTTTAAAATTAATACTTTGAAAATGTTTTAAGAGGAGAATTTTCAATACAGTTATGTTTAATAGTAAATAATATGATTATGTAATAAAAGGAAAAGACATGTCTTATATTTTGGTAGAAATAAAAAAATACTGACCTGTTGTGTACAAATTCCCTTCCGCAAGACCCAAGAGAGATCCATTTTTTCTGACCACCAGTTCACTCTTATTTATATTTCAACTAACCTAACTTACAGCACTAACTTCCCCATGAAGAAGGTTGATGTTGATATTTTGGTTGAGCCCACTACAATTTTAAGGCTAATATGTTTAAACAACCTAATTTTTAAAGCTCTTCAATCTGTTCTTAGCTACTATTCAGTTGTAAAATTCTATTAAACAATACATCCTGCCCCGACAATTATCTCTTTGTCTTATCCTTGATTTTTTATTTCTTTTGATGCTACTCTTGCTATAAGCAATATTTTTAATCAGAAAAACAATGGAGATTTTAAATGATCGGATGATTGTCCAATGTAGTGATTCAGTTCTAAGGTTAAACTAAATACTTTATTTAATTGTGATTTTTATAAATAGATAGTGTCGGGATGGAGTAGACAATCAATCTTCCTATAAGGGAATGGCTGAATCAGTTATTCATTACCAATAGCTCATAATTATTTCTATCCTCATTTAGGTCTGATGATTCATGGATATACTAACAAACAACAAACACTCCCGTAATTCAAACAAGTCCACAACTGACTACAAGTCTTGACTAAAAACGGAAACTTCTAGGTCTAATGTGAATCAATCCAATATAACATGTCAAAAAAATAAAAAACCTTTAAGATTTTAAGGAAGCTTTTCTATTTTGGAGATGTAGGATACAGTAAGTCTTTTCAAACGCTTCTTATAATACAATAATTAAAAATAATAAGCTTTAAATACTTTTAAAAAATAATAAGGTGAAGTTTCGATCAAAGTGGACCTGGGTTGAGGTAATACTCACTCAATACCAAGACAGCCAAAACACTTACTACTTTTCACAAAAATTATTAAATACTCCTGAAAAAAAATTAAACATTTTTTTGTTAAATTAGCCTCTCTCCTGGATTCAAAGAAGGAGTGTGTCCCTGCAGCTCCTACACCATTCTACATGTATTCTGGTTAGAATAGAAAAAATTTAATTTCTGAATATTTAGATTAATTTTTTTTTGATCAGACAAGTGGGGTGGAGGAGTAGAAGTAGGAGGAAAGGAGAATTTTCAATTTTTTTTTTTATCTTATTAATCTCAAAGTTTCTGGAAGTTTCATCAAATTCTTTTATCAACCTTAAAGCCTAGTAGGGCTTTTATTCCAGTAAGTTAAAGACTGCCACTAAAGATTTACTCACAGACTTAATTTCACAATCATGAAATGAAGTCTCCTAAACTTAACTCCTGACATCTATTTATGTATAATTTTCAATAAATATTTAAAAAATGAAGCTCTAATTCAAGGAAAATTAACCTGTTCTAATATAGGAATTCCCCATTCTTCTTTATTTTTTCAACTTCTTTTTAAATTTTTAATACATCTGAGATTGATTTTTAGAATATTAGACACAATTCGATTACCAAATATTTATTGGGATTATGACCTTCTCAACAAAATACTAACCAAGTTTATTTTGATATTACATGGAACAATAATATTTAACTAATTTTCATCGCCAAATTAGATACACTGCTGAATTTTTCAAAAGTAGTCAGGTTTATCATACAATTCAGTAATACATTAATAATTACTTACTATTCATTTTATATGTTTAACATGTAAAATTTGATATAAAATGTAATCTTATTATTGAACTTTTCTTTTTTACTTTCATAGTTTACATCATTATATACTATTATTACATTTTCCTTTAACAGAAGTTGATACCACAAAAATAAATACACAGCTAATACACAGTTTTCATTCAGACAATAATATTAAAAATAAGCTATGCATTGTTGAATAGATGAGACACATTATTAGAAAATAAATAGAATGACAAATAATTTTTAATAATTATTTACAAGAAGAATTAAATAGAATAAATAAGCAGTTTGTACTTACAAAAAAAATTCCACATCATTGAAAAATTTGACATAATCAATTTTGAAGGCTGGCTTTAAAGTCGAGCTGTTTTTCACTCTATGACAATATGTATTTAAGATGTCTTTTTAGTGATAATTGAAAATAATATTATGATCAAACAATTTGTTAATAGAAATTTGAAATGTTATATAACATGACAAAAATAGAACTGACCTAATTTATCTAACAAAGAACATTACATTTTTTACGACGGCACATACCTTCTATCTGCATAATTAAAATTGCATACATATACAGTGAAACTCCCCTGGGAAGGACACTTCCCAGTAGTAGACTTATCTAATACCAGACACTTTTAGAGTCTCCGGTAGTTTTTTAGTGAAGTTAATTGATAAAATAATTCTTAATAATGAACACAGACAAGGAATTTACCTACAAAAAATGTTCAATCAATTATGAAAAATGGATAGCGGGAATAAAAAAATTGCAATTTTCACAGTTTTATTTCATACTCAAGTGTGACTAATTTATTTATCTGTTGTGAATTGCATCACTTCGTGCCTAGATGCTGATGTTATGATTTCAATCATTTCATGTATTCATCATCATCAGTTGATGTGCGTGTGTACACTAGTCATTGTTACGGTATAGAACTGTATTATTTTTTGTAGCTCTTATTATTAGCTCTATTTTCTACACATACTTTACTATATGTTCAATTTTGTATATTTTATAAAAATCGTTACAACCATTGATACCACAACTTAAAATATCTCAAAATTGTAAATGCTTGACATTAAAAAAAAAGTAGCAGTTATAAATGTCTACGAAAAAGAAAATTAAGAAAAGAAAAGGAAATTGCAGAAAACTCTGTTATGGTGAGTTTAAAGCATCAGGGGGTTAGTTAGATAAACTCTGAATTCGATATAATGCTTCATATAAAAAAGTTTACGGTGAAGCTGTAGATCAGAATTTGGTGTGCGAGTGTAAGAAAAAGTTAAATGGAATATGCAAGAGTTATAATGAAAGAAACATTTTTAATTTTGATGAGACTGGTATTTATTTCCAGGCTTTGCCCATTAAAATATGTTTGAAAGAGGAATAATGCACAGAGGGAAAGATATCAAAAAGACTGACTGCTTTGTTGGCTGAGAATATGTCAGGTGAATTTGAAAAACCACTAATAATTGGTTACTGAAGGTGACCTTGGTCTACAGCCCTCACCCCCTTGACCTTTTATATTGAAAATTTAATGACATTAATGTCCCTTATACAGAAGTAATCTGACGAAGTTTGGTCAAAACCGGTCCACCAGGTCTGGAGACCTTAACTATGCTAAATCTCGTGATACTGAGGGTGACCTTGCACTACAGACTCATTCTCTTGACCTTTTAAGCTGAAGATTTAATAGCATCAATTTTTACTTTCCAGACTGGAAAGTAAAAATAGTACTAGACTGGAAAGTAAAAATTCATGTGGACAAATGCCTTACTTTGATTCATTTTCTCTTTGTCCTCCAATTTGTGTGTTTTCAATAAGGATTTATAACTTAAAAATAGATTGAGATGTTCTAATAAAATCTGGTTTACATGCACCGTACAATATCTTCAACAAAATAAATAATTTTGAACATTTTACCTTTGAAAAAGCAAAATGGCGGCCATTTTAATTTTTTAATCATTAATATCTTTGTAAATATTAATTTTATCAAATTATATTGATTAGATAAAATATAAGGCCTCTTGTTGTGAACACCTCATTTGTTTAAATTAGTTGATGAATAGCTGAAATTGTTAGAGGATCATACAAATTATGCAGACTCACAATTTTATGTCTGTTTTCACTTAAGAGTATTAATAATTAATTTCAATTTAATGAACTTATTTCATTTATTTTGATGTTCTGAGTTCTACAAGTCTGGGCAACATCTTCTGGGATATTTTGTAAGTGTAGCTTTAAAAAAAGGAAGAAAAAATCTTTGTTGGTTTTTTTAATATAATATATAATATTTTTGAATAATGCAATTTTTTTTTTTACTTTTAAGACCATAATGGATCACTTTAGTTCTTTTTTTTGGCAAGTTCTTTCTTTTCTTGCTGATTTGTTGTTTTTCAGCTTTTCTTTTTTGCCAGTAATTTCTAAGGGTTCAGATCTTCTTGCCCTTTCTTGTTCAGAGTACACCCGGCTTATTGTTTTGTTGGGTTTTGATAGGAATCTTGTTTCTTTATTTTTTAATTTCTCATAGTTTCCGGTTTTCGTTTTTAGGTTTTCACGGGTTATCTCTAATTCCTCCATGTCTTTCTGTACTTCGTATAACCAGTTCGGTCTGCTTTTCTTGTTCCAGAAAAGTTCGATTGTCCGTCTGATAAGTCTGGTTTCTTCCATTCTGAAAATATGCCCTAGAAAGGAAATTCTCTTCTTTCTAAATTTATTAGTTATCGGGATGATCGTTTTGTAAATAGATTCGTCTGGAATAATTCTCCAAATCCCGTCTTTTTTAATGTTTTTCCCGATGCATTGTTGTAGAATCTGTCTTTCAATCTTTTCCTGTTTGTCGGTAAACCTTGTCTGGTACGGTCCAAATATGGTTTCGCATCCGTAAAGTATTTCTGGTTGGATAACTGAGTTATAATGTCTTATTTTTGTGTTTATGGACATGCATTTTTTGTTACAGATGTTTTGTGTTTTTATTGTGGCTTTGATGAGTTTATTTATTCTTTCATTCCAGTTTGGATTTTCTTGGAGGTTGTGTGTGATGTTTTCCCCCAAATATTTAAAGTTTTCTAGTAGATGAACTTCCAATAGAGTTCTTTAAAAGGTTGGAACCAAAAAATGTGAAGAACATACAACTATCAGCTTAATATCACATGCTACAAAAATAAGCTTAGCATTATGAAAAGAAGGTTGATTACAAAAATGGAGGAGAATGCTGGAGAAGAACAGTTTGGATTCAGAAAAGCAGAGGAACAAGAGAGACTGTAGGACTGATCAGAATGATAGAAGAGAGATGTTTTGAAAGAGGAAGAGGATTGTGTTTTATAGATATGTCTAACATAATACAGTGGGAAAAGTTATTTGAGATTCTGAACGAAAAGAGAGTTGATTAGAACGGTAGGAAATTGATCAGAGAATTGCATATGAAGCAAAAAGCAGTTGTGAAAATAAATGAGAATCTCACAAATCGGTTAGAATTAGGCGGAGGAAAGGCTGCTGTTTATCACCAACACTGTTCACTCTTTATGTTAAGGAAATATTGAAAGAAATAGTGGAAGGCTAAAAAGAAGTAAGCATAGATGGAAGGAATATAAATTGTGTCAGATATGCTGATGATCTGTTGATTGTAGCTAAAGACACTCAGACATTACAAGGAATGATAAAAGCATTGGAAGTACGGATGAACGAATATGGGATGAAAATAACTGTGAGGAAAACAAAATTTAGGAAGGCGAGTGAGAGGAAAGATAAGGATCTTGTTACAGAAGAAAAAATTGAACAAGTAGAAAGATACAGATATCTAGGGACAATACTAACTGAAGACTGGAAAAGTAAAGAAGAGATTAAGATGAGAACTGTAATTGCAGAGGAAGTCTTTTTTTAGAAAGAAAAACCTACTCTGCAGCAACATGGATCTCAACCTGAAGACGAGATTGGTAAAATGCTATGTTTTGAGAATATTTTTTACGTTAGTCAAACATGGACACTGGGGAAAAATGAAAAAGATAAGATCGAGGCTTCTGAGATGTGGGTATAGAGGAGGTTGAGAATATAATATGATTGGACAGAGTAAGCAATAAAAAAGTATTATGAAGAATAAATGAGAAGTAAAGATGAGATGAAAAGAAAAGCATGGGACAGAAACAGATGAAGGTAACAATGGTGCTAGGGACCTGCCAACAGGCAGAATATCCCATGCAAGTATAGCTAAATCACATGACAAATCCATTTATTAATTAGATGTGGGTATCAGTGGCTAATGACCAGAGTATTCAGTACCATAAAAAAGATACAAGAGAATACTTTATATAAGAAATAAAAGTTTGTACTTTTCTTATCAATTATTTCTGAACAAATAGTTATAATTGCAGATTTTAATTTGATTTTATCTTTTTTAAGAGAGTTTAATAACAATATCATACAAATGAATAACACAAATAAGCCTAATAACAGAGCACAGCTGCCAGATACACACATGCATCTACAGAAAAAGGGAAAGACAGCAATTAAGAAAAGTTTTATTAAATTAAAAATGTTTAAAGAATCAACAGTAAAAATATTTGAGATACTTTTTTGTGATCATTAATTCCATGATCCTTGAGAAAATGTTGATAAAATGATACCGGAGTTCTCATTGGACTCATAAATAATATATTTTTAATTTGGAATTAGATTTCCAATACTGTTTTTCATGCACATTAACATGAATTTATTCATATATAACACTGCATACCTGCACAACAGAATTCTTTTTAGATGTATTTAGAATTTAAAAAATTAAGATGTAATGTTAATGCATTGATTACGAGTCAATCAGATTTTTTAATATAATCTGAATAACAGGGTCATAATATCATAACCTAAATTTATTACATTAGAACCCTTTACTGTAAGTAAAAAAATAAAAATAAAATAAAAGCTGTCAATCCCTTAACTAAATAACAAATAACAATTTTTAAATATTCATTGATAGAGCATATATTTTTTCTTTATATCAACAAGATGAAACTACAAAACCATTTCAACAACAAATAAATAAACATCAACTGGAATAACTAAGCATGCACACAACATTTATATCGCAAGCTTATTCATTTTTATTTTTATCAGGTTAATAAAAAAAAGAAGATATATTCAGTCAATATAAGAAGAAATTTGAATCTGTAACAAACCCTGTTAACGCATGTTTCTTCTCTTCATGTTAAGTGTTCTGGCTAAAATTTACATCAGCAACATTGTAAACAAAAATTCTAATTCTACACAAAAAGGATTATTACACGTGTTAGTGAATTAGAATGATTGCAGTATATTGAAATATAAAGAAAACCCAGTAAAATTGACTTATTAATTTTGATAATTGAGAAAAATCAATTCACTATATAGAAGGAATATAAAAATTCTTATCACTGATACGTGTTTAAATCTATGAAAAATTTATGATACATGTCATACAACTTTAACAATAATTCTATTTTTAACATATAAAAGAAAATGTAAATATTGACCGACATTATATGCTACAGAGAATTGTAAAAAAGAGTTCTTAAAAGATTATGTTAAAATATTAAATCAAAATTTACAGTAAATTGCAGCAAATTAAACAAAATATTAAGTATTAAACAATCAATTCAAAAAATATATATTTAATGGTTAAATAATTTATTTAAATTTCATATTATACTGTTAATAACAGAATGTAAAGCCTAATTAAAGCTTTTTTTTTGTCTTCAGTCATTTGACTGGTTTGATGCAGCTCTCCAAGATTCCCTATCTAAAGCTCAATAGTGGACTTATTGAGATCCAGACTGACCACTGATGAACTTGTCATTGCAAATTAGCTGATTTTGAAGTTGAGAGTTCTAAGGTTCATATCCTGGTAAATGCAGTTACTTTTATATGGACTTAAATACCAGAATGTGGTTACTGGTGTTCTTAGGTGGTTGGGTTTTAATTAACCACACATCTCAGGAATGGCCGACCTGAGACTGTACAAGACTACACTTCATTTACATTCACACATATTATCTTCATTCCTCCTCTGAACTAATACTTTACGGTGGTTCTGGAGGCTAAAAAGAAAAAGAAAGACTGTTCACTCTACAAGCTTACTACTAAATTAATTGAAACCCTACACCCTAACAGGTAGTAAAGTGGTCATAACTATGAACCTAACTTTAAATCTTAGCAATTATAGGTGAATAAAACACCTTGACTTGCAGGTATAAGTACCCAAGTCCAATTTTAATGATAACAGAGGTATTTTACCCAAATGAAGTTAATGACAACTCCTTTTTTGAAGATTACATTACCTAACTCCAACAATACACTTTTTATGAGCAATGGTTTATTTTCAAAATACCTAAATGAACACTGACACTTGGCTGTAGAGGTAAAAATTAACTAAATTTATTTGGGTAGTTTTACCTCATGAAAATAAATGAATTAAAACTATCTAAATGCATTTGGGTAGTTTTATCTCTCTGAATAAGGTGCACTGGCAGTGGTCAGTTGTTCTGTCAGTAACATATGACAATCGGGTAGTTTTACCACTGTACGTTTTTATGAAGTTGTTTTATTTATGAGTTCAGTGCCAGTTTCTATTTAGTTTTAGCTGTGGTTTTATACGTTAAAAATGAATTGAAATGAATTAATGATGACTTTAGCTGAAAGAAGTGTGTTTAGAAAAACATTAGAAGTTAATCAATTCAACTTACCTTGATACTTCAATAAAACCAATTTCTACAGATTCAAGAATCAGCTGATGAAAGTATCCCCTATCCCAAAGTTCAAGAAACAAGCTTAATGTGCTCTTTGTCCTCATCTTTGGCACAGAATAAGAATAATGTGCATCAGTCAAACAATTAGGAATAATCTAATCGTAGAAATGATATGCAGAAAAACAATCTATTTTTTTATAAATAATATTATGAACAAATATATAAATCATATTTTGATATAAAATTAGTATATAATTGTATCCTACGAATAATCTAAAAATGACTGGGGGGTGATTAATTAGCCAGTTAAGTATTTAAAACTACACGCTGTAAATGTGAATTATGTCATAAGTGTGAGTTGGGTGACAACTCACCATAATTTTTATTTTTAAAAAACAAATACTAGCATATAGCAGTATAAATTTCCATACCAATAAAGTTGCTGAGTATACAAATAAGCTCAAAATTTAATTTTATAAATATTTAAAAATGATTCTGACACACTAGCAGCAAATAATTAAAAAAAAAAAAAAAAAAAACTGACATACTTTTGTTATTTATATGAAATGATTTAAAGATACCCAAAAATCAAGCAGTAGTGATAGATACTATACCATCAGAGTTATGTTTTTTAGGATAAGCAAAACTGAATAGATTATACAGGTTAGTATGCAAGAATTAAGAGATTGGGAGAAATACTCACAGTCCTTAAGAGATACCAAAAAAGCAAGAGCAAAACTATTGCACATGAGGTGTAGCATCTCATACATGTAAGATACTCTATAAGATATTTTACAAATGATAAGAAATGTGGTAAATAGCATACAGATAATGACCATTTTGGTTTCAGGGAAAGTCTCAGACCTATCTAAGAAGGTAACTTCATGGTTTTTGTAGAGAAGGAATCTGATAATGTAGAACAGAATGTAAGGTTTCAGACTTAAATGTACGGAATAGGAAATTCAGACTTAAATATAAATGCGTAAGGGATATCTACTATCTGTATACGAATCAAGTGGCAGCCACAAGAACAGAAGATGAATAAAGATGAAGTCTGATTTAAATAGGAATAAGATAAGGATATAACCTGTCTACTTTTCAACTTGCACCTAGATAAGTAATTATAGTTAAAATAAAATCTACAATTTTAGTTAATATAGATGATATTTATAACCAAAAATACACACGATGCTATTTAATTAAAACTACTTTAGTATCCCAATTAATAATATTATTTTAAAGTACTTTAAATAATTATTTTTTCTACTCAGTTTATTTTCTTAATACATATTTTCTTTGCAGGTATAGCTCGCAAATTCTGAAGTCACTGTCATTGGTACATTCTAAAGAGCTCTCATGTCCGATTCTGAATTCACGTTTATCACAAAATTGTCGATGTGCACATCATATATATATTCACTTTCAATGTATTTTTTTTTTCAATGTTGACAACATGCTCGCAGACA
Organism: Lycorma delicatula; assembly: GCF_047948215.1. NCBI lineage: Eukaryota > Metazoa > Arthropoda > Insecta > Hemiptera > Fulgoridae > Lycorma > Lycorma delicatula. Next base: position 7,430,732 of record NC_134455.1, on the reverse strand, counting down.
TTGCTTCACTTAGCTTCAGACACTTTATGAAATTCCTCTTCAGCTAGCTTAAGAACATCCAACATGTTAAAAGTTGTATTTCTTTCAGCTACTTGCCCTTTCACTTAACTCCAAATCATTTCAATGGCATTTAAGTCAGGGTGAAAAGGTGGCAACCATAGAACTGTGTGACCATAATTTTTGAAAATGTCATCTATTAGAAATTTCTTTTGATTTTCTTTGTGTAATTTTATGATATCATATAATTCAATCTTCATCATAGCAGGAGAACAGTTAATTCATTGTTTGGCTAACCATTTTATCACATCACTTTTTAGAGTTAGAATTTGGCTACTTATATAGCAGAACATTGTGATATGATGCATCATCTACTACAATGACCGACTAAGGTGGCAAGTTGGGAATACACTTCTTCCATAATCAGTTTGTGTAGTTTTCGGAATCCATCAATTTGTGATAATCTCTTCTTATTTGACTTGCATACATAAAACATTGTTAATGAATCCTTTATTACAGCCAATATAAACAATTATTAATAGTGATTTTAAATAATATGTTTTATGTTATGTTAAAATGCAATCTAAGTTAATCTTAACATGCTGAATGCAAATCATGTGACAAGGTGTATTAGTGATTTATATGAGGAAGATATTTTTATATCTGCTTCATCATCCAGTCTACTGAAGAGAAATTTCAATATTATTAAACAAGATAAATTATTATGATATAAATGTTTAAGTAAATAAATAACTTTTTTATATGCATTCTTTATCGTACGGTGCACACATATTATTTATTTTTTACTAAAAACACATATATAATGTTAATTATCATCTTACCATATATTTGTCATAGGAATTTCCTACATTTTTTCCACAATTATGTGCCAACATTATCATGGAATGAAAATATCCACAATTACATTTCGTCAGTCTTACATACAAAAAAACACATAACATCACACCGCAATATTAGATACTAAAGTATATATTTACAAGAAGCATGCAAGCAAATTGCCAAGTTTCCTGGCCTGAACTCTAGCTCAGGCTCTGATGATGATACATTGATGAGGCAAAACATGTAGAAAATTCCTACGACAAATGTATAATAGGACGATAATTAAAATATATATGTGGTTTTAGTAAAAAAAAAATAAATAATTAAATTTAAAAGAAAATTATTACATTTATGCCAGATTTTTATGATTTATGCCAAAAATTTTGTTAGGTTTAAATATATATACATATGAGTGTATCTGTTTGTGCATGCGCACACACGTGTGGCTTTAAAATAACCTAATACACAGAACAATAAAGTAATATTATAATTTATTTCAATGAATCATAATTTGTATAAATAAATCAATGCGATGTAAAATGGAAAAGATGCACTTACTTTCCTTCTACCATACCCAATCCGAGCTTTAAATATACTGTTATAAAGAATTAAATGATGAAAAACATTCATCATTTTCAAATTTTCCATCACTGATTATTACGAGTGTCAATTTTAGAATTTACAATTACAACTTTAAGTAATTATTACATGTAGCATGAGTATTGTGTGTTGTATAATTTTTTTTTCAACCTTTCAAAATTTTTTAGCGGTTACTAAGATTTAAAATACATAGTAACTTTGAGATTACATTATTTCTCTTTTATAGGTTTTACCTAATATTGCTTGTAACCAACATTAATGACATTTTAATCCAATTTACATTAAAAAAATATTACTTTTTCAAAAGTTTGAATAAAAAAGCTGGCTCTTAGAAAAATATACTTAAGTATAATTCTAGCTTGGAAAGGGTTAACGAAGTGAATTTACGGAATACTAATTCTAAATTTACAAATAAATCAGAAAGTCCCCTACCCCCAAATGAAATTACCCAAATACATAACCGAAGTAACATATTAATGTAATGGAATCATATAATTGGCACTAGCACCAGGGATTTGCAACTTTGTCCTGATTAACTGCTAAGAAATATCTACTTAGTATTTGCACATTCAGGTTGAATTATGGGATTTTTGGTCAGTGCAGAATTTACCAGTTTCATATCAAACCTCTTGTGATTCAATATTAGTAATCTGTTTATATAATGGCAAGAAACCCTTCTGGACTTATGTTTATATTATACATATGCGTATTTTATATTATACATACATATACATACATCACTTTTATATTAAATTAAAAAATCTCCTACAAAATATGTGTATTTTTTTTTAAAAGTCCTTACCAAATGTTTTACCATGAATGGTAACTTCAAGACTGTAGTCGATAATGTAACAGTTTGGACCAGATCTGCAATCTTATTTAGAACCCAACACCTACCACTTCATTTTTCCAAATATCATTTTTATTTTTAGAACCTAAATTCTATAATGCAACACCTGCTGCAATTACACTTATTTAAAATTAAGCTATTTAATATGAGGATTAAGAAGTACTGCAGTTGTTTACACTCGCATGTGGTTTTATTGACTGTGAGGCCTTAATAACGATCTGATCTCTCTAAATATTGTGAAAATGTTTGTTATGGAACCCTTCAAGTAGAGAGTGTTTTGTATCCTTTGCATGTAGTACATAACTCTTTTTATCTTGTTTTCAACAATGATATTTTTTGGTCTTTTATTATTTTTAGTTCATTTTTTAATAATATTATTTGTTATTCTGTGTTTATTTTTCCATATAAATTTACAGGGCATAATTATTTGTTTTTGTTTTTCTTATCTAGTTACTTATGTGAAAGACACATGAATTTTTATACTACTGTATTTCTAAGGGTTTAGCAGCTTATAATCCTCTAATTTTTCATATGGAATGGAACTGTTTATGTTAGAATTATTGTTATTGTAAGTTGTTTGAATTCTTAAATTGGTTGTTTTATTTTCTTTTTCAGGTATATACTACGGCAGATAAGACATTTTTCATAGTTACTTAGTGTAGTGTACTACACAATGTTGTTGATTATTCATATGAATAGAATTATTTTAAGTAAGATTAATGCATTACCACTTTTGAGTTATTATAGATTATATATTGAAGAGAAAATATATTCTAATTCTTGTATAAATAAAATTTATCTCATCAATCACAAGACTGTTCTAAACTTTACTCGCACTACTGAATTGATTGACTGATTCATAAAACAAAAAATTCTTCTGATATATAGTGTAGACTTCCTGATTTCAAGACTACAAGTAACTGCATCCTTGTTTATGCAATAAGCAGACCTGTAGACTATTATACCCACAGACTGCCAGACCCAGAATATGTAGTTATTAAAAACCAATAACACAATGAGGGAGGGACAGCATCAAAAACTACTAACCTAGAAAATTTGCACATAACAACGGTTTGCAAAAGTAATGGTGGAATATTATTACATCAAAGCCAAGAGGCTTTTATCACTGAATTAAGGAGATAATATTATATTGAGTTTTAATTACCTATTTTTTCATAATTAATGGTTTTAGTTAAACTAATAATAGTTAAGAAAGGCAATTTTACAAGATTAAGTTCATAAAACTTGGGAACAACACTGGAAACAAATGAAAACTTGAATAAAGATTTCTTTCAAAAAAATTTATACTCTCCCTTACAATAATTATACTTTTAATGATAGACAAGACTATGTTGAAGAAAACTAACTAATTGTATCATCAGTATTATGTGACACACATTTTAATAAAAAAAGTAAAATTCATTCTAAAGAAGAGGGAAATACACACTTTCAATTAATAATAAAAAATACGCTGATAAAAGAATTGTATGTAAAAATTACCTGTAGATATGTTCAAGATCATCAGATGTATGAAGTTTAGATACTACATCAGTTTAAATGAATTCAATAACATCACTTAAAACTGCAAAAGGTACTTGAATTTTCAATGAACTGGTAGCAGATGTCTAAAAAGAAGCAGATACAGTTTCAATATAACAAAACAAATTTTACAAACCTAAGCTATTAATATTAATCATTTAGTTGCAAATATATTTTCTTGTATTTATCTAAAGATTGATTTAGTTGCCAAATAAAACTGATATATGTTCTTAAACAGAACTTATTTTTAAGTAACACTACTTATATAAATACACATATTTTGTTTTCTGGAAGAGAAAGGAACATGTCTCACTACTTGAACTGGTACACTGTAACTGGATTTAAAAATATGAAAGAAAAATACCATTTTTAGATGCTATTATTGCAGTTATTAATTCATAATTACAATTATGATTAATAATTTACAATTATAAACAAAAATTAAACAATCAGAAATATATTGAAGTTGTAAAATTGATAATATAAAAGGCACTAGGAAAATTTTGCAATATGATGGAGCTGATAATCACAGGTGGTTGAAAGTTAGCATATGTTTAGACAGGTCCCAAACTGCACTATAGTTGTTCTAATCTCTGTGTCAATTGCTTTTTTGCTGTTTTAGTGAAAAGAGACTGTGAAGTTGCCACAGTCAAAATCTGAATACTGGGCAATTTTTAAATATAACGTTTGCAAGTGTTTAGAGAAAATGACTCCTATGCTTGGAGTATTGTCCTCATTATACAACAATATTTCCCTAAATATTGGTAGTGGGAGTTTGAAAGAGGATATTTCATCCTTCAGGATGCATCAAGGTCAGGTCAACTATTGCTGCAGCATGAAAATTGCTTGAGACAATCATATGACCTACCACCAAGAGGTGTCCTTGGGCATTAATGCACCAGCAGTTTGTTCTATTCTGCTGCATCACCTTCAAGTTAGAAAAGCTACCCCAAGTTTGAAAATGGGAAATCTTGTACGTGAACAGTGCTGTAACAGGTAACTAAACTTGCCTATACTATTATGATACCCCTGACCAAGGCTCAGAACAACCTGTAGGTGTATGAAGATGAGGAGATCCCCGTGGCTGTTTGAAAATCCATCAGTGAAGAAAAGAATGAAAGCTGTATTTTTTAGTGTGAAAGGAGTTTTAAAGGGAGTTCTGTTGGAAACTCAGAAGAGAGTTACAGGGAAGTGGTATATCGAAGATCCTGCCTAAAGTTGTTAAAGCTCCCAAGAAGTTGCACCAAAATTCAAGGATGGTCACATGGATTCTTCACCATAATAATGCTCCAGCATACTGCTCCAAATTTTATTCTGAGTATTTGGCCAGCACTGGAATAAAATTATTAGAGCACCCTCCTACAGACCTGACTTCACTCCATCTGACTTCACACTGTTCCACCAGGTGAAAAACAGACTGAAAAGGAGACAATTTACAAGCGATGATTACATCCTAAAGGCTTGGGATGATGAATGTGCCCAGATCTCTGACAAAACATGGCAGAGTTTCTTTGAAGAATGGAGAAGTGTGTAGCATGTGGTGGAAATTACACTGAAAAATAATAAAAACTAAAATTATACTGCAAAACTTTCCTAGTGCACTTTGTATGTGTTGAATTTAACGATTACAATTAAATTTGACTACTTTAGAAAGTTATAAAACTCTCATAAGTAACAGCATATAACAAATAAGAGGAATATCCAGAAAGTAAGTACTATTTTGCTGTTAAAAAGTAACATAACTTTCAGTAGAACAGCTTTATTATTACATGGAAGAGCATATCTTAACTACTTTTTCACATAATTTCCATCATATTAAGGCACTTTTCATATCTTGCAATCAGTTTTTTCATTCCTTCCTCAAAGAACAGCACTAACAGGGAAGACAACCAATGTCCTACAGCATTTTTTACATTGGCATTTTCACAGCCACTGACCAATAAGAGACTGCTGAGATGGAAAAACAAATGGTAGTCACTCAGCACCAATTTGGCTCAAAAAAAATCATCACTTTACTTTCGTATTGGGTAAGAAAAGAATGAACACAGTCTAACTGCTTGATTTTGTGAGCCATCATCAACATTTTCGGCACTCAACAAGAGCAGAGTTCGTAGTAGCCTACGTTTTGTGTTACAATTTCAAATAAAACGATTTGTGAAATTTCAGGGAACTCAATACATAACAAAGAAATTGTAAACCATACATTTTATTAAACTTTTTCATCCAATCACATAACCAATTCATTCAGGATGAAGGGCACTCACACCTTTCCTTGTCCTACACATTACTGCATCCTTTACTGAACTGTCACACCCACTTTCTAACCATTCCATCAGTCATAGCTTTCTCACCATTAACTTTACTAATCTGCTGTTTGATATTTGTTATGTTTAAAAATTGGATAACTGCCCTAATTTTACAATCAGTGGGATTACTGACTGACTCGAACATTTTATACAAAGTTTAATCAACTATAAATAAATGTTTGTAATGGCATCTATCGAAAGCCGACGAATCAGAGAATATGGCATGCATGCTCACAGCTATGATCACAGTGTTGTAAGGTGGTAGAAGGAAATAGTATTTACTTTCTGGATATGCCTCAAATAATAATATATTATATAAATCATAGAAGATGTATTATGTAAATAATATCTTATATATAAAGCCGAAAGTTAGTTTGTTTGTTCTCGCATCATGTGAGAACCAACTAACTGCTTTGAAATTTGCATGATGTATTCATGTTATCCCAGGAAAGGTTTTAACTCACAGACTGAGACCCTAGCACCATTGGGAATGAAGTTGTGAATTAAAGTTATTCATTACATTAAAAAAAGATTAATTCTTTTATTTCATTTTTATATTTCTATCACCAGCAACGAAATAAGTTACAAATTTTTCATCGTCAATAATGTGTGTGCTTTAGTTACTATTATTATCTTGTCTTTTGTAATTTAGTTTCTTTTTCAGGTTTCTATACAGCTTGAATACTTTAATCGTTATTTTTCAGTATTATTCTCACAACCATGAGGATAATGAATATTACGGGGGGTCCAGGGGGAAGAGCCCTCTGACTGGACTGAAACAGTATGTGAAGCGAGTCCTGTGGAAACTCAGGGGTCAGGATTTCCTTGCAAGACGGTAATGGCATGCTCTGTGGCCCTGAATCAGCTCTGGGGTTTGCCTGACCACAGGGGTCCAGGTGTAGACGGTTGAGTGAATTATGCAAGCCCCGAGCTGACTAGTATTATACATAATGTATGATATTAAAGAATGACAGCATTAGTTCATTAAAGAATGAACACCAGCGTGCAAGAGTCGCAAGTGTTCAGTGTTAATGATTAGTTTTGTGATGTTAGCATTAGGATGTAAAACATAGGATGTTTCAGTTTGTAATGTAACAGAGAGTGTTGCAGTCTGCCCCACAGAATTATTCAGAAATGAATCAAGTGATATAAGTTTGCTTTGTTTAGATAGAGTTTGATTGTTTTTAAGATTTAATTTGTCATTAAAATGCATGTGTTGTGATTGTTGAATAAAAAAGGTAAGAGCGTGGTTTAGTTCCTGAGTAGTTAAAGGACCAGAAATTCATTCTGACTGTCTTGATTTGGCATTATGAATAAATCTGAAACAAAAACTAAAAGTGTGATTTATAGTATGTAGTGATGAAAATCATTTTGTGTATTCAAATTCAATAGTAGAGACAAATGATGTTGCAATATGTTTGCGTTTTTCTATTAGACATTCAGCACCTATGATACAGTTATTAAAGGTAATATTAATATCTTTCAGCCAGCGGGCAGAAAGCCAATAAGGAGTAGTATATAAACCTGAGGTTGTGCTCCAATTCTCAGGACTGGTTGGCCAGACAAGTGGCGCAGAACCCCAGGGTTGTTTTCGCTATACATTAAAGAATTAAAGAACGATTTATACCAACTGTGTTTGACTTATACAATTTTCATGTTAAAGTAGTGATACAATTCTATCTATCAACGCAATTTTCAATGTGAACTTTAGATCCAGGGGAATTCCCAATCTTTTGTATGTCTATATATACATAGAGTGAATGCTAACATCAATAACATATACCGCTTATTTCGTATAGCTGCACATATAGATTGGCTTTTTCTCTTCCCTATACTATAAGGCTGAATCAACTAGACAGACAAACAGCGTCCCTGCGGCAGCTGTTGACCGTGGGTGATCGTCGAAAGGTCCGGCCATCCCTATAGCCTGAAGAACAAATATATTTATATTTTTTTAGGCAAGCCAGCCCGGAGAGAGCCGACAACTAAACCGTCGGTAGAGTTTGCAATTTTAATTCATATCACCATTAATTAATTTTGATAAATTTATTTTGTTTAGTATTTAAATAAAATTATCTATCAGCGCAATTTTCAATGTGAACGCTAGATCCAGGGGAATCCCCAGTCTTTTGTATGGGTATATATACATACAGTGAATGCTAACATCAATAAGATATGATTATTAAAATTATTTATATTATAATAAGAGAACATTAAATTCGAACGAGTTAATTTATCAAACGATTCTAACCTATCTGACCCCAATAAAATAGTATTTTGTTATAAAAATCCGTCTGACAAGTACGATTTAATTACATTTATAGATAATATAAAAGATGATATTGAACGTTTACATAAGAAATACACTCCTAATACATTTACTATACAATTAATTTGTGAATTTAATAAACGTTTATTCACTTCTTATGGAAAAACTCTTTATAAATCATTCAAATTGGAAAAAATAAAACTTTTCGCGGAAAATGAATCGTCTATTGATACGGCCTTTGAAAGTATATTTGAACAATATTTTAATATGCGAGATAAATTGAATAATAAAATAGCTGTTTCTGAATTGATGATTTATATTGAAATTCCAGATATAAAACAAGCATTAGATGGATTTCTAATAAAACAATCGTGGAATGTTAGCGATAAAAATCTTGTAGATATTTATGAATTTTTAATGGATACGAAAGATAGGGTATTTAACGCTATAAGTTTACAAGCTGAAAAATACAAAGGAAACAATATTAAATATTATATCGTCGTTGTTGTTGAGTTACAGAGATGCGTAGCTGATAAATGTGATTTTTGTGAAGTTAACTTTCACAGCAGCACTCGATTCGCCTTAAACGTACGCGAAAATCCAAGCGATTTGAATGAACAGTATTTAGAAGCTTATGAAAAAATTAACGAATCTTTTGAAAGGTTTATTCAGATGGGAAGCGGTTGGGTTATGAATAAAATATTAAGATTGGAGCTTTCAGTATCAGAATTCGATCCGCTTTACGGTGGTAACAGTACATATTTTCCATTACCGAAAGCTTTATTTAAGAAACACGCTGTAATAAATGTACAGAATGATGATCAAAAATCTTTCTTATGGTCTATTCTAGCACGTCTATTTCCTAACAGTAAACGTCATTATCGTGTTTCGTTCTATAGAAAATTTGAAAACCATTTAAACATGAAAGGAATAGACTATCCTATCCTGTTTGCGTTAAAGACATTGATAAATTTGAAGCTCAAAACCCAGACATTGGTGTTAACATTTTGTGTTATGATATCGAACACGATGATGATAGAGAGTCATTTAATTCTAATAATGTATATGTAAAACGTGTGAATAATAATCGAAAAATCATGGTTTGGTTGTTGTTATTAACTGATGTTAAATTAAATATCTCTCATTATACTTTAATAAATATGACAAACGAACATAACGGTTGTTGAGTGGTAATAATAAAAGTCATAAAAAATGTGAATATTGCCCGTATTGTTTTAAATCTTGGACTAGTGAAACTGAAGCTAAAAAAAGACTTGCAATACATATTGAAGACTGTAAACAAGGAAAGGTTCAGAGAATCAGAATGCCAAACGAATGGATCGGTGTTGGAGAGAAACGTAGACGTGGTAATATAGTATCGTTTAGAGATTATTCCTCAACATTACGTGTACCTTTTGTAATATATGCAGATTTTGAATCGTTTATCATTCCAAAATCCGAACCAAGCACTAGCAATACAACAAAAACACATATTTATAAACCTTCTGGCTATTGTTATGTTATAATAGACGAAAACGATTGTGTTGTAGAATCAAAATTATACAGAGCTGCTACAGATGATGATAAGGTAGTTGAAAAGTTTCTCGGTGATTTATGTGGTAAATATGAATATTTCCAAAAGGAATTATCAACTAATAAAGAGTATACTATAAGTGAAAAAGATCAAGAAAGGTTTGAAAAAGATACTAAATGTGTTATATGCGGAGATAAGGTGGATGGGAGTCGTGTAAGACATCATTCTCACACAAGCGGTAAATTTATCGGTCCTGCACATTAAAGTTGCAATTTAAATTGTAAACGTGTAACATTTATTCCGGTTGTATTTCATAATTTACGCGGATACGATTCACATCACATCGTATTGGCGATGGATGCATTGAAAGATAAATTTGAAATTTCTTGTCTCGCAAACAATAGTGAAAAACTTATATCTATAACGCTCAAGAACAAAATATCATATCGATTTATTGATTCGTATCAATTTCTGTCTTACAGCTTAGATGAGCTGGTGCACAGTTTATTTACTCGTAAACAAATAATGATGTTTAAAACAACATACTCTCAATTTCGAAACGATATACAAAGTAATTGTGATGAAAACAATAAAGCTAGAGTTGCTATGTTGAACTTGTTAATTCCAAGAAAAGGTGTTTATCCTTATACTTATATGAAATCGGCATCTGTTTTCGATGAAACAGAATTACCACCTATCGATGCGTTTTATGATGATTTACGGCGAGAACACATATCCGAAACGGATTACATGCATGCACAAAACGTTTGGAATCGATTTAAAATTAAGTCGCTCGGTGAATATCACGATCTCTGTATGAAATTAGACGTCATGCTGTTGTCTGATGTATTCGAGAGTTTTCGTAATAAAATGATTGAAATAAACAATTTGGATCCGTGTCATTATATATCCGCTCCACATTTATCGTGGTTTGCAGCGCTTAAGGAAACGAAAGTGCAGTTAGAACTCGTTAGAGATCCGGATATGTATTTGTTTTTTGAAAAAGGCATTCGCGGTGGAGTGTCGATGATTCCCAACCGTTATGCTGTGGCAAACGATCCGAATCAACATGATTATTATGATGAAAATAAACCGAAGAAATACATTAAATATTACGATGTACGATCTCTTTACGGCCGCTGTATGAAGGAACCGCTGCCTGTAAACGGTTTCAGATGGTGTGATGAAAACGAACTTGAATATTTGTTCAATGTGGAAGATATAAAAGACGATGCGGAAACCGGTTATATTTTAGAAGTCGATTTAGCATATCCCAAACATTTTCATGAAACACACAGAGATTATCCGCTCGCACCAGAGAAAAAATCCAATCCCAACGGTATGATTTCTCCGTTCCTCTACGATGAAAAACGAGTGGCGTGTAAAAAATTATTGTGTACTTTGGAAGATAAACACAAATACGTTTTACATTACAGAACGTTAAAACTGTATTGTCAACAGGGTATGGTGCTGACAAAAATACACAGAGCCGTTAATTTCAATCAATCTCCACGGTTGAAAGATTATGTTGAGAAAAATTTCGATGCGTGGTGCGACATAAAAGATCCGACTGAAAAAAGTTGACAAGCTATTGATCAACAGTGTATACGGTAAAACTATTGAAAATGTAAGAAAGCGAATCGATATGATTTTGATTAACGACAAATCAAAATTTAAAAAAACAAACGCCAGTCGAAGAGTAAAACATTATTATCCTTATGGAAATGATGTAGTTGGAATTTCACTGTTGAAAAAATATATATATATACTTATATACTTAAACAAACCCATATATGTAGGTTTAACGAATTTGGCAAAACTAATCATGTATGATTATCATTACAATCACTTTTTACCCAGATACGGATATGAAAACATAAAACTGCTAATGACAGATACAGATTCGTTATTATATTCAATTACACCAACTAAAGAGGAACATTTTGATCATTCTTGGGATGATAAACGTTTGAATGAACAAGATGAAAATGTTTACGCAACGAGTAAATACGACATTGGTCGTTTAAAAGATGAAATGAAAGGGGATCCGATCTACGAATTTGTCTGGTTGAGAGCTAAAATGTATTCTTTACTTTGGGGATATCATCAATGTGGTTTAGAAGAAAAAAAGACAGCCAAGGGAATTAAAAAAGTTTGAAAAAAAGAATATGAAAGTTTTAAATCATGAAATTTATAAAGATTGTTTATTCAATAGAAACATTTCACATTCCACTTCGAAATCATTACGTAGTTTTAATCATGAAATATACTCGATAGATCAGAGTAAAAAAGCTCTCTCACCATATGATGATAAAAGATTCGTGTTGGAAAACCTTATAGATACACTTCCGTATGGACATAAAGAAATCGGTGAATATATGATAAAAAAGAAAAAAAATTAGTCCGCATCCATTCTATTAATATTATTAATTTCTCTAATTAATTAATTTTTTTTAACATATGTTAGCTTAGTTTCGTTACAAATACGACAAGTAGAACGTATTTTATTTTTTTCTACCGCAACACAATTACGCGAGAGAGTTCTTAATTTACATTTTATACAAAACGAATGCATATCTAAAATATACATGATTTAATATGTAACATCAATACCGTTTTTAAATTCAACATCGTGAAAACCATGACCGTTCTTCATCTTCTTTAAGCCCTTATATACGATACTAATTTGTTTAGAATTATTAATTTCATTCAAATCAGATCGGGTAAGAATACTAAATCTTTGCGGTAAAAATACTTTTCCAAATCCATCAATCGATGCGATAAGCGACTCACCGTTTTTCGTGGTTATAAATTCCACTTTTTCAATTCTATAATGCTTATCGACAATCATTTCACTAATATTTTTAACATTATTGGAATAATTCAAACTACAATTTTTCTAAAATATCGCACATTTTTATAGACCTATATTAAAGAGTACAATATTTAAAAACAATATTTTATTAGCGATAAAAATTACCGTTTTATTTATAGTTATAGAAATGATTCTTATGATTAGATTAAAGAAAACGATATTTTCGGTGATTAACCTAATTATCGATACATTTTAAATACTTGTAATAAACAAATACATTACTTTACTATGTTGTTAATTTCTCTATTTTAGATCAAAATGACAATTAAAGCAATTTTAGCTAAAGAACTCCACAAGCCTGCCAGACGCAATTATCCAACCAGAGAAACAGAATTAAAAGGCCTGAATGAGTTAGTCCAATCAGACATAGTCGAAATGATACCTTATTCACGACAAAACAACGGCTACAAGTACTTTTTGACGGTTATCGATTGTTTTAGTAAGTTTGCATACGCTATACCGTTAAAGAAGAAGACGGGTATAGAAGTCGCAGTCGCTTTGCATCCGATATTCGCAAATCACAAGATGAAACATCTTCAAACAGGTCAAGGAAAAGAATTTTATAATCTGCAAGTTAAAGCCCTTTTGAAACTGTACAACATAAATCACTATTCTGCATATTCAGATAAAAAAGCCGCCATAGTTGAACGTTTTAACAGGATGCTAAAGACGAAAATGTTTACCAAATTTACAGAACACGGGAACAATAAATGGATTAGTATGTTACAAAATCTCGTCGATGAATAACAATAATACGGTGCATTCGGCTACAAAATTTAAACCGAAAGATGTAAATCAAAAAAAAGAACAGCAAGTTCTCGCAAATTTAAATAAAAAATACGATAGGAAACCCAATATTGTAATATTAAATTTCAAGTCGACGATCCGGTTTGTATAAGCAAACATAAAAAGATGTTCGACAAGGGTTATTTGCCCGATTGGACGAATGAAATATTCAAAATACACACTGTTCACTCGGAATCTCGACCTGTAACCTATGAACTGATCGATTCCAGAAATGAAATTCTAAAAGGTCGTTTTTATCAACACGAATTGCAAAAAACAAAACGCAAAGACATATATCAAATTGAGAAAATTCTCAAACGAAAAGGCAAAAAAGCCTATGTAAAATGGTTAGGTTTTGATAAATCTTACAATTCATGGATAGATTTGAATGATGTTGTCTGAATATATTGTTACGTGGAAAACATTTTTTTTCATAATATAGATTCGATTATAATGTTGGAATTTATTGTTTTGGTAATTTTGATTTTACTGATGTTTTGGATATGATTTTCAATATTTCATGACAAATGAAATGATGTTGTATATATATAAAGATGCCTCCATTTCGCATAAAAATCCGTATGAGTTTGACATAAGATAACAAATTTCACAATAATTTTATCATAAGTCACCGAAATTGATGTGAGTGTAACAAACTAATAGTTTGTTAAAAATTCATAAATATTTTTACAAGGGAGAGATATGAAGGAAGTGCAACAGAAAACAAAATTTCCCATCATGAACGTAATGAAAGGATACGGATTGAAAAAACGAAGTAAGCACGGTTTCCTCTTGCCAAACACTATCAGATGTATTGTATGCGGCCCATCGAATTGCGGTAAAACAAATATGGTTTTCAATCTTTTAGTTCCAAGAAAACGGAGTACGCTTTCAGAACTTGTACATTTTCTCTAAATCTCTCCATCAACCGCTATATAGAATGTTATCAAACCTGATAATGTTGAATCCAGAATTGGGTTACTATGAATACAGTGAAAACGATCAGGTTCCACAACCGGAAGCGATTCAACCACATTCGATAATGGTATTCGACGATGTAATCAAACAAAAGCAAAACAATATCGGTGATTATTTTTCGACAGGTCGCCACAATAAAATTGATTGCTTCTATCTGGCGCAAACGTATTCGAAAATATCAAAACAACTCGTGCGGGACAATTGCAATTTTCTAATTCTGTTCAGACAAGACGGTTTAAATTTACAACACATTTACGATGAACTCGTAAAAGTCGACATGTCCTTTAACGACTTTAAATCTTTATGCGAACATGTTTGGAACGCGAATCGGTATGGTTTTCTAGTTATCGATAAAGAAAGCGATAAAAATAAGGGTCGCTATCGGAACGGTATGGATAAATTTATCATCATCGATTGAACGCACCGTTGAACGCAGAGATGCTATATTGAACGCACCGTCAAACGCAGCGTTGAACGCAGCGATGCTGTATTGAACGCGAATAGATTATTTGTTTCAGTTTTTAATTTTTTTATATATAGAACAATGTATAAGAAGGAGAAACAAATGATGGAAATTGATAGATTGTATAAAGATTTTAAACGTAAACGTGCGGCTTTCATGTTGGGTTTAGCCGAAGAGGAAGCTTTATTCGCTAAACGTTTCAAACCGATAATCGAACCGATCCAAGAAATTAGAGAAAAAATAGATAAACCAAAACCGTCTCCTGTACCTCTGACCGATGGAGAAATTGATATAGATAGAGTAGGACGCGAATTGGGCGATAGACTGATGAGTAATTTAGACAGACATGAAGAGAGATGTGAACAGAGTTTATTGGAACAAGATTTAGAACTTTCAGATGATGAAGAAGATGTAGCTTCTTCTACAATGTTATCTCAACAAACAACTCTACCATGTGAACAAACTCAAACTGCGTATGAAGGTGACGAAGAGCTTGTTAAATATATACATATTTTGCCAGACACTCCATCTACACAAATTTCTGAGACGCAAGAAACAATTACAGGTGAAGATTATTCAGAAGCTATAAAACCATACATACAAATGTTGAAGACCGGTCCAAAAGTATCTCTAGATCATGTAAACGGTGTGAAATACGATAAAAATACAGATACGGCTACATTGGGCGATATTAAAATTGAATTTGTCAGTGATAAAATGCATTTGGGAGAGATGATATATTCGGCCACACCGGGCGTTCTCGAGCTGTTGTTGTTTAAAAATCCAGATCTGAGAAAAGTTCACACGGCAGATATGCAAACTTATGGTGAAATGTTGAAGCGTACCGGTGCTCACTTGACGGACGCCGGCGCAGTAAAAACGAATAAATCTTTCAAATACAACGAAGTCATCAGAAAACTGTTCCCTTCAAAAAGACCCGTCAAATCAATTTCACCATATAAGACACCATCGTCATCGTTCAGCGGCACCGGGCTGTTGCACGCGCAACTCAATTATAATCCGGTCTATTTATATTGGCACGATCCAAACGATCTGGTAGCTAGATTGCATACTCTTGTAGGCGAATATGACGCTGGAAACAAGGGCGTTTCTAACGAACTGATATCCATAATTAAAGAATTGAAACAAGTTGAATTTGAAGAATAGATTATTTGTTTTTAATTTTAATTTTTGCAAATATATAAATGTCACGATTAAGATTAGGTCGTAATGGACGTCGAACAGCGAGAAAACGAGGGCCTCCTGGGGAAGGTTTTTCGTCGACTAGTGATGGAAATTATGATATAAATCACCATAGATTGTTCAACGTGTCCGATCCTATCGGTGATTCGGATGCGGTGAATTTGAAACATGCCAAACAAATTTCGTCGGGTTTCCCCATCACAACCGATGGAAATTACGATATAAAAAAATCATAGGTTGTGTAATGTGTCCGATCCTGTCGATGATGCGGACGCGTTGAATCTGCGTCGAAGCAAAACTATGTTTGATGAATACACAATCCATCTGTATGAAAAGTTTATAGGTTTAGAAAGATTAAATGCATATGATGAGGTTATTAGAAAATACATAGAAGATGAAATGGAAAGGCTTGCTAACGATACTTTACGATTTATAAATGATGAAAACATCAAGCTTAAAACAAAAGTTGATAGATATATAGATGATGCGATAGAGACGGCCATTAAGGAAATGTTGGAAGCGATTAACAAAAACAATAATGATGGCATAAAAATAAATTTGGTTCGTCATGATGAATAATTTATTTGAATGAAAAAATAATTTTTTTTATATAGAGAGATATGAAGGTGAAGGAGAAAAATATTTCCAAGAAAAAAGGCGGACGCGGTATAATCGGGTCAGTAATCAATAAGGCTGTAGATTTATTACCGTTTGAAGCTCATATACCAGGTTACAATTATTGCGGTCCGGGCACGAATTTGGATAAGAGGTTGAAGCGTGGCGATAGAGGCGTAAATAAATTAGATGAGGCGTGTAAACTGCACGATATAGCATATTCGAAATATTCAGATAATAAAACAAGATCTCAAGCCGATAAAGCGCTTGCCGAACGGGCTTGGAAACGTGTGGTCGCACCAGATAGCAGTTTGACTGAAAGAGCGGCCGCCTACGCAGTAACTAACGCGATGAAACTTAAATCCAAATTTGGCGGTCGATTGAGATTGAAGAAAGGCGGCGGTACGGCTAAGAAAAAAAAAAAAATAATAATCGATTCAATACCAAATCGCGCTTTGTACGATCACGAAATGATTGAATACGTAAACAATTGAAAATTCCACACTTCCGCGGTGTTTTTATGTTGGACGCTTTACCGAAAAAGATTTGGAAAAATGAATGCTCGATAGTGAATTTAGACACTTCAAACGGCCGCGGTACGCATTGGGTTTGTTTCCGAAAAATCGATAAAAATGTAAATTATTTTGATAGCATAGGCGATGCGCATCCGCCTCCAGAACTGATGAATTATTTCAGAAACTCCAACGTAACGTACAATTACAATAGATATCAAACCGACGATGATGTGATTTGCGGTCGATTATGTTTAGAATTTTTATCCGAATAAATTATACGTTTTTTTGTTTTTTATTTTTTCTAAATAGATATGTCGTGTCTATTATCGATTGATGGTAACAGTTCGATGATTAAAAAATCATTTTTTCCACCGATCGACCTTTCAAAAGGCCCATACGAATTGGGTCTCAAATGGTAGATGACCGCCAACACACGTCGAGGAAAACAAAAATAATAAATTTTGTTTCGCTTTGGAAAAGGTTGTCATAAAAGATGAAAATAATAATTATGTGTTGACAAAAAAGCAATACATAACAATACCAACAGGTAGTTATGAAATTGAAGATATCAGTAACTATATACAGAATAAAATGAATAAAATTAATAAAACCATCATATTGCAAGCAAACCCAAATACGTTACGGTGTGAAATTAAAAGCACCGTATGGATAGACTTTTCGGATACAGATTGCAGTATCGGCAGGCTGTTGGGCTATGGGTCGAGAGTTCTCAAAGCGAATGCGACGCATCTTTCGGATGAAATAATAAATATCGCTCCCGTGAATGTAGTACGTGAGAAATGTAACATTATTTCGGGCAGTTATAGAAATGAAAATCAAGACCGCATTTTATATGAGTTTCCGCTGAGTGTAGATCCGGGCGATATGATTGAAGAATATCCTCCTTATATTGAATTTCTGCCGGTAGATGTGAGAGCAATTTACGATTTAGTTATATCGTTGACCGATGAAAATGATAATTTATTAAATTTGCGCGGCGAACGAGTAAACAAGATGTTAGTTTTGAAAGAATCAAGGACCCATCGGAGTTTCTGAATAGAATATTGTAATTTGGATTTTTATTTTGTTGTTTTAGATAGACATGCCGCTAGTATTTGAAAGTGATGATGAAACTGATGTTAAAAAACGTTACAAATTGACCGAAGAAAGCGTTAAAAAATTAAAATCTTTAGGTTTTGAAATCGTCGAAGGGAAACTTAAAAGCACCATTACGTTATTGAAATAAAAAATTTAACTTTTTCTATAGAGATGAATTATTTAACAGTTAATAAGATAGCGCGTTCAGATGAGTCCCTAACATACAATCAATTTCACAATCATTATTCTTTAGCGAATAACCGAAAAGGAGATTAAAATCCCTATAAATCAACCGGACGTGTATACCGTTCCGGGTGAAAGTTATTTGATTGTTTCCGGCAAACTCGTCGGAACAGACGGAAAAAATCGACTACTTCTGAATTAGTTAATTTTGCTGCGGCCTTCTTATTCCAGGATCTACGATATCTTATTAACGCGCAAGAAGTAGCTTCGGTGAGAAATGTAGGCGTGACAACTGTTATGAAAAACGTTCTTTCAATGACAAATTCTATGCTGCCATGTGCCGAAATAGCAGGATGGATTAGCGGAAAAAATAAAGTCGATTTAGATGAAAATCGGTTCGGTCGATTGTTTTCTCTCTCAATTGGTTTCCGGTCCGACAGGTAAAGAAGATAGAAGTATAAATATTCCGGGGAAGACCAATTAAAAATCAGTTCCGCGAGGATAATTTGCGATGTCAGTCTGCGAGATGTGTAATGTGCGAGGAGTTCAATGAAGGAGAGAATTTCGAGTGTAGGTTGCATGCAACTAAGGTGACGTCACAAATAATCCCGGTACTCGAAAACAAGAAATGGTTCTGCGCGTTACTGTTAAAGAGATAATGTACTGAATTTCATTCATAAGTTGTTAGGGTAGTTTTATTTGTGAATAGAGAAGGTATTTTTATCGAAAGAACTTTATACTTGTCTTATATATTGTTGTTAATACAAGACTAGTGGTTAAAAATGTTATGCTAATATGGTTAACGGTCATGCTAATATCTTTTGTCTATGGACTGAATTCTGCTTTTTGATTCTATTTATCTACCTGTGAATAAATTCTTTAAATTCGAATTGCGGAATTATATATATATAAAACAACACCTCTAAAAAAGATTAATTCTAATTTTTAGCTCTTAATATTTTGATTTTTATTATTAATAACTGGAAAGTCATTCAATACTTTGCCAGAATTTTTAATTTAATTATAAATAATTTTTGTTTACTGTTAATAATTTTGTACGACCGAAATTAGTTTTTCATTTCTTTTGTTTAATTTTATACTTTCTATCTTTTATATTTTATTGCAAACCTTTTCATCCGAATTTATTTATTACCATTTGAAAATTCTAAATCCTTAGTTAAATGCTTCATTTATTTCCTTTCACTTTGTTCACTTCCGTTTTAGTACCATATTAGCTAATTTTTTGGTCGCCTCAAGATATATCCCTCAATTTCAAGTTCTTCTTTGTGTTATATTCCAACAATAAACTCATTTCTACTTCGTTTTAAAACCTTTTCATTTTCTCATTTGTTATTAATCCTCTTTATTTAAATTTTTTTCTTTTAATACCAGATTCTACAAATTTCTAATCCATTTTTTCCTTTTAATTACTCTTAATTTGTTCAATATTACTAATTACTTTTCTTTCTTTTTCCTGTATAGCCTCCGGTAACTACCGTTTAGATAATTCTTCAGAGGATGAATGAGGATGATATGTATGAGTGTAAATGAAGTGTAGTCTTGTACATTTCTCAGTTCGACTGTTCCTGACGTGTGGTTAATTGAAACCCAACCGCCAAAGAACACCGGTATCCACGATCTAGTATTCAAATCCGTGTAAAAATAACTGGCTTTACTAGGACTTGAACGCTGTAACTCTCGACTTCCAAATCAGTTGATTTGGGAAGACGCGTTAACCACTAGACCAACCCGGTGGGTTAATATTACTATTTAAGAGAGAGAGAGAGAGAGAGAGAGAGAGAGAGAGAGAATGATGCGCAGAGAGTGAGTGAGTCACAGACAGACAGAGGCAGAAAACGCACCATTCTTTTACGATAACTCTGTATTATAATTAAAAATTTAAATCGACTAAAGAAAGTTTTCAGAAATTCAAAATTGATATTTTTAAACTTTGATCGTCTCCCACAACCCCAATAATTACTCCGAAAATATTATTTTCGGGTCATTTGCACTGCTATTATGGTTTTTTTATTTTTATTTTTTTCTTTAGCCTTCGGAACCACCATAAGGTATTATTTCAGAGGATGATATGTATGAATGTAAATGAAGTATAGTCTTAGGTCGACCGCTCCTGAGAAGTGTGATTAATTGAAACCCAACTACCAATGAACACCGGTATTCACGATCTAGAATTCAAATCCGTATAAAAGTAATCGCTTTACTAGGATTTCAACATTGTAATTCTCCTTCGAAATCGGCTGATTTGCGATGACGAGTTAATCACTAGATCAACCCGGTCGGTGCATTACTATTATGCCTAGGAAGACATAAAAATATCTTTGAAAAATATGAAATAAATAAAAATATAACTTTTTTCGAATATTCAAAAAGGGGGAAAAATTTATGGTGATCATTTTAACGGTAAGATATATATGTACGTATGTACTGAAATTAATATAAAGTTATATTTGCAAAAT
Source organism: Lycorma delicatula (assembly GCF_047948215.1). NCBI lineage: Eukaryota > Metazoa > Arthropoda > Insecta > Hemiptera > Fulgoridae > Lycorma > Lycorma delicatula. The sequence continues at coordinate 7,409,604 of NC_134455.1, read as the reverse complement.
TTTGAAAAAATGAACCTAAAGAAACTTTTACTCCATCACCTGGAGATATGGACCCTAAAATTTTACTAATAAATTTCCCCACACACACGAGCCTCTATGTACAAAATTTCATCAAAATCGGTTTATCCAGTCAAAACTTATTAAGTTTCAAACACACCAACACATTTACGTACGAACATTAACCCACCCACATTTTTTTCTTTTTTGGGAGCCCCTGGGTCATGAAACGTTGAGAAATGCAAAACCCCGTACCCTATATTTAGACTGAATACGATACTTTCCTTCTTGCAGCATAGCTCTACAACTATGATGACAGGGAAGAAAAAAGAAAAAAAAGGGAGAGACGATACATGAGCCCGTTATCACATTTCATAATTGAAAAATATTATTTTTTAAAGGGGGAAAAGAATTATTAATTCTTTACTTTGTTAAAAAAAATTTCAGCATAACTACGAACGTAAATCAATTTATGTCAGAAAATTAAGCTAAGAGTAGCCTTATTTTATAAATTTACTAATTAATAAACTTCTGTACTGAGAACTAAGAAAGAACAAGTACTTACTTTGTAATAACTAGAATTATTACAAAGATTTAACTTTCAAAGTTAAGTTAAACATAAAGTCCTCCGTGTTTAATTTTTTTATTATATATTTTTTCTATTAAATAATCATAGCGCTTAACTTTTAAGTCCGGAAAAAAATCCTTAAATATTTTTTTCACGGGATAATTTCTTTAAAATTATTTTGTTTTTATCAAAGGGACTTGTATTTCGTTTTAACTTCCTTGTACGAAGTAAAGGATGTATTGCGATCGGTTTTCAAATTACAACGTAAATTTCCATTTTGACCATCCCTGAATCCATTTTGACTAGTTTCGCCGTGACGTTTGTATGTACGTATGTATCTCACGTAACTCAAAAACGATTACCCGTAGGATGTTGAAATTTTGGATTTAGGACCGCTACAACATCTAGTTGTGTACCCCTCTCCTTCAGGGGTACAATTGACCGGACCAAAGATTTCCAAAAGAGCTCAAAATCCAAAAAATATGTATTTTGGACTTTTCCTTAATCGCAGTAATAAGCTCTCATCGAGAGCTTTTCAACGATATAACATAAGTAGTACTTATTTTCATCGGTTCCAGAGTTACAGCCAAATAAAATTTTAATTAATTACATTTTTGGATCTTACAAGAGGAAGGCACATCGGTTCGAATCCGACTTCATTTACTTTTTCTTTTTTCTAATTTTTATATATATTAATTTATTAATAATTATTAACGATCGACCCACCTGCACGACTTCATCATTGTTACTGCCGGATATCAGGACGGCTACTCCAGCCTGACACGACTTGGTTGATAAAATTAGTTATATTTCGTGTTATAATTATTAGGTGAGAAAATTATTACTTAATTTGATACTAATTTACAATATTAGAATTAATAAGAAAAACAATTAATATTTAATCGAACTGAACGTAAAGCGGAGATCATGAAAACAGACACCTAATTGTAACATTAATTTTCTGTCGTAACTCGGCTAATTGTTAACCGATTTTCAAAAATAAAATGTTATTTTTTGCAAAATAAAAAGCTTAATAGTTTAGAAAATAACATAAATTTTGATAAAACTAATATTTATGGAGATATAACTGTTTGAAAAATAAACATGGCCGCCGTTTTGTAATTTGCGAAAGTATTCGATCCTAATTTTTTTCTAATTTTAAAACGTTATTATCAAGAGGCTTACCAAGTATTAATGTAATTCGTTTAACCGAACTTGAGATATAAATTTTTATATAAAAAAAACAAATGTCGGACAGGGAGAGAACGAAAGAAAAATTGCCGTTTTTCCTTTGGATATTTTTTGTTTAGTTTAACATGTAGATCCGAAAAAGTATAGCCAGCCCACCATTTTAGAAACATTCTGTGTATGCATATAACAGAGTACATAAGCAGCATTTATAATCCACTGCTTTATTATAATAAAGTGTGATTTAATCTACTTATCCGTAAAGATATTTTGTGAAAAACTGGAGATTAATAAAGCTCCTTTTACTATATGTCTTCCTTATGGTTGGCTATTACGAATGGATACAAGTGACAACATTCGGAGTTGCTTTCTCTAAGAGTAATGATTTAATTACATACTCGGTCCCTATTTTGAACAAGAATGAAGATACATTTTTAACGCATAATGATCATCTGAATTTTAGCGGGGGTTGAATTTACTATCCCTAGTAAAATCTGCCAAATTTTGATAAATGTATTTTTTTTAATAAAATTACAATTTCTTACTTTTGTATTTAAATCCTTCTTTTTTTAACTTCCAAGACCACCGTTAGGTATTGCTTCAGAGAATGAGATGAATGATTTGTAGCGTGTATGAAAATGTCATGCCTGACCGGGATTCGAACCCGGGACCTCTTGATGAAAGTCCGAGACGCTACCGCTCGCGCCACAGAGGCCGGCTTACTTTTGTATTTAGTTACTGTAAACTTTATTCATACGATTTTATTCAGAATCAAATTCTCTACATATTCGGCTTAAAACCTTTTCTTCTAAATATAAAATAGTGTCTATTTCGACCCCAATATTTTATCTTTTACCCAAGATTTTTCGAAAATAACTAAAAAAACATTTCTTAGACCGATTTTATTTTTTTCTATTTTTTCATAAAAAGCAATTAAATTTACTCCGTAATTTGGGTTTCATGAATTACAGTCTGGCTTACAGTATTACAAAGGGAGGCAGACATTAGGAGGAAATTTTCTGCCAGCCGACACTCACAAACGAAATTTTTTCTGAACCTTGTTTATGTAAAATTCTTCTTTATTACACCAGTGCACAAAAAAGCAGCGTAATGTATTTTGGGTTGAGGTATGTATAAATAACCCACCGGGTTGGTCTATTGACGAACGCGTCTTCCCAAATCGGTTGATTTGGAAATCGAGAGTTCCAGCGTTCAAGTCCTAGTAAAATCGGTTATTTTTACACGGATTTGAATACTAGATCGTGGATACCGGTGTTCTTTGGCGGTTGGATTACAATTAAACACACATCTCAGGAGTGGTCGAACTAAGACTGTACAATACTACACTTCATTTACACTCATACATATCATTCTAATTCATCCTCTGAAGTAATACTTGAACGGTAATTCCAGGAGGCTAAACAGAAAAAATAAAGAAAAAGAAAGTAAAATCTGCCAAGTTTTGATAAACGAATTGTTTTTAATAAATTTCGAAATTCTTACGTTTGTATATCTTCCTTTTTCCTGTTTATCTTCCAGGAATTACCGTTCAAGTATGATTTCAGAGGATGAATGAGGATGATATGTACGATTGTAAATGAAGTACAGTCTCAGGTCTATCATTCCTGAGAAGTGTTATTAATTGAAACCCAACCGCCAAAGAACACCGGTATCCTCGAACTAGAATTCAAATCCGTGTAAAAATAACAGAATGTACTAGGACTTGAATGCTGGAACTCTCGACTTCTAAATCAGCTGATTTGCGACGACGCGTTCACCGCTAGACCGACCTGGTGGGTTTATATATACATAGATAACTAATATATACTAAATATTCATACTCGGAGAATATTGATGCTGTTCAGGATCGATCATAAAAGACTTTTTTTTGATTTTCTGTTGACTTGCTGAGTCAACAGAAAATCAAAATGAACTTAACCTCAAAAAAATTCACTACAGAAAATAAATTATTGGAATGTGTTTGTATAGAATAAAAGTGTGTCCTAATGGACATGAGCTATTGACTATTTATTTTTAGGTAGATTTCATAAGATAGCTACCTATTGTAATGGGGTACCATGACTCCACTTCCGAAAAATTTCGACATATCTTCGCGTTTCACATTCCCCAGACACCAAAACCACCATCAGTTCAAAAGCTTATATATACAATATATATTTCACTTTTTTGGGAACAAGATAACTACCGTAATTTTGCGCCAATCCCTTTCAAACCGAGCCTTAAAAAAATAACTCGTCTAAAAATCTTGGTCGAGTTCGTTAATAGGAAAAATCGGACCGTGAGGGTGGAAATGGAATGGGCTTTTTCAAAAAAAAAAATTCGCTATAACTTTATTATTAAGTAAAATATCGAATTCGTTGAAAGTTCCTACTATTCATTAGATAAGGGCTGAAAACTTAAGTAAAGTTTCTTGCTATCACTAACCATTTGCCCAGTTGGTTGAAAAAATTGTGTTTCGAAGACAAAAAAGAATCATACTTTCCTTAATAGGCGTAGTATCGAATCGGTTTAAAGTGGTCGTTAGTCCTTTAAACATTACCTAAAACTTTTGTCTGTAACAATTTTTTTATATAACCAACTCTTACGGCAAGGGATGACCAAAATGTTGCTGGAATTGTACGAAGATGGAGCTTATCGTATGCTAAACATGTATCGTATTAAATAAATTTGAAGTGTTTCTTAAGTATAAGGTGGAAATCTTTTTTATTCACTACTTAACACCGGTGAAATCTACTTCCGCCTTCCAGCATGCCAAAAGGGATTTTTTTTTTTATATACGAGACAGTTAATGACGATACTCATTTTTTTTTTAATTTATTGATAATATAAAAAATTAAATCAAATTTTACTGATTGAAATCTACCTTTATTTTATTTTTATTTTTTGCTTTTTTTAAGTATAATACACCCGATAATTTAATACGCTTATTTTTTTTTTAATTTTGTTGCTATATTTTAACCGAGGTTAAATTTAAAATATATAGAGAATTTGTAAATTTAATTAACAATATAAAACGAAATCGTTTAATATATTTTGTCCTGTTTATTAATGTGCTTTTCTGCTTTAAAAAGTTTTTAAATGTTAAAGAGGGTCAATGGTATTTAAATCGGAAACAATTATATCTCAAGTGTTAAAATGACGGACAGCTTGTAAATTAGTTGACAGTTAAACTAATAGATATCGTTAATATACTTACAACAAATTTGTTAAGATTGCTTGAATTCACTAATGTAAATTGACAAGTTCCCATCCCTTATATTTCTTACTTCAATTATTAAACTTCTGTATGAGGTTGACTTAGATTATTTGTATGTCGTGTATATATATATATATATATTGATAAAAAATAAATTTATACCTTATTTACTGATATCAGATTATCAGAAATTTAGGATAAAAAAATGGTAATTTTATCAAATACCGGCAACATGGAATATTTGTTTAAATACCGAATATATTTCTTTTTAACAATATAGGAATGGTAATTAAAAATTAAATGCCTAAAATAAGATAATTAATTATAAGTTATCTTAGCACAATGACGTAAATTCGTCAATTGTGTATCTATACCTAATATATTGTAACCTGGCGTTGGTTCTACGCCAAGAATTATTATTATTGAAATTATTATTTCTACCGACCCCATCGCATAAGTTTTCCAAACGTTTTATAAAAGTTTGAAATTTACGGAATTATGAACACAATAGCAATGAGTTCGAATAACTTCGTATAAATTCTACCGGAACTAGGACGTGTCACAATTCATAAAAGCAAAAGAAAACTTGTCGATAATCTGATTCCGGGTAAATAGTATCGATGAAGTTAATAGTATGAAACGCATCGGTTAGACTTCGACTAAATCCGTGTTTGTAAAAATAGCATTTCATCTATAAATCAATCTATATATACAGAATTTCACACAAAGAAACGGAGAAACTTTCAGGACATATCCTATTAACCCACCGAATCGGTCTAGTGGTGAACGCGTCTTCCCAAATCAGTTGATTTGGAAGTCGAGAGTTCCAGCGTTCAAGTCCTAGTAAAGTCAGTTATTTTTACACGGATTTGAATACTAGATCGTGGATACCGGTCTTCTTTGGCGGTTGGGTTTCAATTAACCGCACATCTGAGGAACGGTCGAACTGAGACTGTATAAAACTACACTTCATTTACACTCATATATATATATCATTCTCTGAAGTATTATGTGAAAGGTAATTACCGGAGCTAAACAGGAGAAAAGAAAAAAAATTTTTTTTTTACTTAAAGTTGTTATGTAAATGAAAAGCTCTGCATATGCTCTCGCTCGCTCTAGCTAATAGATCAAAAAATAAATCAATCACTTAAAAACCGGTAATGAATCATCTAACAAAGAGAATGACGCTTCTCTTGCAAAATGACGATTTTAAAAACGTCGGGATATTTCATACGATAAACAAAATAAAAATAAAAAAATAAATACCGATATTTTTTTATTATTATTATCAGTATAAAAAAGGTAATACGTCATGTAGGCAAATAATAAAAAAATAAATCCATTTTCTCAACAAAAAAATAATAAATAAAAAAATGATAAAAGTAGAAAGGAGTACAGCCAGATAAATAAACAAAGAAGAATGAAAAAAGTAAACGGAGAGTTCGTCCTCGTGTGAGTATGTATGTATATATAAACTGAACTTAAGTTGCCAGTTGGCATTACTGATCTCATATGATAGTAATTAATCCTTCCCCATCTAAACCATTACCACCACTTCCTATATAGTATTTGTTATGTTGGCACCGATGAAATTCGATCCGGACAATATGCGTTGTTTGTTCTAGCAACCATTATGTATATAACAAAAGAAAAGAAAATACGATATTATGGCGCAAATATTTACAAAAATAAATACCACAGAAGACAGAACAAAATTAAAAATATTTAGCTAATTATAATTATATTTAAGGAATGTAAAATCTTTCCCTATGTTATAATTTTAAAACCATGTTTTACTATTTAAGTTCTAAAAACAACTTAAAAATTGTTTTAAATTCGTCGAATAAGGTAATGGGTTTTTTCACAGTAAAATCTAATAAAAGTTTGATTTCCGTGGCGGAGTGGTAGCGGCTCGGCCTTTCATTCGAATCCCAGTCAGTCACGGCGTTTCTCATTCGCTATAAAGTGCATTTACATACACGCCGCACAAGCTTCCGGCTTTTGTGGTGGTACCATCAAGCCAAAAAAACATTATTTGGATAATAATGGAACATTTGACTTTATCAAAAAACAATGAAATTTCGTATTTATAATATTAACGTGATAAAACAATAAACTTTAAATTTTTGTGAACGGGTTTAAATACCAAACGTATTTCTTTTCTATTATTCCAATAAATATTCGATCTGATATCAAAAAGTCAAATTACGGGCCGTAACCGATTTTGATGTTTAATTTTTTATTCGCTCTGATCTTATAATCTCTTAAATATTTTACAGAAATTTATCCCCGGCAAATCGTAACGATAAATAACAAATCGCTTGTTTAAAAAAATCACTAAATAAAAGTTTACTAAAAAAAATTAATTAACTTAATTTTTATCTTTGAAAAATTTTGAATTAAAATCTATATCGTGCGAGTAAATAAAAAAATTAAAACAAAAAAATACCGGTTTTATCTAAGATGCGTGATACAAACTTTAAATGTATTTCCTACATGAAGAAACATATCCTCTCAAGAGATTTAATTGTCAGATTTAACATTTTTTTTCACACTAAACAAATCATTCATACGTATTAAAGAAATCGTATAATTCAATTTCAAGTAATCCACGAATAGGGTTACATAGAGAAAAAAATCACTTTAAAAAGAAATAAACAAGGTAAAAAATTACTTTTCCATTTAATAATTAAATACGTAAAAGAATGAAATTATAAGAATTACAAGGATGATACGCAAAAGATTTTTAAATAAAAAAAAAGCCGGCTGATTGGAGACGCAACACGTTTTATCTAACACCAGAATAAAACAATAAAAACAGAAAGAGAAAGGAAAAAACTACTCGTAAATGGATTATGAAATTATGAAAAATTCTTTCGAATGAGTACTTCAAGGTCTACTACGTGAATCGAGGGAACCTTTGTTTTACTTGCAATTCCTCAGGAGACTAGAATATCTTTATCCAGGACGAACAAGTTCAATTAGAAAAAATAAAAAATAAATGCGACATTTAACGTATGACGTAACATTTAACAATTTAAAATCGGAAGATTCTCCGCCTGAGTCTAACAACAAGAATAATAATTCAAAGAAAAAAAATCAGAGTACTTGGAAATGAAGCGCCACGGCGGGGAAGGGGGTGGTTTGGCTGGCGGACGTTATTGTCGGTGGGGAAGGGGTTTAGGTATAAACATCATAACAACCACAATCCTGTCCTGTCATCGGAAGAAGAAGATGAAGAAGAAGGAAGACCCTCTACTCGTCCCAACATCACGGACTGGAGTCCGGAACAGAGCTCAGCAGAGATGCGTCCCGAAAGGCAGCCATAACAGAAGTGGATGAAGAGCTTCTACACAACCCTTCCTTTAAAACTTACATAAAAATTAACACAAATCAGCAATTGCGACTCCTCCGGAAAAGGGGGCGCATTGCTCCCTCCATATAGTTAGTGCCCCGTTGTGGCGTATTCCTGCTAGCCTATAAAGCGTTAGCACCGAAAGGACTTCAGTGGACGGTCTGAAGGGGAATTACGTCGGGAGGACAGGTTGCATAAGCCTAGCCTTCCGCGGTCGGCCCATAAAATGGGTTCGATAACGCCGGTTTAACAACGGATTGAAATGCAATTAAATCCGTCTTAAATTCACTAAAATAATAATACACAAAACTTGAAAAATTAGACCCGGGATATAAAATAAACCTTTTAAAAAAACAAGCCCGATTAGAATCATCCAGCAGCAAGGGACTCCGTCCAGGTTCTGCGATCCGTAGGGAGAACTTGTTAAAATAAAAAGGAAAAAATAACATACATGTTTATAAATTTAAACTAGGTTTCTTACATCGTAACAGGTAAATATAAAATTTGCCACGCTATTGAATAATTCCTGGGCACGAGTCCGGACCTTCCGGTTACAACTTGCTCTATCGACAAAACAGTGTTAAGTAAATTGAATAAATAGCAAAATGCGATTAACCGACGGTTCTCAAACCGTTATTATTTATTTTTATTAAATTAAAATTAACGTAATAACGCTGTTATAGCATGATGTGTAAACAAAAAAATAAATAAATAAATAATAAAATTCTTCTTTTTTTTTATGAGACTGTGGGAATCGACTGCTATGCTCATTTAGCCCGAACGGAAATCTGTAGAGTATTTTAATACAACGTAAAAAAATACAACGTTAAATATTAAACTTAAATAAAATTACATAATCTATTTTTTTTTTTTTTTATTGACTTGAGTGGATTTTATATTTCATCTTATTCAAAAATGAAGGTTTTATTACATTTTTTTTTAATTTATTAAACGGGATATCCACTCACAGACTTTGCCCCTGTAGTTATTATTTACTATTCGATGTATTTTATAAATATTTATGTACCGAAATTAAATGCTTTTTTTTGTTTTTTTAAAACTTAAATATATTCATATTAGCGCGCGCGCACACAGAGAGAGAGAGAGAGAGAGAGAGAGAGAGAGAGAGAGAGAGAGTGACACTACTAGGAATTTAAAACAACAAACAAAAAATATTAACACAAAAAAGATGGATCAAATAAAAAAATAAAAAAGGAAATTAACTGAAATAAATAATAAAAAATATTATGAGAATGGAGAATAGATTATGTTGTTTGCGCAAAATGTCCTTGAAAAGCCGGCCGGCTTCAACAGCTGAATGGGCGGATCGCACGCACGCTCACCAACAACATACATACAACAAACATAATCCACTAAACAGTATAAAGAGGCGTTGGTTTTATATTTAACTGTGACAAAAAAAAAAAACAAAACAAAATTTAGGATAATATTTTTTTAATATTTCCATACCGATGGGAAGCGTTAAAATTATCTGTATAAAATACAAAAAAAAAAACTCAAACTTTTTGTATAATTACTAATAATACAACTATAATGAACAAAAAAAATATTTAAAAAATACGAAATCAAAATTCACTTATCAAACCGAAGGGATCTAGTTAAGGTTAAGTTTTATTTTTAGAAAAAAATGATTTGGCCAAATTAAATTAAAAAAAAAAATAATTCATAATTCGTCTATGAAACTAGTAGGAAACAATATTTAATTAATTTACGATTTTGATGAAATATTTTATAAATTTTGTACAAATTTTATTTTATTGATCTAAATTACCTCCACGCAAAAAAAAAAAATGGTATTTAGGATATAGGATAAACGCTGGTCGATTCAACTAAAACAAACTTATTATTTCCTTTGTTTCGGTCTGATGAATTAATTCCACAAATAAGCTTAAAGCCTGTCTGTAGGAAAGTGGAAATTGAATTTTGTTCCGTATTAAAACGCGTTGCCTAACCGGGATTCGAACCAGGGACCTCCGGATAAAAGGAAGACGAGACCACTCCACCGCGGAGGTTTCATTTAAATAACATAACTCTTAAATATCGCCGGCCTTCGTGGCAGCATCTCGGCCTTTCATCCGGAGGTCTCAGGTTCAAATCTCAGTCAAGCACGGCATTTTCACACGCTACAAAAATTGTCATTCATCTCATCCTCTGCAGTAATATCTAACGCGGTTCCGGAGGTTACTTAAATATCGAGGGACGTCGCTAGCGCTCTCTCTGGCAAGTATAATAATTTGACAGTGAGGCGGCGACACTACCTCTATAATCTTATATATGAATAAAAATTAAAAATGTAATCTTACGCGCAAGACGGTTTTTCGATTAGCATTCTTGTTTTTTTATTGGAGCGCATAAAAATCCCAAAGCAACTACTCTAAAAATATTCACACTTTAGAAATGGTCCGACTGAGATCAGGTGATCATGATCGGTCAGAAACAACTCAACCAATTTTAACATGCATACCTACATTTTAATGAAACTGATGTAGTAGTTAGGAAATTTTTGGACCTATATATATATATATAAAACACATCCCGTAGAGTATTTTTCACGATTTAATATTTCTATTGAACACTGTTCACGCTTTTTCAGAACAGATATTTGTCTCCGAATTCATTTATAAAATTAGTGATCATTCTTTTAATATTATTAAAAGTTTAAATAAATAATAAACTTTTAGTAATAATATTGAAATAAAATCTCATAATTTACCCCCACCCCAAAAAAGAAATTTTTTAGTAACTTTTTATTGGTTGTATATTTTTTAACGGTATTTTGTTTTAGTTTCTTACATTTAACATAGTAAACGTTGAAAAATCAAAAATATTCTTAGAAAGTGATTTTGGGGTAGAAAAAACTTAATACAGATTTTTTCAGTTAATGGTTTTTTGTTTGTTTAAATTATAATTATATATTTTTATAATCGTAACTTAACCCCACCACAAAAAATAAATTTTAGATATATTTTTTCATAAATAATTATTTTTCCTCTAAATAAGAACGAATAACCAATGCCAGGAAAGAATTCCGACTTTGTTGTCAGCTTTTATTTTCTTCAATTCCGGTATCGTGGTTTTTTATGCGTACAAAGTTTATACACAACAAAAATTACACTACATTTTTACGTTATTACTGTTTACTGAATCAAATCCTTCTATTTTCACTTAAAAAAAAAAACAGGAGAGATATTTTCCATTGTTCAGATCTACGGCACAGATAATAGAAGAGCCTCATAGACCCTTAAACAAAACTACTTGCATCTAACCGAAGGTTAAATATTCCCCCCCCCCCTCCTACCAAGGCCTGTTATTAAAAACCCTTTCTTTACTGTATAGCCTCCGGTAACTACCGTTTAGATAATTCTTCAGAGGATAAATGAGGATGATATGTATGAGTGTAAATGAAGTGTAGTCTTGTATATTCTCAGTTCGATCGTTCCTGAGATGTGTGGTTAATTGAAACCCGACCGCCAAAGAACACCGGTATCCACGATCTAGTATTCAAATCCGTGTAAAAATAACCGGCTTCCAAATCAGCTGATTTGGGAAGACGCGTTAACCACTAGACCAACCCGGCGGGTAGTTTTTCATATCGCCTATGTATTAGGGCACCTTTAAATAAACAAAGGTTTAAATGGCCAGACCCGTTCAAGTTACGCGGGTTTTGAATATTTTTGTTTACTGTTATTCGTTAAAATGTACCTACTATTATTACATTTTTTTATGTATTTTATTATCGGTAAGGATGACAAAAAATTTACTCGCTTTCATTTCTTGGTTTTCTTACAGTTTAGTTCCTTATTTGATAAAATTTTCAGATTTACTGGCATTTGGGTCTTTCTAAACTACTAATGAAGAATTATTTTTTCTTAGGGCCTCGAACGTACAGAATTCACAAAATACATGGAATCCTTTATTTCAGAAAGCCAAGCCAAGCCAAATTTTGTTTTTGTGAAGTCTTACTATCCCTCAACGATCTGTAGACTTGATACTGTAGCTTGACAGCTGCTCTTACTCGGTCTTGGACTGATAGTTTTTTAACATTTTCAGTGCTGGAAACCAACTACTAACTCTTTTGATATTCAGAACCCATTAAAAGTAGTTGTTGCACCCGAGTCCTGCGGCATCATAGAACAGGGTTAACAGCTTAAAGGTTATTATTAAACTAGTCTGTTAGATAAGCTAGTCGGTTTGATGACCGTGTAGTTAGATTTAGATGTAAACAGGAACCCGATTAGCCCTGTGCCCCTCGCTTTGAAAAGAATGAAACGACGTAAGCAAACATCTCCTTTTCAGATATTAATATAGGTAGATCGGTGGGATTCGCGATGTTCAAAAATTTTAAATTCCTCAATTATACCGATAACAGATGCAAAGTTCTTCTATCTACACAGATCGAATCTTAATAGTCTGAAAAGTCATGCGCAAAAGATCGGCACAAGTTAAACTTTACTGTGTAGAACAAAATAAAAAGAATAAGTTTTGTCGATCTCACCGTCTCAAAAAGTAACTTGAAAAAGACACTTTCAAAATATGAGAAATGATGGTAGGTACTCTTATTAACAACTATTCAAACCAAACAGCCAAAACAAAAACTATCAGCTTTAGAAGTTTGATCCGTAACCTAAATAATACAATAATGTTACCCGATGACATAATAATATAACAAAACATAAATAGATATCGTAGCATACTTATTATCATCACACTCCTACACAAAATAAATAAAAATATATTACATTAACATTATCTAAACAACTCGGAGAAAATAACTCACGAAAAATAATATTACCTTCAAATGAACTAAACAAAATAAATCATTACATACCGAACATATTATACTCCAAGAATAGTTAAACTGATTGCTCTGAGCGCGTATGTTCTAAATCGATCAAAAAGAAAACAGTTTGAAAGAAATTCAATGAACACAAAAGTTCTCCTAATAAGATAAAGTTAATATTTGTCAACCGTCTTATAGAAACATATATATGCAGATAAATAACAAGTTTAATATTTTAAACGTACATGAAAAAGACCCATATCTTAACAACTGGAACACTGTGATATATATAAACGCAGAGAAACTATGTAAAATTTACAGACATAATTCAAATGCGACATACTTTTCAACAGCATTCTACATTTTTCTGCCTAATTAAAAAAACAAACTGTTTACAATAACGGTAGCTGACACCGGAGATGAAAAGTTGCAAAGGCAATTGAAAATGTTTTGAAGTAATTCGTACCTGGGGCAGAAATATAAGACGCGGCGCACATCTTCAGTGGCCCTAACGCTCTGGACAAAGCCTTAATTAAGCAAACCAAATCTGGCCTACCTATCTCAAAAGCACCACGTCTCAACTATCTGCATACGTCTCGCATCAGGAAAAATTACACGCGTGTAAAGGCCATCGAGCGATTCAGTCCACCTGACCTGCCGTAAATGGAAACCCTAGTCGTCAATTTCTTTCATGTGCCCACAGGCGAGTGCCTGCTTTCTTAGCATCATACCGTAATTGACGCTCAATCGGAAGGATATCGATGGGCTTAATTCTAGAAATAATAAGGACCACCTCTGGAGAGACATTCCTACAGGCGTTAATCACAGATAACAATAGGAGACGCTGGGTGCTCGACAAAATATTCCTATAACATTTGCACCTCATTCGATGAGCCCAGACAGGTGCAGCATACGTCATTACAGCTTCTTAAACAACAGCATTATATAGAACGCGCATGGTTCTGAATTTAAGCACCCGATAGGGTATGGTAAAAGACAAATTTTAATAATTTTTACATTTTAAACATTCGGTTGTCGATTATAAAATAAAAATCATATCAAATTACAATGTTTTAACTAAAAAATCGTATCGACTGTTAGATAATTTTAATAAAAAATATTTTTTGTAAAAATTTTAATAAATATAATCGTTTAATTGAGGTGATTAAAAAGCAGGGAAAATTTAAAATAATAATTCTGTTTTTCCTGATGAAATATATTCCGGTGAGTTTTTTCTACATAATAAAAAAGGGGCTACCGATTCATTGAAAAGCAACGTTCATATGTTTAACTACTCGTACCGCGTTGCTTACAAATTACTCTATCCGATGCACCTGAAACCAATTCATTACAAAAAATCCTTCATAAAGTAAAAGGATTTTAATTACCGATTCTCGTAGTAACCACTTGTAATTTACTTTACTCCAAAATCGTCAACCTTTTAAAAAAATTACTTCTTTAATTAAATATACGATGATAAAAAAATTATAATTCATCTTTAGGAATTTATATTATTAGATCGTTACGTCCAGTGTATACTCTCGTCTTTCTATTTAGCCTACGGAACCACCGTAAGGTATTACTTCAGAGGAAGATATGTACGAGTGTAAATGAAGTTTAGTCTCGTACAATCTCAGATCGACCGTTCCTGAGATGTGGAGTTAATTGAAACCCAACCACCAAAAAACACCGGTATCAACGATCTAGTAATCAAATCCGTATAAAAGTCCGTATAAATCCGTATAAAAGCCTTTAATAGGATTTCAACCTTAGAACTCTCGACTTCGAAATCAAATGATTTACGATGACGAGTTCACCGCTAGACCAACCCGGTGAGTTGTACATTATTAGATCAGTGTTTCCATAAATAAAGCGGGGGGAGAAAGTCGATCGGCCTAATCAATGAAATGAGTTTTGATAAACCAATCATAATCGATTACACATTCCCTCTTCCCTAGACTGATAAGTAACATACCTCGTTCATGCTTAATTAATAAATCAATAGGAAAAAAAAACCGTGTTTTTTTTTATTAGCAGACTACATTAAAAAAAAAACAATTGGTTTTTCTTTTTAATTTATTTTTCTGTCGTTATTATTTTAAATTTTATTACCCGATAATAAAGGATTTAAGTAAATGTTTGGTTGTTTTCTTTTTTCTCTCTATTAGTTCATAACAGTAGCATCTGTTTTCATTAAACAGATAACAAACTTTTCATCTCAGTCACTTCTTTCTTTTCCTGTTTTAGCCTCCGAGAATTATAGTTTAGATATTATATTACTTCAGAGGATGAATGAGGATATGTATGAGTGTAAATGAAATGTAATCTTGTACAAGTCTCTGTTCGACCGTTCCTAAGATGTGTGATTTATTGAAACCCGACCGCCAAAGAACACCGGTATCCACGATCTAGTATTCAAATCTGTATAAAAATAACTGACTTTACTAGGACTTGAACGCTGGAACTCTCGACTTCCAAAACAGCTGATTTGTGAAGACACGTTCACCGCTAGACCTACCCGGTGGGTTTTCATCTCAGTCACTGGTGTAAAATTACTTTCTTTTAATAACACAAAAGTACGCAGGTAGATGATGCAATTTGCATTTTTATTATACAAAGTTTAGGGCTAAAAACACTGTTTTTGTCCGATAGATATATCAGTTATGCTTAATTTATTTTTTGCGGGCGAAAAACACCTAGGCGTTATCATCGCTCGTAATTTTATTAATAAAAGGGTAAAATAACTCCAAAATAATCAAACTTATACGGTGTAAAATTAATATTAATCGAATAATAAAAATGTATTAAAACAAGAGTCAAGATGGTAAAATAAAATTCAAAACTAATACCGCAGACCAAGTCTTTAAAATATAAAAGTTAAAATAATCGAATAAAGTTATACTTAATAAAGTTACTGAGGAGGAAAAGAAATTTTCAAGTCGTTTATAAGGCGACTCTTTCAGATCATAACAACTTGCTCTTACAGGAACCTGATATTCTCAGAATGGATCTAACAGGATCATAACCGTAGAAAAGAGAATGGGGAAAAGCGATCTAAAATAAGGTAAAACTGGTGGCCGTTCTGTCAATAATCTCATAAAATATCAACGCATTTTTATCCTGAGAGTAGTATCTTCTTACTGACCGATAATGTTACGATAGACCGGCTTAGATATTGTAGTGTGTTATCGATTCGACAAAGAGATTGTATAAGTTAACGTTAAAAAAAAATGCGATTATTGACTCTTAAGAAACTTACTGTGTTCAAAATATTATATACGATTACAATTCTGAGGGTACTATTAGGTTTTCAAAAATTAATACAAAATTAAGAAGCGAGAACAATTACAAATCGGTAATAAAATTTATAAATATTAATATGGAATGGAAGCATCCAAATTCGCCCCGCAAAAAAAAGTTCAAGACGCAACCGCCCGCAGTAAAACTGATGCTTACGGTTTTATTGTACTCACAAGCCCCGCTACTGGAACATTATGATGAAAGGGGCAGAACAATAAACAGTGCGCATTACAGTGAGATGCTTGCTGCCAAGCTGAAGCCTGCAATCGGAAGCAAGCGCCCAGGAATGCTGTCGAAAGGTGTTGTTGTTGCACGACAATGCCCGTCAACCTACTGCTGCCCGCACTGCTGAAACGCTCCAGAAACTCAACTTTGAAGTACCAGTTCATCCTCCGTATTGTCCTGATGTTGCCCCTACTGACTACCGCTTGTTTGTCCACTCAATGAGGCATTAAGGGGCCGTCGATTTATCTCGAACGAAACAGTGAAAGAAGCGGATTATTCCTGGCTCGCAGCTCAACCGAAAACCTTCTTTTATGACGGCATCAGGAAGCTTGTGCAACGATGGACCAAGTGCGTTGAATGCAAGGACTATGTTGAAAAATGATGTACAAGTATGTTTTCTATTTGTATTGCGATAAAATTTATAACTACATTGTGGATAATAATCGACTTACCCTCGTAGATCTGGAAACGCTTTGTTTTATCGAGTTATGGCTCGCGAAAGATTTCGGCCGGATTTCAGCTCTCGTAATAAGAAAAAGCCCTACTGAATTTTTGAGTCCCAAGTTAAGTAGGGAAGTTGATGTTTTCTTTATGTAATTTGAACTGGAACATACGATAACACCGGTCTCAGAACTATAACTCCAATAGATTATAAGATACCTTTTTCTTTTTCCTGTTTAGCCTCCGGTAACTACCGTTTAGATAATTCTTCAGAGGATGAATGAAGATGATATGTATGAGTGTAACTGAAGTGTAGTCTTGTACATTCTCAGTTCAACCGTTCCTGAGATGTGTGGTTAATTGAAACCCGACCACCAAAGAACACCGGTATCCAAGATCTAGTATTCAAGTCCGTGTAAAAATAGCTGGCTTTAATAGGACTTGAACGCTAGAACTCTCGGCTTCCAAATCAGCTGATTTGGGAAGACGCGTTCACCACTAGACCGACCCGGTGGGTTAGATTATAAGATACCACAACTAAAATACTCTTCGGTGTTGAAGAATAATTTTTTTTTAGGTTTGTAGTACAATAGATTTGCGAAATGACTAATAAATGCGAAAAATTTACTGACGAAACTTGTAGAGAATTTATTTTTGAGAAATGTAATGTAAATACATCCAATATAATGTAAATAAAACCTTTTAAAAATCGGTTTTTTATTGAAGCAACAAAAAACGAAACGAAAAATAAACAAAAAACCGTATTATTATTTCTGTACCTAATAAACATTCTTTTAAAAAACAAAAACCCTAATTAATGAAAATACTTTTAAAAATAGTAGAAAATTTATACAGTAATACAATATTTTAGTTGTGTATTCAATAATTTTTCAGGTAAAACGATATAATTATGCAAAAACTACATTGAAATAAACGTTACTTCAGAAATGTTAAAAAAAAAGTTATTTTTTAGGCTGGCAATACTAACAGCTAGTCAACAACGAAAATTATGTACTTGGTTTGAATTTATTATTATAGATTATCAAGGAAGTGTTCCCATTTCGTCCCTGAGGCCGGAATGAACACTGTGGAATGTGATCAGTACGAGGGCAAGAAGATGACATCCGATAAACCCACTACTGTCTACGAACGGGAGGGGGTGTAGCGACCGGACACGCTACGATGGCGTGTTCTTCTCCCCTCGGGGGGGGGGGGGTCGAGATGTTCCCATTTCGTACAGTAAAAATGCACTTTCAATTTTCTAACGAGGAATATGCAGATATAATTTTTAAGGATTTTGTAAACGAAATTCTGAAACTATTCGATGCGAATATCGGGAGAGATTTCCTCAAAGGCGGATTCCAAATATGAAAACGTTATCTTCGGTGTATCAGCATTTACGAAAGGATCATTTCTAACATGTTCTTTTTCTGTTGAACGCCAAGTGAATAATCCCGTTAATGATGAAAATAGTACGATTCAGCATATTCAGCATAGCCCAGGCACTAGTAGGAGGTGATGTTCATGTCGTACTCGTTTGTCAAAAAACAAAATATGGCGCATCTTACGGATGGAAAATCTTTATCCTTTCCGCCTGCAGAAGGTTCAAAATTTTCGGCCAACAGATTACCCCTAGGGGTTAAACTTGTGTCGTTGACTTCTAGACGACGCTGATAAGGTACGTTCAATTTTATTTACTAATGAAGGCGCTTTTATGAGAAACGGAATCTTCGATTATAAATATAGTCATTTATGGAGCAAATGCAATTCATATGGTACTGTGGAAACCAGTTTTCAACATAGATTTTATATTAATGACTTGTGTGGCATTATATAATTGCGGGAGTAGTTGTTTTCAATGAAAACCTAATGGGAGATGTACACGTTCATTTCTTGAAAAATAATTTTCCGGTTCATTTGAAGGCTGTACAAACTAGATTGCAAATGATTTTCAAGTACGATGGTGGAATTCCACATTTTTCTTTAGTAACTCTAAGTCACTTGAATGCTAATAGCTTAAAATGGATTGGAAGTGGTAGACCGGTCGATCGGCAACCACAATCGCCTGACTTAAGGACACTGGATTACTTCATTTGGGGTCATATGAAAACCGTAGTATGCCAACGAAAAATAAATAACAAAGAAGAATTACTCATTAAAATACGAAATGTTATTGAATTTATTCGAAACGATTCCGATATAATACGGAAACCCACCGGAAATATTTTACATTGGACAGAGTTTACATTTTGAAGGAGGGAATTCTGAACAATTACTTTTGTTATTCCGATACTATTTATCATTTCATGTATCATTTCTTTTTATTTTCCTATATTAAGAATAATCTTTATGTAGAAATGGCAGTTAATGTTAAAGAACAATTTAGATCCGGAGTAACAGTACAAGGTGAAAAGATAAAGATGCTACGATTTGCTGATGATATAGTAATTGTAGCCGAAAGTAAAAAGGATTTAGAAGAAACAATGAATGGCGTGGATGAAGTCTTATGCAAAAACTACCGCATGAAAATAAACAAGAACAAAACGAGAGTAATGAAATGTGTAGAAATAACGAAGATGGACCTGAATGTAAAAATAGGAAGAGTAAAGATTACGGAGGTAGAAGAATTTTTTTATTTAGGAAATAGAATTACTAAAGATGGACGAAGCAGGAGCGACATAAAATGCCGAATAGCGCAGGCGAAACGAGCCTTCAGTCGGAGAAATATAATTTGTTTACATCAAAAATTAATTTAAACGTCAGTAAAACATTTTTGAAAGTATATGTTTGGAGCGTAGCTTTATATGGAAGTGAAACTTGGACGATCGGAGTACATGAAAAGAAAAGATTAGAACCTTTTGAAATGCGGTGTTATAGGTGAATGTTAAAAATCAGATGGGTGGATAAACTGACAAATGAAGAGGTGTTACGGTTAATCGATGAAGAAAGAAGAACTTGGAAAAATATAGTTAAAAGAAGAGACAGACTTATAGGCCACATACTAAGGCATCCTGGAATAGTCGCTTTAATATTAGAAGGTCAAGTAGAAGGAAAAAATTGTGCAGGCAGGCAACGTTTGGAATATGTAAAACAAATTGTTAGGGATGTAGGATGTAGGTTGTAGGGGGTATACCGAAATGAAACGAATGGCAATAGATAGAGCTGCATCAAACCAGTCAAATTACTTAAGACAAAAAAAAATATTAAGAATAATGTTTATTAGATATAGAAAGAATTATATATTTTGTATCTACTTTTTGTCTGTGTTGCTTCAATAAAAAAACAATTTTAAAAGTTTTTATTTTTCTTTTTACTGGCTTAATTTACATTAATTTTCTCGGAATTAAATTCTCTATAAATGTTTTACTATATCTTCCGCATTTATTAGTCATTTAACAAAGCTATTGTAATAAAAACCTAAACAACACTTATTTTTGACATCGAATTGTGTTTTACGTCGGATATCTTAAAAAGTGGTGATTTGCAGTTCTGAGACCGGTTTTACCCTATTTCCCAGCTCAAATTACATAAGATACCACCAAATTTACTCCTTAATTTGGTTGCCAAAAATCACAGTAGGCTTCTTATTATTAGTAGAACAGGAATCCGGGCGAAATCTTTCGGTAGCTGTAACTATAAAACAAAGCGTTTTCAGACTTTTATCCGATTTTTTTTCATTATTTTTACCATTTGAACATGTCCTGTAAATTTCTTCGTGAGACACTCTGTATAATTAACAAATTTTTATTTTATTAACAATATTGCCGTTAACTTAGAGAAATATTAATGTTTTCCCAAGAAGAAAAGTAATGCGTAAAATTTCAAAGTATCAGTATTTTAATTCACATTTTAATAGAATTTATAACACGTTGCTGATTTTTTAACAAATTTGTCGATTAATTTTTAACGGTTTTAACAATGAAAAAAAATGTTTTTTATTAAATATGTGTATTTAATAATCAGCATATTTCTATTTACATTTTCTTCCGACACGCCTGTCGGAGTGTTTAATAATTAGTATTTACAAAGAGAAAAACAAGACGTCATTTAAAAATCTTATCAAAGAATTAAACTGTAATCAATTTTTTTTTTTCATAATGATTTGATTTCTCAGCATTAAAGTGTACCGAATATCTCTTTTTTCACTTAAATACATTCATTATAAACTGAAATACTGAGTTAGAGAATAATTCAGTTTTTTTTGGTTTTTTTTACAAATAATAGTTTGCAAACATTTCGAAAGTCTAACCGATTATATAAGTGTATCTTGTTTATACTAAAATATAAAAGTTTTTTAAGTTTTAGTACATCACGGGAAATGAGAGTTGATAGGTGTTATTTCTTAGCTTACACACTCGTATATAATTCATTTTTTTTTTAATTCACCGTTATTCTACTAAAATAAATTTTTCATCGAGAAAGAAAGAAGACGTACTTACAAACATTTCAAGCGAGAAATAATAGATATCGATAAGATTTTAACGGTGTAAATTACTATGCCTTGTTTAATTAAATTAATTGTTAATTTTCTTTTCCTATGAATAATTTTACCGTTTTTACTATATACCGTATAAATTATACAAAGGAAATGTCGAGTTAATCGACACAAATTTAAATATCCTGTGAACTACAAGGTATTTTGCAATTTTCTTTTTCTATTAACGACAAATAACATACAATAAAACCAACCACAGCAATTATATGAGTAATGATTAATTTTATATAGAATATAAAAATATTACTCGATAAAAAAAAAAACTGATGTGTATATCACATGAGTTCCTTGTACGACTTTTTTTTTAACCTCCGAGACCACCACTAGGTATTGCTTCAGAGGATGAGATGAATGATTTACTGTAGACCGGAAATCGAACCGGGGACCCTTCGGATGAAAGGCTGAAACGCTACCACTCGCGCCACGGAAGCCGGCTCCTTGTACGCCTATTAAATTACATATACTTTTTTTTTTTTAACGAAAATTACACAAAATTTTATTTCATTAACTACTGATATGTTTTCATACTTTTTTTTTATTGTTATTACTGAATTATTATTTATTATAAAATTTTTGTTACAATCAGAGGTTAATAAATCAATATATTTATAAAAAAAAAAGTTAAAAAAAAGTAAATGAAGTCTGATTCGAACCGATGTGTCTTCCCCTTTCAAGATCCAAATATTTCATTAATTAAAATTTTATTTGCTATAAGTCTGGAACCAATTAGAATAAATTATGATGCTTCCTTGAAAAACTCTCAATAACGACTTATTACTACATTTAAGTAAAAGTCTAAAATTCAATTCCTATTGGGCACTTTTGGTCCAGTCGATTGCAATCAAAAGGGGAGGTGCATAACTAGAAGTTACAACAGTCCTAAATCCAAAATTTCAACATCTTACGGCTAATCGTCTTTGAGTTATACGGGTTACATACATACGTACAGACGTCACGCCGAAACTAGTGAAAATGGATTAAGCGATGGTTAAAATGAATATATCAGTTGAAATCTGAAAACCGACATTTTTCGCGATTACAATACTTCCTTGGACTTCGTACAACGAAGTCAAAAATCTTACTTGGCTACTTACGGAAACGGTGGTAAAAAAAGATTTTGTTAATACTTTCCTCGACTAGAATAAACTAAACTAAACAAATTAAATCCTTAAAAAAATCTAGTTTTACATTAAAACCGAAACAGTAGCAAGTACAACCGGTTATGTCTGATCGATATTGATTTGTTTAGCGTTTAAAAATTTACTACATGTGAGTGAGATGAAGTTCTCATGGCGTTTCTCCCGCCACCACCCCGTTTGGTCGATCTAAAGCATAAGACCGAATGACTGTGCCGCAAACGGCTACTGAGCCTCGAAACAGTTTAGCGAACACTGTCCTAAAGAGCTCCTAGAGCTTACCTAACAGCGTGAGCGGACTAAGCGCGGTACCATACACCACCGGCTTACGTGTCCCAACCGCTCACTTGTCATATATTTGCTAAAACGGGTAGGCGAACCCCGTCAACTACTACAAATATATATGACATCCATAATAAAATTTATTTCGTCTAGGCAACAATTCGTTGCCACGCCTTGGTCGTTGAATGCCAGCGAGTATCTGTCTACCGTAATTGGCTGGTGATCAGCCATATATCTCTAGGTTAGCTTCCCACAGCAGTGCGGTAGGAGTCTTTTCCTTAAGATATATATATGTTATATAATAATATAACATTTGAATAAAACAGCGGTTGTAAAAATATTAAAATTAAAAAGTTTACACGGCCACCGTTTTGAAATGGCGTGAGAGATCAGGTTCATTATTTTTATAAAAGTAAACCTCTAGGCGCCGTAGCAGTATACGAAATTTCAATTCGATATGATTAACCAAGCCTGAGAAATAAATTTGTACGTTAAAAATACAAAACGGCAAGTAGCAGGTAAATTAAGCGTTTCCGGACATATCTCGATATAAAGAGTTTTTTCTTTATTTCGTTGTAAGGGATGATCCCCTTAATTCTGGAAAACGGTTTTTATAAACAGACTGTGTATATATATATATACGGAGTATTCTGGGATGTATTAACCAAATTTCAGAAAGTGATTCAGGACACACAAATGAGCAAAAATGTTCATATCGACATAAATCCTATTTTGCTTAGTTTGACTTCTGGACGCCATTTTGTGATTTTCAACAAAAGGATCATTTCTTACGATCGGGTAAACCTACGTTCATAAAATTTGGCAAATCTAAGAATAGTAGTGTCTTGTTCTACAAAATAAATTTTGAATACGTCACCTTCAAAATTTTCAAACCGGCAGCGATTTTAAATTTTCAATCTTTAATATGATTGTAATTTGTTTGATAAAATTTTTACTTTTACATAATTTATTAAGAATTTTATTTTGAACAAAATGACATCTAATTAGTAAAAAATCCGTTGTCAAACAATCGAGTTATTGCAGATAATTATCGGTGTAGTACGCTTGCGCAACATAATGTAAGGTGATAATTTTTATTAATTTACTATTATCATTTATTATTAATAATCTTTATTACATTTAGGGAAGGAAACGAAAACAGACAAAAAATTATCAGCTTGCATCAAGTTGCGCTAGCATACTGGCCAGTTAATTGTCTGCAATAACTCGATTGTTTGTCAACGGATTTTTACAAATGAAATGCCATTTTGTTAAAAATAACATGTTTAATAAATTTTGTATAAGTAAAAATTTGATCTAACAAATAATTACAAAGATATTGAAAATTAAAAAAATATGGATGGCCGGCATTTGACATTTTTGAAGATGACGTTTTCAAATTTTTTATTTTGCGGTATTAGGCTCTACTACTAGTCTTAGATTTGCCAAATTCAATTAAAGCAGGTTTACCCGTTTTCCTGAGAAATAACGTTTTTGTTGAAAATCACAAAGTGGCGTCCAGAAGGAAAACTAAGCAAAATAGGACTTGAACTATGAATTTTTTTGCTCGTTTACGTATACAGAATCAGATCGAGAAGGTCAGCTAATATGTCCTCAGAACACTATGTATATATAGAATTTGAAAATTTTGGTTGAATATTAAGAAAATTGAGAAACAATTTCATATTCGTGGATTCCAGATAGCCTTAACTAATGTTCGAAAGCGATTTCTTCCATCAAGTTAATTTTCTGCACTCTTTGTTCTGGTTTTATAGAAATGTTACTACTAATATAACGTTTTTTTCATTGTTTCTCATGAAAGGCTTGTTTTCTTACGTTCTTATGGATAAAGATTTAAGCCATCTATATTTTTAAAAAAACCACCGGTTCTCATTTTCTAAATTTTGATTATAAGAAACCTACGAAAAATTCGTAAGTTATTTTATTTGGAACCGACTCAAATTAGTTTAAATTAAGATAAATGAAAAATATTGAGGTTTTCTTACTTATAGGGGTTTACTGATAATTTTCTTTATCGACTTATAATTTTAAAATTTAATTTATTAAATATTTATTAACGTTGAAATTGTACCGTACTTTCTTCAAAACATAAACGACATACTCGTATATATAAACATATTAATTTTTTATTATTCGATATATAATCTTTGTATTTTTGTTTTTATTCGAAAAGAGATGTGCCAATTTTAAAAACAATATATATTTTAAACCGCATTTCATTTTTTTATTATTATTATTTTACACGTTTACTAAAGTATACTGAAATATTCTCAGCGGGGTAACCGCAATCCTGACTGTTGCTGTATTACGGCCTTCAATGGGTTTTTTTCACTGTACTTAAAAGCCAAACCGTCATAACCGGAAGGAGAAATTTCAAACAATTACTGTAAATGAGGTTTGTTATTCTGTTATTCCTTTATTTTTTTACTATGTTTATTAGGTAGAAAGAATAATACGATTTTCTGTCCGTTTTTCGTCTGTTTTGATTCGATAAAACCCGATTTAAAAGTTTTCATTTACTTTTTGTTGTAAAAATAACTAACTGTATTTACATTAATTTTCTCAATATTAATATTAGTCGTTTAACAAAGCTAAACGTACTACAAACCTAAAAAAAAAATTGTTTTTCGACACCCGATTTTGTTTTACGTCGAATATCTTAAAAACAACTGGATTTACAGTTCCGGGCACTGTTTTATCATATTTCCCAGCTCAAACTACATAAGAAATATAATTTGATCGAATTTTAAAAATTAGCCTTTGCCAAAATACGAAAAAATGTTTTGTTCATTATAGCTTCTATTTTTCAACCGATTGTCATTACTGTGATAAAAATAGATGTTCTCGACAAAACTGAATAATGACATATTTATTGAAAATTTTAAGTTCGTACTATTTGAGCTACTTGCCTAATTCCGACCGTTGATTTTATCAGGCGATTTTCCCTCTTTAATCCTGGATAGAACTTTATAATTATAATGCGTGAAGATTACACCCAAAAGAACCTGACCCGGTTATAATCGTAAGTAATCCTACTGAATTCATTCGTATTTTTAATCGTATTTCCTACTCGTTGCGTGAAGTGTATGATATTGATACCGGCTGCATAATCAATCCGTATTTATCACCGCAATTTTTTTTTAACGGTACAGATAAATAATACGGACCGTATCAGGAAATAACAACAATGCGTAATAAAAAATAACTGTTAGTGTTGTCGCTGAGCGCTGCGATGATGAAATACTGTATGGCTTTATTGAGTAATGAGAGCAGGGCAGCTCTTTTAATTGAACAGTTTACACCATTAAGACTCGACGGGGGTCTACGTTGGCGTGACAAGAAAATGGGGGTTCACAATTCGTAAGCGGGGGTCCACGAAAATTCATCTGGTTTCGATAGTGAAGAACTAAAATGTCGGCTTGACTTTGCGTATCGATCTAGGCAGATAATGTTTTGAGAAGCTCAGCGACTGATACTTGTAAAAACTTGCATATTCCATATTCAGTACGACGAACGTGTCGAGACTTGCAAAGCTAGCGGTTTTCAAACTTGTCACAGGTAGAATGCCTTGATGAGGATATTCAGACGTACGTTCAACATTTAATCGCCCTGCATGATGACTTCAAAATCAGATTTGAAGATATTCTGACGATGGAAATACCACCACGGATCGTAAATCCATTTGATGAAACGGAAGTGGAGAATGTGATATTACAAGAGGAGCTACTCGAGCTTAGCACTAATGAGAACCTGAAGGGGAAATTTAAAAGAGGGTATCAAACATTTCGGCTGCAGGCAGAAATACCAGAAAAATATCCTGGACTGTGGGGAATTGCGAGAAAGCTTTTGGTAGCGTTTTCCTCGTCACATCTTGTCGAAAAAAGTTTTAGCCTCGTTACAAACCTTTTATCAAAAAAAGGAGCAGATTCAATATCACAGAACGGGGAGATTTGCGCTTATTCCTAACAAAACTGAAGCCAAATAATGATAATTTGCTGTCAATCCATCAAGTACATCCCTCCCATTAAAATTGTAAATATTTTGCGATCGTCATTGTAGAAGTTACATTACGTTATTAACGATTAATTTTAATTATATTACAACGATTTTATATATTACATTGCAATACGATAACAATAATAATTAATAGCGTAATGATTACATATTTGCATAAATGCGACACAAAAAAATATACTATTTTTCTTTTGCTTTTTACCACTCTGAACGGTAAGTTTTCTAAATAAAATAAGTGAGAATCGATTGCTTTCTTGTGCTGTGAGTAGATGTCAAAAACGTAAAGTCGGATGGAAGCATTTTTTTTGATCGGCCAACTTTACTATTTTGACATCCACTCACAGCACAGTCGATCAAAAATTAACCGATCGATTCTCAGTTTTTTTCGGAAGCTGTTAGTTCGTGGAACTCAGCCGTAACGCAAATTTTCATAGTTAGATCTAATCTTCACATTTTCCGTCGACCGGAAATACGGTAGAAATGTAGCTGCAGGGGGTCCACCGGAACCAACAAAATTTTGAAAGCGGTCTATGAGATGAATAAGTTTGGGAACCTCTGGTTTACACGATACTATAAAATGACTAATCCATTAGCAAAGTTATAACCAAGTCTAAACGTTAATTATTACAGTTCTCTTAATATTAGATAGCAGTTATAATTTTGAAATCATGTACAACCATGCGCCTCACCTATCGAATAAATCATATCTATCTTCTACAATTTACTTTCTTTAGTACTTGGTTAATCCGTTTTCCTTTTTCTGGAATAATCGATCGTATTTTTAATTTCCATATTAAATATTTGTGTTTATCAGCAACCTTCGTTACCTTCTTATGTGAAATCACTTACTTTGTCGGCCATTTATTTTCATACCTGTACGTTATATATTCCAATCTATCGCTACGATAAGCCTTATAATTTTAATAAAAATACAGTATTTGTTTTATTTTCTGAAATTTGTATTCCGTTTGCTTTAAATCATATAGTTGGAATAACAACATTATTAAAATTTAAGTATCGATTCAAAGTTGGAGAAATCCTTGTTATAAATTTACCAACTCATTTTTCTTCCTCCCGGTCAGTTTGTATGGTCTGACAAATATAAATCCTAGCGGTTAGGTAAGCCGAGTACAGTTTTTAAGTTGAGAATAGTAATAATAGTATGTGATAATAATCTAAAATTTTATCAAACATTTTAAAAAACTAATAAACATAATAAAATACGTAAGAGTTTACTAAGTATTTTAATTATTAAAGTTACATTTTGATATTGTAGCGTCCGTTTTAAGTAATTTTTTGCTTGGTATCTCATTTATTTTTAGTATTTAGATAATGAAGAATTAATCTAATAGAAACTATTAAAAATTCTTAATTTTATTTAATTTTTCTATAAATTTAACTTCTGATTGTATTTAAACCGTGGTGTTTGACGGTTTGATCGATGTAATGGGGGAGTGGTACTCGCACGGGTTCGGCTAGATGTTATAAGATCCTATGTGTACCCGCACCCTACCGACTAAAACTCCTATCTCACAGTTTCTCCCCCTCCGGGGCCGGTACTGCAGTAAAGCATTGCGCGGTCCCAGGAGGTGGCCTTTCCGGTCCCTAAGGGCACCTCCAGGTGTCCAGAGTCCCCGTGCTTCATCACCGTCGTCCATACGCACGACGACTCCGCAGGGGGCTTTCCTTCTCCCCATCCCCCTCAGGTCCCTTTCTTCGCCTGAGTCAGATCTTTTATACGCAACTGATTGTCCCGTTTTACCTTGTCCCATTCCTCTCTTCCTTTCAAGACGAACTCTTCCTGTCGATATGTGTCGAACTGTTTCTTCCGGAGAAAGCAACTTTAACGTGAGATCTTGTCTGACCACGTCCCACTGCTGGTATTGGTAGATGGTGTGCTCAACGTTATCTTCAAGATCGCAGTACCTCTCTCTTTTCTTGTTTAGCCTCCGGTAACTACCGTTAAGATAATTCTTCAGAGGATGAATGAGGATGATATGTATGAGTGTAAATGAAGTGTAGTCTTGTACATTCTCAGTTCGACTGTTCCTGAGATGTGTGGTTAATTGAAACCCGACCGCCAAAGAACACCGGTGTCCACGATCTAGTATTCAAATCCGGGTAAAAATATCTGGCTTTACTAGGACTTGAACGCTGGAACTCTCGACTTCCTAATCGGCTGATTTGGGAAGACGCGTTCACCATTAGACCGACCCGGTGGGTTAAGATCGCAGTACCTGCATAGCGGAAACGCTCTCCTGCCAAACTCTCCGTGCCCGGAAAGGAGCTGCGTGATATAGAAACCTACCTCACCCAGTCCTCTCTGCACCCATACGTCTATTCTCGGAATTAATTTATGTGTCCATCCACCATTACGTGAGGTGTTTCATATCTAATAATAATTAATTGAAAGATGAATTAAGAATATAACAAAACCATTATTTCAAACGTTTTACCGTTTATTAAAATTAAAGAAAAGCTTTTACTTAAATCCACCAAAACAAAAGATTATTAAAAAAAAAAATCTTTATTCTGTTATTTATTAATAAAACTGATTATAACGTTACTGAACACCAGTAATTTAATATCATGTTGACTCCACTTCTAACGGTGGGTGGAATACTGGACTTGGACAAAAAATATAGTAGCGGCATCGATTCATTTAAATTATAGTTGAATCGATTCAAGTAGGCATCCGGAATGAAAGATACAAGTTTGTTTAACGTAATACGAACAAAGTTACGCGTAATGAGAAGTCTGTATTTCCTTTCCGGAATAAAACTGGTCTCAGTGAACCGAGAGATCTTATCTAAAAGATGCTATCGTTGTATCGCGCTGTTTCGGATTAGTTCAAAAGACTCTTTAATCTCTTTTACTCTTGGGACAACCAAAAATGGAGGCTGTCGTGATTCCTGAATCTTAAGTAACCGTTTCTCTCATTAATTTCATCCTTTCTTTCCGCTCTTTATCGTTCGCTTTTTTTTATTTTCATCTCGTCATTCGTTAAATACTTTATTTTAATTTTCAGTTAACGAGTTAAACCCGCCGGTTAAATACACTACAACGGAGAAATTTTATATATTAATTTTTACGAATATTCTGGAAATCTCTAGATATCCCATGTAGCTTTCTGGATTCGGGAGCCGCATCCCTTGTTCGTGACGTGTGAGTGGTGTAGTATGTAAAGATACGAGTAGCGCTTTTATTTGGATGTGAAACTTAGATTGTGACTAGCGGTGTTCCATGGTGATTTATTATTTTTTTTTAACAGCACAAGGCCAACCGGTAACCGCTTAGAAGACGCGTTGCCTCGGTTGACCGTACGTGACGCGGCCTTCAGCACGTACGTAGTCACTACCCTTCAGCGTTGTCCACCCATTGGACTTTCCCGACGGGGTCCCTCCTGGTTCATTGAAGCAACACGATATCCGCTTCTAGATGTCATGATGCCTCTCCCCATGAGGGCTTCCCTCCCCGTCATTACTTCTAGTCGGGGTCCGAGTATGCCCCCATGCATACCCCCTCCGACCATCACGCGCCCGCCCCTCAAACCTCGAGGGTCCTTAATGCTTGACCAGAGCATCCCGATCCAGTTACTCTTGCGTGTGAACGAGCCAAGACGTTCTCTGCAAAACGGCTTCCTCCCTGGCCCTGCACGCGTCCGCGCTTCCCCACTGGTGGCATTATTTTTTTAGCCATCTCCTACTTACTCTTTTTTTTAAGCACCAGCACCAGCCTCTCCTATGAGGGATACAGCAGTCCCTCTACACACCTTTTACGAAAAGCGCTTATAGGGTTGCACCTTTAGATGACAAATATCAAGAAAGCTAAATATGCGATAAGAAAACACAGTTATGATGAGAAGAAACATATAAACAGACGATAAACAAGAAAGGAGTACAAAATAAACATAAGACAATGTATAAAATAATATAAATAGGTAACCCGTGAAACAAAGCAATCCGGCCTGAAGTGAAAGCATCTTACGCCCTAAATTTGGCCCGTCCTGAACCCATCCTGGAGGGGTGGAACGACGCCAATTGCTTCAAGAAGGGCAGTCAGTCCGAGCCCCATTCCGCAGCCTCCAACGGCTTGGTCCGTAGGATGCCTGAGACCAGCGTAGACACCCCTGTCCATGGTGTTAACCGATCAAGGCCTGCGAGCCTACGCCTCCCGGCCCATCAGTTACATTCGTAAAAAGTAGGAAGCGGGTATCTACCTCTCCGCTATAGATACAATCCGGTGTTTGTCGGATCTTAAAGCGGTGCAAGTAAGCTTAAAATGCCCCGTGTCCCGAGAGGAATTGCGTAAGGTGATGTGTGACTTCACCGTGCTTCCTCCGGATCCACGGGGCCAGGAGTGGAATAAGCCTTCTTGTCCATGCACCCTTTTTGGAGGCGTACCACGCTCCCTGCCGCTCCTACTCCATCAGTTTTTGTGCGACATTCTTCATTGTCCCGCCCTGCACACGGGTTAGCTCTAAGCTCTGATCTTAACCGAAGGAATATCTGCGATTACCCCAACCGCATCTCCCGACACACTGCGGAATGCAGCCGCAATCCGAATCGCCACACGACGCTGCAGAGAGGCCTACCGATCTACGTTCCTTTGTCGGTCCAGCGCTGTAATCCGTACCGGCACGGTGTACAATACTCAAGACATCACCATCGTCATCAGTAACTTCCTCTCGCCGGCTCGAAGTCCTTTTTGTGTCATTATCAGTCGTCCAAGTGCCACAACGGTTTTTTCAGTCTTCGCCGCCGCCTCACAAAGATGGGTGGTGAAGAGTCCAGACCGGTCTCTCGCCAACGTCGCCGTTTTTCGGCGGGCAAGCCTTTTGCCCTTCCCCCGCAGCTATCCACTCAACCCTCTAAACCGCAGCATCGGCAACGTCTTCCACCTCTTGCTCTAACTGCCGGCGACCAAGAGGGCCAGGTCATCGGCATATGCGACTACCTCTGCCCCTTCCGGTAGTTCCATCGTCAGGAGGACTTCATATACGAAATCCCACAACAACGGCCCCAGAGCCGACCCCTGTAATTCTCCACACGTCATCTCGTTCTTTGGTGGTTGGTTTCAATCGACCACAAGTCCAGGTACGGTTAACCTGAGTCAGGATAAATATTGTTCCGAGATATTCAATTACATATTGGCCGGTAAGTATTTTCAGTTTGCCAAATCTTAAACTAACTTCGACGCATAAAGATTCGACCGCGTCTAATTTATCAATTGTAACTGAACGATTAGAATCGATTAACTAATTATTTATTAATTATGATTGTTTTGAATTTATTTAATTATTACTTTATTATTAAAGTAATTAATAAATAATTATTATATAATTAATTATGATTATTTCTAATTATATCAATTTCTTGTATTATTCGTAAATTAGATATTAATTTTCTTCTGCAATCTCTTGATTATCATCTTAGATGATTTGTACATTAAGTGTCACCTGTTTATCCCGGCAATTACTTCGGCGGTTTTTTATTATCGACCGGAAAGGATAAATTCAGTTTGAGATATTCCGGACCGATCCGCTTACCAAAATATAAAGATTTACCTTTTAGAGGACAGATGGATTTAATGAAGATCTTACCTGCAAATATACAACCTAAAGTTGGGAAGAAAGAATAAGAAAAATGATTATTTTGATGTCAAAAAAGAAAACTTCTCACGGCGGTATGAAACTAACTTCGAGGGTGATTTTCTAACGGATATGAAATTCCATAAATATTTATCCGCAGTAGTTTATACAATATTTGAAAAAAAAGGGAAAATAAAACTTTCTCGGTCGCAAATATATGTTGCATCGGCTTATACTGCTAATGTGTACAAAATGTAGCCGTAAAAATAAGCCCGAAAATGGCTCGATTATAAAATGGCTCATTAATATAAGTTTTGAGAGAGTAAAAGGTTTACTATTGCAATTTACAGATTACAACCCGCATTGGTTTGAAGCAAGGTAATTTATTTTTATGTGACAACGTCGGCTACAGATTTTTTTATGGGATTTTATTATAAATGTGTTGAATCAAAAGAATATATTTTATAATTTACTTATAATCTTGTTCGGATTACGGGAGAGTATTTTATTGTATTCCCAACGGTATGCGAGAGGTTAATTTATATTTTATTATATTCTCAATATCTACTAATAATGATTAGTTATAATAATCTATCAGTTATTTAGTTATACATTAAACTGATTTTATATTGTACAGTTTACTTTAATAACTTTACCGCAGCTTTTTCACACTACCTTTTAATTTAAACTATTGTCATTTAACTAAGTACAAATAGCGTTTAAAAAAAAACCACATCTGTGTAATGCATATAATTATAATACGTTTAAAAAAATTTTATGTTTTAAATTGCTCTCACCAAGTACTTTGTGCAACCACGAACATTAATATTATAAAGATTACACAGTAAGAAAAACTTTAAATTTTAAAATAAACTCTAATATTTTAATATTATTATCTTAAAATGGTTTTACTTCATTTTGTCGAGTTGTATTTTATTAAAAGTAAAATAGGAAAGAGTAGGTAAATACTCCGCTTGAGGGATTTAGATTTAATTTGAGATTATGAAGCCTTTTCACGATTAAAACTTTACTTTTGTAATAAAAATAATTTTTATAATCCTGCTTGTCGTTAGAAAATCTGGAAGAAATTACTGGTTTTTTTAATGTTTTATGTAATTCTTCCACGTAAGTTTTTTTATGTTAAAAATTTATAAGGATACTAGCTAGCTTCGCTCGCCCGACCGTCTAGCCAGGGACCCCGCCCCCTGGACTCCCAGAGCCTAGGTTGTTCCAGGCGAGTCTGGGGGCCGACGCTGGAGCTTCCTGAAACTCCGGGGTCTGCTGAGATCCTGAGATCACGGTGCTGAACCTAAGGCCGCAGTGCTCGCTTCGCCCGCCATTCTCGTCTGGATCTCCGCATTATTCGTTACCATCACGGTTGTGAGAATAAATTACAAAAGACAGAATAGTAGTAACTATAGTAATAAATACACAGACCTTTGACGAGGAAAACTCCACAATCATTCTAAGTTCCCGTGATGACAGAAATATAATAACGGATTAATTTTTTTCTTTAATGAATATCTTTAATTCAAAACTTCACCCCAAGGGGGCTAGGCCTCGATCTACGGCTTAAAATCTTCCACGAGATAATACAAATCTACCCTTCAGATTTGAAAAAAAAACGTTGTTTGGTCCTCGCATGGTGCTAATGCGAGGACAGGGTGTCCCATAAAGAACGCAACTTTTTAAATGTCAGCCGTTTCTGTTCTAGTAGATTTTATTTTTCAAAATAAATCCTAAATCGTTTAAAGTTGTAATCTATAAAAAAAATTAACAAGAATGTTATCGCATTTTAAATTTTCCGGGTAAGCCAGCAAGTCACACAATACTTTGTAAGTTGGAATATTCAGGACCTGACTTTTATTTTTTAATAAAATAGTTTCATTATAACTTCCTCGTAAAAAGTAAAGGAATTATTGTGATCGCGAAAAATTTCGGTTTCCAGATTTCAACGGAAATAATCCATTCTGACCATCCCTGAATCCATTTTGACTACTTTCGGCGTGACGACCTGTACGTACGTATGTATCTCGCATAACTAAAAAACGATTAGCCGTAGGATGTTGAAATTTTGGATTAAGGGCTGTTTTAACATCTAGTTGTGCACCTCCCCTCTTGATTGCCATCGACTTGACTAAAAAACCCAACATCCAAAATAGTTTGGATTTTGGACTTTTGCTTAACTGCAGTAATAAGTCCTCGTCGAGAGCTTTTCAACGATATATCACAAGCGGTACTTATTTTTGTTAGTTCCAGAGTTATAGCCAAATAAAATTTTAATTAATGAAATATTTGGAGCTTAAGGGAAGGCACATCGGTTCGAATGAGAGTTCATCTCATTTTTTTTTTCATTTTTTCTTTTTTGTTTATATATATTGATTTATTAATAATTATTAATCAATCTCTCATTGTAAAGAAAATTGATTACGAATAATAAAATAAAGAAAGAGTTTCTAACGAAATACAATTTTATGTACTTTTCATTTAAAAAAATGTAATTTAATAGGAGTACAAGGAAGTCTTGTCTTGTCCACATCAAATTTTTTTACGAAGTAATAACAGAAAAAATAAAATATAGCTTTTATGAAAGTAATGAAAAAAATCGCCTCTCATTTTGGGTCCAGAATATAACATAGGTGCCAAGCTATTCTAATTTTAATAATAGCTCTTTACAAGAACAGATTTAATAATAAAAATTAAGAGTTAGAGCCAAATCGAAAGACATAATAATTATTTTACAGAAGTCGGGAATAAATTTTAAGAAAATATTCATATTAAGTTTATCAGTTTTCTTAAATAAAGTTTTCTCTAAATCAAAAACCCCTTATAATTAAGAAAAAGAAAATTTTCAAAAACCTTTCTGCAATTTATTTAAATTATAGACCCCGGACCTAAATTTTTAATTTTAAATTGTAGAGATTTCTTTATAGTTTTATGTATGAAGTATAAACATTCACAATATTATTAAAAATTATTTAAACCGAATGGAGATAACAATAAAAAAACAAAAAATTTTACGAGGTGGAGGTTTATTTTTTGGAAGCGTTCTTTTTGGATTTTGTATATATACATATTAGGTAGGAGAATCGAAATTGGTTTTTTCGCGACATCCTTCCATTCCTTAAAGAATATCGTAAAAGAAACTAACGCGATCGTTCTTTCCACGAATAAAAACATTTGAGCCAAATTTAAAGGAAAATAGTTTTGTCGACCCCGAAACATAAGCCAAAAGCAATGCGATACAATACCTTTTTTTTTTTCGTCAGATGACCTAGTTGAAAAAACCCGATACCTCATTTTTGATATGATAACCGTAATTTCCCTTTTAATGTAGCTGTTTTTACTTATATTCGCCGGGAAAGTAAAAAGACAGTAATTTACGATATAATCTTATAACAAATATTTATATTTTATAAAACGTATAGAATTTACAGAAAATAATTTACCGCAGTTCCTTTTTCACTTCTACACTTAAAACATTTATATATTTTTTACGTATACAAATCAAATACCGTTAGATGAAGAAAAAAATTTTGTATCGTGATAGTCACTGAATAATTCGATAAAGGACTCGAGTCTGGCGACAAAATGAAAAGAAAAAAGAAACAACATCGAATCGGTTCCGTTACGGGGTTAACGATCATAACACGTGGTTTTAGAGCAGGTACATAAAAAGACCGATACGGTTGGATGCTATAAAGAAGAGCGGAATGATTGTCGGGAGGGGGTAGCTTACACACGAATTAGCGTGTTTTGTGTTTGTTAAATCATCTCGTTGTATTACGCGGATACCCTCTTAATATCAGTGCTATATGCTGGAATTTTTTATTGTGATGATTGCATTTGGGTGGTCTGAAGGGAGCGGCTCTCCTACCTATTTATAATTATTTTTATTTTTTATTACTATTAGGGAAAACTGATAATCTGCCGTTTAAGTACGCTATTATTACTTTTATTTTTATTTATTGTATTAAACGGAGTTAAACCGTATTTTAAAGCGGTTCTTAACATTAGAAACAGTTTTTATTGTCGGCTGATGTTAACTCCTTTTATACAGTCCTTAACCTCTTTTTTTTTTGTATTACGGTAAACAATTTCCCTTAATGATTCTTTTGTAAAAGAGTGAATAATATGTACGGGATTTTAATCCCTTGTTCTAAAATACTTTGTCGGTTCTGAACGGCGATAAAAAAAATTTAGTATTATTATGAATTTAAAAATGGAAATTTCAAATTTACGGTCCTTAAGACTTGAGCAGAACTTTTTTTTTAGACTTTTTGAAGAAAAGTACCCTATAATTTCGGCTGCACAGTGGGATCGGGGGTGAAATTGTTTTTCTTTACGTTTTGCGGTATGAGGAGTATGAAAATACCATTCGTTTAAAATGTAAATTCCTTGTACCTATTACTAGGCGGCCCGTCTAGACAGAGACTGAACCCTCGGGGCTAAGGTCGGCCGAGGAGCCGACTCAGCGGCTCCTCGGGGCCTTCCCTATGACCGCAGAGCTCGCTACGCTCGCCGTTCCCAATTTTCCAGGGGAATCGATGCCCTGGACATCCGTAGAGCTTACTTCCATCGCCATTCCCATCTAGACAGAGGGCTCCCCCCCCCCTGTACATTTATATACATTTCCGAATAACCGTGATCTGTTAGGCGGAGAGTATACTGATGCATGTAGAAGTTAGCCTTCAACTATACCCCGTTTGAATTTTCAAAATCTGACAGTTGTTTGCAGATATTTTATAAAATCACTCCATTGCACCTCCCAAAACGGTCGGGTTCAGCGCCCAAGGGCACCCCGTTTGTTACCGGTTAATGGCGATAATCGGTTTACTCTCCCACGAGGTTCTCGCTTGCCTCACCGTTCTAGCCTCACACGTAGTTCCCACGGTAAGCCCGGTATTGCTAAAAATATATTTTTTTTAAATTCTTTAATATTATTTTATTTTCTTATTTTTGTAATATTATTTGATCGATTCGAATCGTTCAGTTCAAACCCGGCTAGCACAGCGATACATACACGGTTCATTAATTCGATTCATTAAAGTCTAAAAAAAAACCTTCTCAGTAATGCCAAGAGAAACGGGTAAAAATTTACTTGCGATCGATCGAGTAGTGTTTTTTTTTATCCCGATCAAACAAAACCTTCTTCCTCTTTATATAATACTATAGAGTATATATATACGCCTATATATAAAATCTATGACCCGAAAATTTCCGAAACTACTCGATCGGTTTTATTGAAATATATATGCTGCAGTAGTGTACCTGAAGTTATACGTGAGAAAATTAGATGAAGATTGTTTGGATCGTTCCTAATTTACAGTAAATTTAAAGTCGATAATAGACAACATAACCTCAATTTGAGGTATCTTTTTTCGGTCGCATGAATTTTCATTACCTTTTTAACTATGAGATTTACAAAAATGTCATTTACGTATAAAATTTTGCGGTTCGAAATCTCAAAACTACATCGGCTTGACATTTAGATATGCTATAGTACTTTATCTAATGTTGTGCATGTAAAACTCTGACGAAAATTGCGCCCGATTTTAGGTCGATAACCTCAATGCGAGGTTATGTTGTTATGATAATAGTATATTTTTCTTATGCGCTTAGGTCATAACGGGGGGTGAGTTAAATTTGATCCTTATATGTAGGATCTACACGTATTATTAATAATTTCACAATTTAATTTTCTTATAAACAAAATTATATTTTAATATTAAATTTAAAAAAATTATACCTTTTTTATGTTTAACATTTAATTTCTGTTTTGTGTGTTTCTAATTTTCAAAAAATTACAGAAAATAATTATAAATAAAATATTATTCAAAATAAAATGACAAAAAGTAGATTTTATCGAGATTAATAATCTTGTTAATTTTTTTCTATATGTATATCGGTTATTTGTTAATACACCTACGTTTCAACACTTCACTAATTCAGTTTCAGTCTTGTTCTAATGCCCGTTTGTAAAGCTTTCTAAGGAAAGCAGTTGCAAAATTCTTAGAGGAAGTTTTGTAACCGTTTAAAATACGGTCGACTGAAACTATTTGAAGATTTAAAAACAAGCTTTATTATATACTACGATCTACTGTAACTATCTAACGGTTATTAATAAGATCCGAGTTCTTTAATTAGAGATAATTTTTGTATTCTAACATGGAATGTGAGGATATCAGCGATTAAAGAGAACGTGTTGATGTAACAGAACTATCGTTTTATTTTAAATTAAATTTTGTTACCGTTAGAAAGCTTACAAAGTACGTACCAGGGATATGAAAATAGAAATTTGTTGAGAATGAAAAATGCCGTGCCTGACCGGGATTCGAACCCGGCATCTCAGATGAAAGGTCGACCAAAATACTACACTCCACCATGGAGATCGGCATTTTTTAATTTTTTTTTTTTTAATATTTCGATACTTTTTATTTTTTTATCTGCAAAATAGTACCGGTTAAAGCCGCTTATTTACTTTAACTTTTTTGCTTTGATATTAATGTAAAAATTGCACGATATCAAAATTAATAAATAACTGAAGGAAGAGCAGTAATAACCGTTTCAAAGTATTTATTTTTTACCGGTGGCTTGTTTTGAACAAATATGTTGTCTGGAACCAGAAAACATAATTTGAGGCGTAGATGTATAAATTTGGCATATTTTCTCTTGATTACTTTGAATTTAGCTACTATCTCGTCTTTTGAAAATAGTCATTCGGCTGATATAAATAAACCACCCAAACGCTAGTAAATGTAATTTATTCGGTCGCCAAAAAAAATGTTTTCTGTGTATTTTCAAGCTCCACAATGGAGTTTTTGTACTTTTCATTCAGAAGACTCCCGGTTTGGATTTTGAACAGGCACGGCGTTATTTATACGCGTACTTCAATATGTTTATATCATATTTCCATACAGAAACTTTGAGCTTATGTAGCGGATTAAGTTGTAATAAAGCAGACGTAAAATGTGAAATAAGTAAACGCTTATAGAAATATATGTAGTTGTACGATCAACACGTTAGAAAAAGGAGAGTTGAAAGAGGTTTTGTTTTTATTATTGTAAATAAATTCGTATTTTTCAATAACCGTTAATTTAGATTTGTTTAAAACTATTATTGTAGAATACTATCATCTACTTTTAACGTAGAGGGAAAGATATTTCTTATAACATTTATTTTTTAAAGCAAATACTTCTTTTGAAAGGATTAGATTAAATAATTTTCTATCTATGATTTTTTTTCAAAATTCATTTAAATCGACTAATAAAAAATTAGGTGTAAATTAGCAGGACTAAATTTTTATTAAAAAAACGTTTTAAGAAAATTAGAGTAAATAAGATAAGAATGCGGTAGGTAGGATCAATCTAAATACTATAAAATATATTTATCGGAGAGATTAGAAACACGTTTGAATATTAATTGAAATTCAACGGACTATGAAGATAATGGATTTAAGCCGATTTTCTATTACCGAATGTGAAAATTGACTATACAGCTTGTGAATTTTACGATCGATAGTATTTTATCAAATACTATCGATCATTTTTATTAAAGCTTAAGCCTAATTACTAGCTAGGAAATAATCTAAATAATTATAATTTATGATTTCTAAAACGGTGTACTCTTCTTAGATGTTTAATATTTACTACCCTCAGTTTGTAAGGAATATTAATCGGTTAATTTTTCTCAGTAAAACCGGTTTCTGTTTTACGTTATACAATTATAAAATATCGATAAATAATTTATTGAATATTCTTTAAAATAATTTTAACCTCGATCGGTAATATATGAATTACGTACAGAATCGTTTAATTTATTAAAGGTAATAAACATTATTGAAATAGTTATAGCGTTTTCGATCGGTGAAACAATGCTGTTATTGTAATTCCTAACTTAAATTTAAAATTAGTTAGATTATATTACAAATATTATTAAAACTCAAAATTCGTAATTTTATTTTTAATAGAAAATAATTTTTAGTATTCTACGCGATTTGTATTTAATCGGTGATAATGTAGAATCCTGATTTAAAACCGATAAAAACTACTGTTAATTTTAGCTAGATTTAATGTTAGCGTCATTTGTTTACTTTTCACTGTAGGGTTAAATTAATGGCAACGTGCCTGGAGTATCAGAAAGAATGTCCAAACGTATTTGTTACTTCGTAATTAAACTACTAATTATAAATATATACACAAAAAAAAAGAAGTTCATTAATATCTTGTTTTACTGTGACTTTTTTACGATTTTGTTTTTGCGGGTAGAATTTAACGTCGATTAAAAGATTACAGTCGCTTAAATAAAAATTTCTAGAATTTGATATGACTTTTTTCTTCGTTAGTTATCAAGACGCTTTTTCACTCGAAGTCAGAACACCTTATCAAACCGATAAAAATACATCTTTGTACGCAGTACTATTTACAAAAACGTCTACAGTCTATATAACAACAGTCTGGTGGTGGATCGTAAAACCAAGATTAATTTCAACATTAAATCCAAACATTTTTGTAACTTATTCAGCTTCTGAAGGAGTAAACCGAAAGAGATTTCTGAACAGTAGTTGTCCTATATTAAAGAACTCCCCCGACCGCATTTAAATATTTTCTTCGAAGGACAGAATTTTCC
Organism: Lycorma delicatula; assembly: GCF_047948215.1. Classification (NCBI taxonomy): domain Eukaryota; kingdom Metazoa; phylum Arthropoda; class Insecta; order Hemiptera; family Fulgoridae; genus Lycorma; species Lycorma delicatula. The sequence continues at coordinate 7,368,346 of NC_134455.1, read as the reverse complement.
TATCGATATAAGATCTGTTGAGAACTTAATCATTAGACAAACTTAAATACCTGCTATTTCTACTACGTAAAAAGCATATTTAAGTCTCTGAAAGCCGATCGGTTGCGTAATGATGTTTAGTCCCTTACTTACACACCTTGTTTTTTTATTTTTTAGTCGGATTTATTTGTTTTTCTGGCAATCGAGGTTTTTAATTCTTATAATCGTTTCTATTATTTAATACGTTTTAGCGATCGTCGAAAAAATTTACGATTCGAAAATTTACGGATATAACGTATTTAACGTACCGAGTCAAATGAAGAAGCCGTAAACGTTTCAAATTATTTATATAACCGGCGTATATCAAAAAGCCAGTTACATAACAGATTTGTTACGTTAGCAAATAACAGAAGATTTTTTTTTCGTTAGCATAACAAATCTTCTGTTATTTACATAACAAACAGATTTGTTGAAATCTGTTACAACTAATAGATGACCGCTTGATTCTCAAGCGGTTCAAGTCCTCCAGAGACTTTATATCGTCCGGATCGATCGTACAGGAATTTTCTGAGATCCAAACTATCCGACTATCTTACGCGACTCGATGCTACGTAGGTCTGGTCCTCGGCAAAGATGCGATTGCTCAGATCTACGACAGCTCTGTTTAAGGTATCCCTTGTTGTTTACGCACAGTCACAACCGAACACGATATTAGCAGCAGCATACGCCGTTCTCCTTCGCCCTATCCCCCTAAAGCATCAAATTCGACCGTTGGAGCTTGATCTTCAATCCGATGCCGACAGCATTACCTCTAATCGTATCGTCACCAAACTCTACAAAACCTCTCCCACCGTTAGCGGGCGCTCACAGAGCTCAAGCCGGTCTCGGCGTAGCGCAGGCCAATCGATTTTTACGAGTTATCAATTTTTTTTTCCGGTTTGGTTTTTTTATTATACCGGCAAATACCCCGTTTGAATTTTGGAAATCGAAAGATCGGTCGCAAAGATATAACAACATTTTTGTATAACCGTGATCTGTTCGATCGACAGTGTACCTGATCGATGTCAAAGTTATACTTCAACCTGCTAACAAATAACCCCTTTTGAATTATAGAAATAGGACGATCGTTTGATATCGTAATAGCACCCCGTTTTACCTTTCAAAAAGGGCCCCGGTTTGTCGGTGATTATTCGTTTAGCCTTGCACGAGGCGCTCGCATCACCACACTATTCTATCCTCACACGCAACGGGACGGACGTCCAAATCTTTTAGCATCGGCATAGCTACTCGTAGCCTTAAACCTTTCTTGCCGTCTGCCAACCGTTGTTTGCGACACAGGCTCTCGTCGAGGATGCCCCGCATCGAATTCATCTGCGACTTTTCTACGAGAGAATTCTCCTCTTCCACAAAGGAAGATAATCTCTCCTCTCCGCTCTTCAGCAGTCAACATCTTTCAGTTCTGCGACTAGAAAACAGAGCGAAATTAGTAAAATCCCTACAGCGCGGGACTTTAGCGATACTTTGTACATACAATCCTCGAAGAATTTGAAACGGACCCGAAATAATAACATTTTTAAACGGGATGTTAAACACAAAATCAAAAATAAAAGTTTTAGGAGAACTTTCAGAACTATTTGAAATTAAAACCGGGGTCACCGATCGTATTTAATTTCGCCCTAGAAAAAATTGTAAGAGAATGGAGAAAAACTTAATAAATTAAACATAAAAACGGGCGCAAAACTTAAATTCACATATATACGGTTTATATATGTGAATTTAAGTTTTGCGCCCGTTTTTACAAATCGGAAAGCGGAAAAGAAATTTACAAAGATACAGCAAAAAATTGGGGATTTATTCCGAAAAAGAAAATATTTATACAGAATGAACAACAGATTGATAAAACAAATATCTGGTTTTTTTTCAAAAACAGAACCGCAAAGACCACATGTTTTAAAGAAATTTAACATCTCTAAATATGTTATTGAAGACAGAGATAAATTTAGAAAACTTATTCGCGACTCTAACTTTCCACAGAGAAAAAGAAGAAAATACAGTTGAACAGATGGACGGAAGAAAGAAAACAACAACCGAACAAAAGAACGAAGACCTTTTGAGAAAATAAGAAGTCTAAACTATTGACGTAAAAAAAAAGTTTATTTTTTTGCGGGATACGCAAGGTTTGTCGCGTGTTTTAATCTTTTCCCATCACAATGCTCCGCGCTTCTTAGCGCTCCGCAAAAATATGTTGGTATCTGATTGCCTCTCTTCATAGTCTTATGCTACCCTCTTGTGAAAAAATTTTCAAAAATATCAGTATATTAACGAGATTTAACAGATTCTGACAAAAAAAAACCTTACGATTGGATATTTTTTTATGCCTGTAACAACAAAAAAATTGAAACCGTACAAAAATTACGATAATTTAATTGCAGAATTTTTTTGCGCATTTCTACCGCGTTTTTTATTAGCGAAAATTTTTTTTTTTTATTTGTGTTTATGAAACATAGTTTGCTGATTAAAAAAAAAATACTTTTAAGCAAATCGGTTGAAAGTTGGGCAAAATATGATGAAAAACCCGTGTCATAAATTACAGATTAATTAGCATATCAGTTTCGAGAAATTTTTATAGTTATTTATTTTTTCTTAGCGTTACATATAATGTAAAATTTATTTTAAAAATTATAAGACTTCCTTAGAGCATTTATAACGTAAAAAAACTTTTTTTACAACAGAGTATTGCTGTTACACGCCACGGGGGGGGGGGGCAATAGAGTTCATGAAACGCATAATAATTACCCCAGTAATTACAAGCTATTCGGTACAAACAACAGGTATTTTTTATGTTACTATGTATATAAAATCGTAATATATATTATATATATATAATATATAAAATAAGAAATTACGAGCGCGCACTAGTTTTTACACCAACATATAAATCGCAATATGGGAGATTCCCCAAAAAAACAAAAGAATGAAATAGAAGACAAATAATAAATAACCTAAACAAATAAAATGAAATAATAAATTCATAAATAAAAAGCTCTTACCCCTAGTTGGTGATATTTTGGCATGTGTGATACACGAGAAAGCATCCGTCTATACAGAGTGGTACCTCACAAGCCACACACCTCCAGACTGATCTTACGCGAATGCCGTTTTCCGAGCACACAACGCATTGTCTAAAACTGTTTGTTCCCTCACGTTTAGGAAAATGTCTTGCTTCACAACTTTCAAGACGTAAAAATTCACGATTTCTTACATAAGATCCTCGTGCAGAAAATCTCGTAAGAGATGATGAAGCAAGCCCTTTCAAAACCTCATTTCGAAACCATCTGAAGGATTGGTTTTTCTCCATCTTATTGACTGACTTGTAAGCCGTATAAGCATTGACAAGGAGCATATCAAAAATGTGGAAAAAAGTTTTTTCGTCCATTTTGTCATGCGTCATGTAAGTAATAGCTTGAAGACAGACGATCAGATAGATCAACAGCCCCCATATAATTATTGTAATCTACAATCATTACAGGTCTCACGACATTTTCTGTACCGCGAATTGTTACACTGTATTTACCCTCTTCAGCAGGCCCATGAATAGAAGACAGAAGTGTTACCATTCGCTTGTCATTGAATAGAATACAAGATATTCCATCCAGTGTCGCACGACAGGCTAACCGGTGTCTGGTCAAACCTAATTGTTTACGTCTGTTTCGTGTGAATTCAGCTGGCATTCCAGCACGATTGGATCGAGCTGTTCCACAAGCTAGAATTCCCACATCTTTCAGTCGTCGATATAATTGCAGGGATGAAAAAAATTTTCCATATACAAATGATATCCACAATTTTCATAACCTGCAATTAGATCGATAACTGTACGTTCAGTAATCGTTTCGTTTACATTTTGTTCCTCTCGTTATCTCCCGAGATATACATTCATATCGAATGTGTACCCAGAATTATCGCAAAGTCTGTAAACCTTTATCCCAAAGCGCTTTCGTTTACTAGGTATATACTGCCGAAACAAGACTCTACCCTTGTAGGCGCATAAAACCTCATCAACTACAATTTTTTGTCGTGGATTTCAGAGTTCACGAGATTTCTGACGAGCAATTTCAAATATTTCGCGTACTCTCCAGAGACGGTCATAGTTACCAGTTTGCATTTCTGATTCTATCGGTGGATCCTGGTTAGCGAAGTGTAAATACTTCAAAATATGAAGAAAGACAGTTCTCGGTAATGTATTCCCAAACCAAGCGAAATGGGAAACCTCGTCAGTCGACCAGTATTCTTGTAAAGTGTGTCTTACAGTATGACCCATTTCCAGGATGATTGCAAAGAAACGTTTCGTCTGGTCAAGACTAACGTCACCTTGAATTCTGTCCTTAGGTAATGGTCTATCAGGTCTACGGCTTTGAAAATACAAATTAGTTTGTGATGTTACTTTTTCAAGGATAGCCCCAAAAAACAACATAGATACGGCAAACGGCGTCTGCCCATGAATACGGGGATCAGGAATATATTCAGGCACATTCTGTAAATTCCTACGACGCTTCTTAGGCCGACCTCTCTTATGAGGAGCGGATTTAGCCAAAAGGTCGGGATTCTTTACAAATGCACCTGGTTCCGGACCCGTAAAAGGCAAACTGTTTAGTGTGTCATATTTACACCTATCAGTACAAACTAACCAGGGATTTCCAAGAACCGGCAGACGACCTTCCAACTCGTAACCTTCGTCATCTGTAACTGTTTCGTCATTTTGGGCCCGGTCAGTTGGATTTTCTTGTAACTCCGCCGTGTCAAGTTCCTCATCTTGGAGAGGAAAATCAACAGCTGGTTGCATTTCAACATCCAACTGCACTGGAGAACGATAATGGATTTCATGAAATATATTACCGTTTCCTTCAGCATGTGGATGTAGAACTGAACCGGCTACATTTATTTTCTGTTCCGTGTCAGTATCACTAATCGAATGACCTGGATCATCATCGTCGCTGCTAAAATTCAGGAGATGCGGTTCCGAAAAATCGTTACTCCTAATTTCAGTATTTTTGATGTCGTCCAAGCCCTCAAGGTCGTCACTGTCATTTTCGTCATAATCTGAAAGTCCTTCGTCAAGAGCAAACCTAATGTGTTCGTCATTCATTGTCTCGATAAAAAAAAAAATTACGGCAAATAAAAAAAAATCACAAATTTAAAAAAAACGCCCAATATGTGAAAAAAATCGCACTGAAAAAAAAAACCGATGTAATTTTGAAAAAAATAATGAAATAATATATTACCAACGGAACGCCGGTTTGCGATAGTAAGTTACTTACTGCAGTTCACTCGTACTCACTCGCACAATAAAGTAACATATGTTAGTATAAATGAAAGAGATTCAGTAAAAACTACGTTTTATAAAAATCCCCTCCACTTAAAAGGCTATTCGGATTGACAAAAAACTATTTTTACTGTATACTGTTATTCATTACGAATCGGTATGTGTTTCATTGATGCCGATATCTTTTGTCAGAAAAGATTTATTAGGTCTCAAATAAAAGTGACACATTTATGACCACAAATTCCTTTTTTTTTTGTGTGCCGTATAACATAACTTATTATGTGTTTCAATACATCGTTATGTTGCTAATATAATAAGCTAGTTTTGTAAATAATAAATAAATCCGTAACCCTCATAGCAATTATAATACACCAGTCACACACACACACACACAAGCACATTCGTGAGAAAAAAATGGTCATATTCTTTCTTGTCCAAATAAAACATTTTAATTCGTATAACCGTAGTTCAAATTGTATAATAAAACATTGTATATGTTTATTAATTCTATAATGTTTTTACCTCTATTATTTAAAATTGACTACAAATGGATGTTTTATTTCGTATTTTATTTTAAACAGATATATATAATTTGAAAAAAAAAATTTTTTGAAAATTGTGAATATAAAAAAATATAACCGACTTAGATCCCATATAAAATGATTTTGTAACAGCGTTTTAAAACTGTGACCGCACAGAGCCACTTTACTGGCTTCCTGATCTGAAAAGGTTAATGTCGCTCACGTAATCGAACGGTAAATTAACTTTTTACTAAGCTTGCCTGAATTTTAATTTTCTAGTAATATATAATATAATAAATAACGGTTCTATGTCCTTTATCGCTTATAATTTCCTTGAATTTATTATCCCTGCCGATAAAATAAAAACACAAAAAAATTTTTAAGCGACTCCTTACGTAAAGCCGAACTTATTTTTATGTATATTTTTAAAACCGCTTAGATTTACAATAGGGTGACACAAGGGAGTATATTCATTTTTGAATGACCGTTACACAGTGTTAACACCAAATTTTATTACTTGACTGAAGGTGAATAGGAGAAGGAATGCCATTTTTATGTAGAAATAAATCACATCAAGAAGGTAATATCCATCTTCCATAAAAGTCGAGAAGTGAGCTGACCTACACGCTCTCCGATATTTTCTGAACGATCTGCTGAACCTCTCTACGAATAGCTGTCATCAGTTTGTCTATTGAATGGGATTTGTCGAAGTAAACTCGCTCCATTAAATACCCTCCTCAGAAAGATTTCGCAAATAATGCGGTCGGAAAATCGAGGAGGCTAAGGCGCATTTCCAAACCTGTAAATCGAATGACTAGGAAACAATCCCCGTAGGATGCTCACGCAAAGTTAAACGTCTCTAGTTATGACAAAAAAAGATGTTTATCGTATGCGTGTAACGATTGAAATTCCCTGTTTCCTCCTTTTCAAAAAAATAGGGACCGATAACGTTACGCTTGGATATCCTACACCGCACTGTCACACGGGGTGAACGCACAGTACATCCGCGCAGACTGAAATAAATAGAATTAGTTCACGCGCATTTTTTTAAATGAAATTGAAAATTTGGTATTAAATTTTAAGCGTGTAATGTTCATTCAAAACCGAGTACACTCCCCGGTGTCATTCTGTACGATACAGAGCTACTAAATACAACACTATTTAGAGTGAAAAGTGAACCGTCTTCATGTATCAAAAACAGGAAACTAGTTCGCTTACTAAGCCGAATAAATATCGATGCGTATTATTAAAACTAATTATAACTGTTGCCGTTTGTACTTACGTAGTTTTTAGGCGTTGCAAACCGGATATATAAAAAATATTTAAAACCGGAGAGATAATAATATTCGTTTGTCGTGTAACAAGTGACACCACAAGCTTTCGTCGTTAGCCCGGTGGAAATTGGCAGCGTACGAAAAGATGCATTCGTGCCTGATCGGGATTCGAACCCGATAAATAATGTTAACCGGTCTTTTCTTTGGGAAATAATACATCGTATTTGGTTCAAAGATTTTAAGATCGTTATTACAAACGATAATTACATGCGGATAACTATTATCTTCTCTCTAGAGTGTGTATGAATTTTTCAGGGGAAAATGGAGAGTGAAATAAGAGCTAAAATGATCGGTGAGTGGGGATAAGTGAAGCGAGCAGAAAAAATATGAGCGATATTAAATTAATGTCTCTCGGTTCAATTTATAAATTTTTTTAATGCGTTATTGCGATTTGACTTCGTGATCGTGTAAGGAAATTAGAAAAATATTTTATTAAATATTTATCTGTTCTCTTAGAATACCGATTAATTTACATAATACGTAAACCGATTTTCTTTTATTTAGTTATTTTTTTCTAAAATTTACAAAAAAAAAAAAGATCCTAGATCCTGTAAAATTATTCGGTATAATCCAACGACCTGTTATGCGATAATAATTAATGACAAGTTTTTGCGTGCCGGTCGTGTCGTTTAAAAGAGAATAAGACAACAGTTTTAGTCGATAAATAAATGTTTTAAATGTGCAGTAGAATATACAGTAATGAATTTTATTCGGGAATCATTTTTATTTATGTTAACGAAGGTAATCTTGATCGTTTTGCATAATGCGTCTGAAAAGAACAGGTGAGAATATATGTTCACAGATTCAAATCGTCACAGGACTGCAAGTAGACTGTCTGATAGACATCAACTATCACCTGAGGCTTTATCTAATAAAATAAAGCAGGAAATGGACAGAATGGCAGCTAACAATACAAGGAGGCGCTCCGTATATTGGTGGACTGCTGAAATTGAAGCGATGAGACAAGAGCTCCAGTCCCTTAGGAGAAGGAAACAACGTATTCTTAGAAATAACAGAGAAGGGTACCAGGAAATAGCCAATAGATACCTCGAGGCAAGAAGAACGCTCAATAAGGCTATTAAGAGACGTAAAAAGGATTGCTGGATCAGGCTCTGCGAAGAGCTTGACAGCAATCCCTGGAGCCAGCCATATCGTTTTGTGATCAAAAAGTTCGGGAGACGTATGCCTATCTTCAATAAGACCAGTGTTGCAAGGGAGGTAGCCAGGTTTTTCCCGCATACAGTGCCTGATATCGTGAGATCCACACCTTGCGACAATAGAAGATTCACCGTGGAAGAGCTACAACTTGCGGTGAGGAGCTTGGCAACCAAAAAGAGCCCTGTCCCGGACAAGATTCCCGCGCCAGTGATCAAGGGGCTGGTTCAGAAGGCTCCCTGGGAGATGCTCGAGATTGCCAGCCACGGCATGGAGAACGGAGACTTCCCCGACTGCTGGAAGGAGGCCAGAGTGGTATTCCTACCTAAAGGCACCTCTTCGGAGGAAGATATAACCTATAGACCCCTGAGCCTCCTTAACATGATGGGGAAGCTAGTAGAAAAGATGCTGGCTCGCCGCATCATCAAAGAACTAGAAGAGGGAGCCGGAATCAGTCCTAACCAGTACGGGTTTATGCGGGGGCGATCCACCGTGCAGGCTATCTGCCGAATTTCGGGATGGGCCGACGAGGTGAAGAGAGCCACTTGGCGAACCAGGAGAATTCGATTGATGCTGTCACTAGACATAAAAAACGCGTTCAGGGCTATTGGTTGGGGTCACATTAATGACGCAATTGCGGCTAGGGGCCTCAGCCCGTAGCTGCGTAGGCAAATTGAATGTTACTTGTCCAACAGAGGATGTCTGGTAGAAGCACAGGAAGAAACAGTACATTTTCAAATGCACGGTGGAGTTTCGCAGGGCTCTGTTCTGGGGCCGTTGTTGTGGCTGGTGATTATAGATGAATTGCTTCAGAAGGAGTTTCCTGTCGGCGTCCAGGTCCTGGCTTATGCAGATGACCTTGCAGTCCTCGTAGAGGGAAGGACGGAGGTGCGGGAGAGGGTGTATGCGGCCATCGACACTATACAGGAGTGGTTGAGGTCCAGGGGTCTGCAACTGTCTACGGAAAAATGCCGGTGTATTGCCTTTACGGGTAGAAGAGTGCTAGAACCGTTCAATATTTCCATCAACGGTCATGCTATAGAAGAAGCGAATAACATCAAGTACTTAGGAGTTATCCTCCAGAAAAACGGTAGATACACCAACCACATAGTCAATGTATGCAACAAGGCAGAAAAGATGATAAAAAGTCTAAACATCATTATGTCATCGCAGAATGCCCCTCGGGCCTCAAAGCGCCGTTTACTGGCGACCACCGTCGTGTCTTCGCTTATGTATGCCGTTCCGGCCTGGTGGCGCTCTATCACCATCAGGCGCAACAAAGAGAGACTGGCGAGGACGCACAGGTGTGTGCTCCTAGGTGTTGTGTCCGCATACAGGACAGTGTCCTATGCCGCCCTGTGCGTGTTATCGGGTACACCTCCTATTGACCTAATCGCAAAAAAGAAGGTGGAGAGGGCACAAGGCAAGGCAGAACAAGAGGTCAGGGATGCTGTTTATCACAAAATAGGCAAGAGAGAAGAGTCAATTTGCAACTACTGCAATGAGATAGATGATGCTGAGCACACCTTTTTTGAGTGCAAAAGGTGGGACACACTTAGACATAGTAAGGCACTCACAGGTATAACTCCAGAGACAACATGCTAAGAAGCGAGTCAAACTGGAACAATTTTGCTAGCTTTGTTAGACAAGTTGTTGTACAGAAATACTCCGATGAAAGAAGACAAGGTGTTGGCTAGAATAGGACCGGGTGGACAGCCTTGCTGGTGAGGTCCAGCATGCTGCGGTGTGTTGGCACTGATGAGCCACCAAGGACTCCACGGGTAACAGTCAGGTAACAGCACGCTGAATACTGAAGGGACCCGGCGTCGTGTCGCGGCGAACTGGGTCTGGCGTGGTGTCCAAAAGGGCAATATTAATAAAGAACTCTCAAAAAGAGCTAACCGGTAGGCCGACCTGCCTTGCCGGTATATAGCCGGTAGGTGGGGAGGCCTATTTGAGTTTAAAGACACTCCCCATGGGCGGCGTAATACCAACAAGTTGGTCCGGCCCAGGGGAGCTGAAAAAAAAAAAAAAAAGATTCAACGTGAAATACGGTTTTAGAAACTTTGCATCGATCGGATTTAAACTCGGTTCTTGTCTCTTCCTATCCGGTTTCATTAATGAACCTCTAAAAACAGAGAAGGAATAAGAGGGAGTAGTTGTTCGATGGAACGAGACGCGAGTGTGATACGGGTAAACCGGATTCCGATTAAACCGGGCTCGACAGCGCGGCTCGCTTATACTTGCCGGTCTGCCGCCTCAGGTCTTACCGCTTCCAGGCGGTCTGATCTAAATCTTATACATCATCCCCCCGCACTATATTGTCCTTCTGTTAACCGACTGGTTCTTGGAAGACATTACCGGCTGCTTTATTTCTTTATAAGATGTGTCGTCTTAACTCTTTCATTTTGCTCCACGCCGTTGAGTTATGGATTTATTTTACTGTGCCGATCGTTTACGTAATTATCTATTTGACGGTTAAATCGTCACTTAATTTATCGTAAAAGTTTTATTTATTTATTTATTTTAATGATAATCATTATGATTTTATAAGATTATTATTTTTATGAAATATTTTTAAAAAATGAATTAAAGTAACGGTAACGAACGATACCGTTTTCTTTCTTTCATTATTTTTGAAGTGTTCGTTTTTTTATACGATGATATATCATAACCTTCAGATTTTATTTCTTTAATATTTTACTGCTTGTCACAATAAAAAATTGCTTTTAATAGCCCCTTTGTGGTATATAATGTACTAGGCGTTTTCACATCTAAATTGGACCGACGAGTTTTCTTTTTGCTTTTTTTTACTCTATTAAACATTTTACAATTTTGCTTATTTGCTTAATCACTGGTTTTTTCTTTACATGTTTATTAGTTAAATATGGCATTATTTATTCGTTTTTAAATCCACTTTTGTACGCCTTTAAATTTACCTACTCTGTTTGTCGCATGCTTGCCTCTTTTGACCGATCATAAATTGTTTAAATTTTATTTCTGTCTTTTCAACTAGCAGTTCATTATTTTAACCGTCTTCCAGTAAAGGAGTAGGTTCTAAAGAGACTCGTTTATTTTTTCTTACGTAACTTAAGGAATTATATTCTTTATAAGTGTGCCGTTTGCTTCTCGATTTTATTTTTTAGAGGATGTTTCTCTAGCGGGCTCAAATTAGTTTCTTCTAGGCAGTAATGGAAGACTTTTTTTAGTCGTTTTAAATTTCTATATTTGGATGATTTTTTAGTTTCGGGTTGTTACAGCACAATGAATATTAGCTTGATGTAATTTTAATATTCAAAATCTTTCTACACGAAACCGAATGAAAATCGGCTGGAGAAATTTAGGGATATTCTTAGTTAACTCGTTCTCCAAAGTAATTAGTTTACCTTACTTTTTCCTTTTTCACAGGTTTTTCAGTATTTACATTTTCTGATGATTTTTTTCCTTCGTTACAGCTCTTTTTTAAGGCTACCCCTTTTTTAGATTTTAAAAAAATCTGATGTAAACACCACATGACTTCCATGTACGTCTATTAAATTACATTCGGTATACGCATCCTGAAATTCATTTAAACTTATTTCGTTTGAAAGCGGGATACTATCCTTCAATTCTTTAATAAAGAAACTGAATCGTGCACTGTCCAAGAGTCAATCGGGCAGTACACAATTGCATTGCGGTGGACACCGGTCGCATCAAATTTTTTTGTGGTGTCCGCATCGGCATTTTATATTAGTTAATATATTAATTTTGTTTCACGGCGCTGAAGTAGTTATGCGGTGTGAGAACCTGTCGAATCGGTAACCATGGACACATCGATTTGAATCTGACTTCATTTTTTTAATTTAAATATATTGATTTATTAATAATTATTAATCTCTGTAAATTTTTTTGAATTAAAATGAAAATTACATAAAATTTTATTTTTCATATTTTTTTTGTTGAATCTTTATTTATCGTAAAACTTATTTTTACAATCAGGGTGAATAAAATTAATAAAACGGTATATTTAAATTATAAAAAGAAGTCCGATTCGAACCGATGTCCCTTCTTTCCCCTGTAAAATTCAAATATTTCATTAATTAAAATTCCATGCGGCTATAACTCTGGAACCGATGAAAATAAGTTCCGCTTATGATTTATCGTTGAAAAGCTCTCGATGAGGGCTTTTCAAAAAAACAAAATTCAGTTTTTTTGGACGCTTTTGGACCTGTCGATTGCAATCTAGTAGCGCACCTCCCGCACTACTAGATGTTACACCGACCCTAAATCCAAAATTTCAACATTCTACGGCTAATGGTTTTTCAATTATTCGAAATATATACGTACGTATGTACATTCGTACGTATAAACATCACGTCGAAACTAGTCAAAATGGATTCAGGGATGGTCAAAATGGACGTATCAGTTGAAATCTGAAAACCGAGATTTTTCATGACTACAGTACTTCCTTGTAATAAGTAAAAATTCAAGCGAGTTAAACCTTAACTTAAAAAAAATAAAAATTAAAATAACTTGACTTAAAAGAATGAGTTTTTCAATTGTTTTTTTGAATTTTTATTTACTGAATCTGTTAATATTGTTTAAAAGTGTTTAGTAAATTAGTAGATGATATATTCTCGGATGAAATCAGTGAATCAAAATATATGATGAGACAAACCAAATTATAATAATGTTTTGTTTTGCTTTTTAGTATTTTTTTTTTTTTTTTTTTTTTAACGATTCTATTTTATCCTTTTTCAAGCGCCTTTTATCCTTTTATCCTTTTTCCTTTTTATCCTTTTTCTATTTTATCTTTTTTACAAGAGTCACAAGTAAATTACAATAATTAAATAATCATCTTCAAGGAAGTCAAACATATATCGTTCTATGTTTACTAACAAAAGTGAGGAAGAAAGTGTTTTTATTGTGCGAAATATGTGGAAATATCAGCATACCAAATCAGTTCTTGTTGGTATACAGCCCTACAAGTGGCACCTTCATTCTGTTCACTACAGGATTTTTGGCTTGAATCCAAAATTACGTCACGCACGAAACGTAACACGACAATTTTTGGAATACTTCTTCATCTTTAGAATTTTAATTGTATATACTGCATTCATGTATCGTGCTCGTAAGAATACACTTTTAAACTAAATTAACACAGGTATTAATGTAGTAGGCGATCTACATCTGTAGTTAGATCTTAGATGACGCCGATGAAGTATTGAAATAAGAAAATAAATTATAAATATAATCTAACCGAACTTAATCTACGCTCGCTTCATTCGCTAACCTTGATTAGCGAGCGAAGCCAGCATAGGTTAAGCTTGGTTAGATTATATTTATAATTATAGTTATTTTCAGTATAGGATTTCAGTGGCGCCATCTAAGAACTAACTACAGATGTAGATCGCCTACTACATTAATACCTGTGTTAATTTAGTTTAAAAGTGTAGTTTAAAACTACAGATGTACATTGCCTGCTACATTAATACCTTAACGTAATTTTAAAGCAAAAGCAACTAAATAAAAACAAATTATATAAAAGAAAGTAGGTTTATGATATCAGTAATTACCGGTGAACATTAAATATTTTCTGTAGTAACTAATTATTCCGTATATAATTCGTTGATTATGTAATATGAAGGATGTATGTTTGATTCCCATATATACCTTTTCTTTCTTTCTCCTGTTTAGCCTCCGGTAACTACCGTTTAGATAATACTTCAGAGGATGATATGTGTGAGTGTAAATGAAGTGTAGTCTTGTACGTTCTCAGTTCGACCGTTCCTGAGATGTGTGGTTAATTGAAACCCGACCGCCAAAGAACACCGGTATCTTGAACGCTGTAACTCTCGACTTTCAAATCAGCTGATTTGGGAAGACGCGTTAACCACTAGACCGACCCGGTAGGTGTTCATATATACCTGTCTAATGTAATATATTTTGCGCTATCAGAAAATAATTTAATTAGTTATCGTTCAAACGGAAGGTTTTATCTTTATATTTAAAGTGTACTACCGGACTAAGAAAATAAGACTAAAAATAAACTGTTATGTTGCTTTGCTGAATAATTCAAGATCAAACGCTGCGATGAGTTCTCAGTTTCATCGGTTGGTAATTCAAAGAGGGGTCCGGTTGTGTGTGGCAACCTACAACTACACTTTATGTACCGACTGTTGACCGAAGAATGAAGATGCTTTCCATTTCACCTGATATTCTTTCACCGTCATAAAACCTTTTAGTATAGGGTTTTTATTTGTCCGTTTTATTCTTTGTTATTTTCTTTCTTTCTTTCATTTTTTACGTATTTATAAACAAATAAAGAATTTAAATTTTATTCAATTTATAAAATATGTTGTTTATTAAATTTATTTATTGTTAAATCATTCGTTAAAAAATATGTTAATAATAATAAGTATATTTAAAACGAATCTAACGTTTTAATTTTTTCCTGAAACTTTGTTTCTATTAATCTCTTCAAAAAAGGAGGTTATATTTTTCGGTTAGCTTGTCATTTATCCGGCTACCACCCCATTCAGTCGCCCTAAAGACCGAATGTTTGTACCGCAAACAGCTGCTGAGCCTCGAAACAGTTTAGCGACCAGTATCCTAAATAGCTCCTAGAGCTAACCTAACAGCATGAGCGGACTAAGCGCGTGTTGAAACCCCTCACTTGTCATAGATTTACTAAAATGGGTTTTCGCACCCCGTCGACTACTACAGGTATATATTACATCCATAAATTAAAATTTACTTCCTCTAGACAGCAATTTGCTGCTACGTCTAGGTCGCTCAATGCCAGCAAGTACTTGTCCACCATATTAAAGCGCTTGGAGCCTTGATCGGCTGGTGGTCAGCCATATATCTCTAGGTTAGCTTTCCACAGAAGTGCGGTAGGAGTCTTTCCCTTAATTAAACTACTGATTTCGGTTGAACAAAGCAACCGCATCAAGGAACTCTCACACGGTCCGATAATGCAGCTCTGGCCACATTGACTCGCCGCTTGTGAGTGGCCAAATTTCCCCTTGACCTCTAAGTTCCAGGGTGGCCCGGTCTCTGAGCCCCCCAACAGCAGGGCAGTCAAACGTCAGTTCATTTGATTGAACTTTACTCGGACCACCTGTACAGGGGCTTTTATTAAACAGAGTGTCCCATATAAAACGCAACCTATCAATCACTCATCCGTGAAATTTCAAAAGTCAAGCTTACTCCCCTACTCGTTACTGAAATGGACTCGTCCAACATCTGAACATCGCAGCGACGCAGTAGAACACTACCGGTAGTAACAAAAATGCAATCATAACGTTCAGTGTATCGCTGGAGACAAGATGGTGTTTTCGTTAGATGAACGTGTTTTCATTGTCGAGTCGTACTTCAGTACGAAATCAGCGGTTGGAGTGCAAGATTTGTTTCGCCATAAGTACCCAGATAAACCGGCTCCTAACAAAAAATCAGTATTAAGGTCAGTCGCAAAATTTAGAGAGACCGGTTCTGCTAATAACAAGGAACACAAAAGATCTGCGTCGGTGTTGAATACAGATACAGTCACTGAAATCAAAGACCGATTACTCGTCTCGCCAAATAAATCGATCAGACGTTTGTCTGCTGAAATTAATTTGTCTAAATCGACTGTTCATCGGGCGACCTAACGATTACAATTACGACCTTATCGCATTCAAACGGTACATCGACTTCTTGAGTCCGACAAAGAAAAACAACTACAATATTGTCAACGGTTCCGTCGATTTCTGCACGAGGGAATTAACGTTACTGATTCGTTATTTTTCACAGTTTCACGGTTTCATTTGGATGGCTACGTAAACAGCCAAAACAGTACAATTTGGAGCGCTGAAAATCCCCACGTTTATCACGAAAAACAATTACACCCGCAGAAGTCGGGCGTGTGGTGCGCGATATCGCTGAAGAAAATAATCGGTCCTATATTTTTCGAGTACACCATTAATGCAGAACTATATCAGGATATTTTATTTCGGTTCATCGCACTCTTAGAAGAGGAAGACAGACACTGCCGGCTAAATCATGACGGTGCGACATCGGCCTACGCAAGGTTCAACTTCTGATTTCGTCGAGGAATTCTTTGGTAATCGTGTTATCGGTCGAGGCTTGTCGCCACCAAGATCTCCAGATTTGACTGCAGCGGATTTTTTTCTACGGGGTTACCTCAAAGAAAATGCCTACAGCAACAAAGCACGAACACTTGAACGATTGAAAGTCAATATTGAACAAGCCGTATTAAATATCCGGCCACAAACTTTGAAAAAAGTTTGCAAGAAACGCCGTAAAAAGAATCGAAGCTTGTATTCAAGAAGATGGCGGCCACTTCCAACATTTACTCTAAATGTAAGGTAATGGATGGTAATAATAAAAATTACATTTACATTTACACATGCCTTTTTATTATTTCAATACCTACCAATATAAGGTTGGGTTGCGTTTTACATGGGACACCCTGCATATTCGTAACAAACACTGGGTCTTTGGAGGATGGAACTAAACCGACTAACAATAGAGCATAAACCGATTCAATTAATCAGAGTTACAAGAAAAGAGAGAATTTATAAATACTAACAATGGAAATGAAAATTTTTATTTAAAAATTTAAAAGTCCTCCAGTAATAAAATTTAAAGTTCTTCCTTTGAAAAGGTGGGAGGGCTTGATTCAGTTAAATAAAATCCTATAAATTTTTTTAAATGTTTTTTTAAGTGCTTTTTTTAATTTTTTTTTCTATGGAATATGCTCTATTTAACTGTGTAATTATTTCTTTCTCCTTTGATCATGAAAATTTTAATAAAATAAAATATAAGCCTGTTTCCACGGAATATTTTGTATTTTCTCCGTGTAAAATACTGAATCAATAGCTTGAATCTCACGAATGAAAAACGATAGAAATATGAATATGTCGCAGTTTTAAACCTCGTTTTTCTTCTATTTAGTTCACATTTCATTCTACAGGTTAGGCCACTTTGATGTTTATAGAACGTTGCTAAAACCGTGCGATATAATCGGCAGGTATATCGCGATCTCTGTTTCGAAAACTTTAATTTCTCTGTTTCGTTAAAACTAAAGAAATCATTACTTTCGTTACGATTGAGTTAATTACGTGAGTTTTTTTTATATTGTACAGAAAGTATTTGTCTAGATGCAAGTGTATCATGCGATAATCCTCTTGTATATAAAATTATGACAAGAGGTTGAAATTAAAACGGGGATGATTTTTTGTTTAAAAAATTCGTTACAAAACTTGTGCGAGAAGTATTTTTTGCGTATACAAAAGTTAATGTTCACGCAATCGAGTCTAATAGTGTCCACAACTGTAATACCTTGCGTGAAATAAAAAATGCACCGATTCACTTTATAAAGATTACTTGATATTTATTTGTTTACTTTTACGATATTAATTATATTATGTTTTACATTGTTGTACATGTACAGGAACCAAACAGCAACAGTAACAATTGAAGAACATAAGAAAGAAGCCGTAATAAGAAAGGGAGTCCGACAAGGGTGTTCCCTGTTTCCGTTACTTTTTAATCTTTACATGGAACTAGCAGTTAATGATGTTAAAGAACAATTTAGATTCGGAGTAACAGTACAAGGTGAAAAGATAAAGACGCTACGATTTGCTGATGATATAGTAATTCTAGCCGAGAGTAAAAAGGATTTAGAAGAAACAATGAACGGCATAGATGAAGTCCTACGCAAGAACTATCGCATGAAAATAAACAAGAAGAAAACAAAAGTAATGAAATGCAGTAGAAATAACAAAGATAGACCACTGAATGTGAAAATAGGAGGAGAAAATATTATGGAGGTAGAAGAATTTTGTTATTTGGGAAGTAGAATTACTAAAGATGGACGAAGCAGGAGCGATATAAAATACCGAATAGCACAAGCTAAACGAGCCTTCAGTAAGTAATATAATTTGTTTACATTAAAAATTAATTTAAACGTCAGGAAAGGACTTTTGAAAGTATATGTTTGGAGGGTCGCTTTATATGGAAGTGAAACTTGGACGATAGAAGTATCTGAGAAGAGAAGGTTAGAAGCTTTTGAAATGCGGTGCTATAGGAGAATGTTAAAAATCAGATGGTCGGATAAAGTGACAAATGAAGACGTATTGCGGCAAATAGATGAAGAAACAAGCATTTGGAAAAATATAGCTAAAAGAAGAGACAGACTTATAGGCCACATACTAAGGCATCCTGGAATAGTCTTTTTAATATTGGAAGGACAGGTAGAAGGGAAAAATTGTGTAGGCAGGCCACGTTTGGAATATGTAAAATAAATTGTTACGGATGCAAGATGTAGGGGGTATACTGAAATGAAACGACTAGCACTAGATAGGGAATCTTGGAGAGCTGCATCAAACCAGTCAAATGACTGAAGACAAAAAAAAATAAACCTTTTGCTATAGGAACTAGTTAGAACACTGGCCGCTAAACTGTTTTGGCTCAGTAGCCGTTTGCGGCTCAGACAGTCTTATGCTTTAGGGCGATCGAACGGGGTGGTGGCAGGAGAAATGTCAAACAAACCAATATATACAACCTTGAAAGATGGATCTGCCAGGATAATGTGTTTTTAAAAGAAAACCGTAAAGTATTTTTACAAAACTAAAATCATCAATTTCTCCTACGTAAAGTTAACGGATCAACACTTACGAATTGATTTTCATTTTCTTTTTATCGGCTTGAAAATAGAAAAACTCGCTTTACCAAGAAATTTTCGGAAAATTTAACTTTAGAAAATTATAAAAGAATACTCGATAAAATTTTTATTTTCTAGCGTGATTTTCATTTAACTCTTATTCATAATTCTGCCGATTACTAATTCGAAACATTAAGCGTTTTTTAAAACGTCAATGATGATTTTTGCAAAAGAAGCAAATTAGAAATCTGAAGTGAATATGATATCACTGGAATCCGTCAACGCATCTCAAATTACATTATGGAACAATTTGAAATGGAAATAAAAATATGGTGTCGCGCGATAGATATAGATCTGAAATTACTTTATGAACTAGAAAGGAGGTCTGGTGTAACTAAATTTTTCTTTGTGAAGTGTACACATTTTCAACTGAATAATAGTATAATACAGTGATAAATCTGTACAGAAGTTAATAACAAATTGCAGCAACACAATAGTTTGGAATCAGACAGAAAGTGACAATTTTGACAATACAGTAACATAACAAGTCGTTCACCAAGTTAAATGATGCTCAGGATATTTATGGATGAGTTAATTAAACAGATCAAGTTTTAAAATTTAATGATTGTTTTATTTAAATATTAAAACAGTGTTTACTGAAAATTTCCCGTGTAATTTTTAAAACTTAATTTCACCTTAAAATATTCTAAGTTCTGAACATTACACGACCGAAAATGGTTTCATTTTGTTTGAATCCCCTTTTTAAGAATTATTGAATAATGGTAGTGTTCGACAAATCGAATTTGCAATGACGAACCGAAGAATTTAATGACGACGAACAGAACTTTTAACTTCATGGCATTGCTGTAAATATATATTTTTTTTCAATGTAAAGAATTAAAAATTCGTTATAATATCAAAACTTTAGTGGTATGAACTGACAACACCGTATAATTCCGATGGATGCTGAAGTGGCGCCAAAATAATCGCTGTGCAGCAGTAAAACTATCGCCAATTTTGTGGAACGCTTAAATCGCAAACTTACTTTTTTCACTTCTTCAACACCACTGTAAGCAATTGCTAGTTATTAACATTAATAACTAAATAAGTTATACTTACAAAGCATTACAAAAAGAGTATTTTAGCTTGTATTTATAAAATACTAATTTTTTTCTTTTATCTCAAATTATAAATTATGACAATCAGTTTCGTAGATTAGAAACCGTAAGTAAATATTACGACAATAATCAAGTTAGAAGGACATTTTCTTGAAAGACCTTAATTACAATCTAAATACCGACGTTAAATCAAAGGTAGCAATAAACATTGATAAATTCAAGCCGATAATGAACAAGAAATCATAATAATGTCCAGTACTACAAATAAAGCCGAACATAAAAATAATACTACAACTAGATCGTGGATACCGGTGTTCTTTGGTGGTGGATTTCAATTAACCACACATCTGAGAAACGGTCGACCTGAGACGATCATTCAAGCTTATGTTTTTTGCAACGCTTGTAACACTTTACTCTAGAGAAGTACCCTATGAAAAAAAAATCACCTATTCCATATAGTTTCAAAAAGACCATGACCAATTATACTATCGATCGACGTAATAACAGCACTAACAGGCGCTGTAAAATGAACCCGAACAAAAGAATACAACCTAATAATAATAGGAGTCTCCATATCAATTTTATCGATAACAATATGATGACGAGACATTCGTCGAGAATCAACATTTCAAGGAAACAGCACGACTAAAGTAAAATCGTTAATAAAAATAGGAATAATCATATTCATCATTTCAGAAATAATATTCTTCCTATCGTTCTTTTGAATATTCTTTCACTCAAGTCTAGCGCCCTCGATTGAAATTGGAATAAACTGACCACCAAAATCAATTAAACCATTTAACCCTATAGAAGTGCCACTTTTAAACACAATTGACTTAATTTCATCGGGAATCACAGTGACATGAGCTCATCACAGAATCCTATCAAATAAATTATCGATATCAAATAACAATCGTACTACGATTATACTTCACAATTATACAAAAATGAGAATATCAGCGATCAAATTTTACAATGGCAGAATCAGTTTACGGGTCGTCTTTCTTTTTAACAACCGGATTCCATGATAAACGTAAAATATAAGATTAGGATCTTGCATCAGCGTCGACTATATTTTTTGAATTGATTATATAAGTTGAAGAAGCTATTTAGGGCTATTTAGTTTTAGATTTTAAGTGAAATTTTTTATAAATTCTTTTTTGGCTTCGATTTTGTTTTGCAATTTGAAAAAGTAATAACGATTAGTTAAAACAAAAAAAAAATTGAATTATTCTCATAAAAAAATCTGTGGTTTAGCTGAAAATTATGATTAAAAATATTTTATCGACAAAATTTTATTTTATATACCATAAATATCAGATTTAATTAATAGACAATATTTTGGGTTATTTAAACAAAATATTATACTCTTCCTATCAAGATGCTGAAGTTTGAGGAGCATTCCTGTTTTTATTTAAAACACACAAAATAAAAGTTAATGCTTCGCCATTACTAGATTTGAGTATATATATATATATATATATATATATATATATATATATAGAGAGAGAGAGAGAGAGAGAGAGAGAGAGAGAGAGAGAGAGTAAATGAACACAGTTGAAACTTTGATAAAACATTAACAAAATGAATATTACGAAACTTCACAAAATTTAACCTTTCTCTTTTAACCCCATTCCCTTTCATTCCCTCATTTCGCTTTTCCTTACTTGTTTTCCTTTTATTTTTTCTCTTTTTCTTTCAATTTCCTTCTCCCGTTTTCCCCTTTCACCTTTTTTCAATTTTGTTTTTTTTTTACCGATTTATTATCGTGGTTTACGATTAAAATTGTTAATTTTAATAATTTTAATTAGAAAAATTGATTTAGTTATCGGGTGAGTCAAGATAATAAAAAAAAACAATATGCCGCCTTATCAATTTAGGCCTAATTTTTGGAATAACTCTGTTGTTTGTCGTCGGATTTTACGCCTAGGTTGTTTTGTTCACAAACAAAAAAATGTTTCACGATTTTTATAATACAATACAATTTGATAAATCCTAAGATATTTAAGATTGAAAAATTGAAACGATCGCCGTTTTGAAATTTGTCAACGAAGAATATCGTTATTTTTTTTCCTAATAAAAAATATCAGTTTAAAATAAAGTACAAAATTTTACTTCGTTATCTCCAACCGTTCTTGAAAAATATTTTTTTTCTTAAAAAACACAAAATTCCTGACGTACAGAAAAATATGCGTTTACGGATCTACGTTCAGTGTAGATTTTTTCTTCAGTATCTTAAGTAGAATCGCTTCCTAGAGTTCGGCCTCACCTTTAAAGATATTCTGTATAACCGTCTACTAAAATTCAAAAACCGTTCGCCCGACGTAAATGAATCTTCTTACAATGTTTTTACCGGATTAGATTCAAGGGTAAATTTATGACGGTAACTAATTATTATTATCGGATAATATGTCTGATATTTAATTCACGCGATAATTTAATAATCGAAAGAAACCTCATCGAAGACTGACACGAGTATCGCCGGTTATAAACAATAATTTTGGGGTATAATTTCTCATCGATAAATTATAAAGAATTATGGATTCGCCTCCGATTTTGATGAAATTTAGAATATACCTTATTTTTGACGTAAGTTACTCGTTAAAATTGTAATTATGCGTTGAAAAGGCCTTTCACTCGAATTATGGCTCTCAAAATTTACATAATACGCTGGTAAAAAATTTCGTAATTTAGTACGGGTAAAATATAAATTATTTCAAAATTATTTCACAGGGGAAGTGTCATATTCGATTTAAATTAGCTAGGTACGATGATATAATGGTACGTGTAATTCTGAAAAGAAGGTATTGAGGAAACCGCTTCGCTACTCTTTTTTTTAACAAGTAAGCCTTTTTTGTATTTTTATAATGGTTTTGACGTTTTGGGAATTTGTATTTGTTTTTTTATAAACCGGGGAGATGACTACTGACATTAAGCTTAAGGATTATATATTGTAAAAGTATAAAGAAAAAATTAAAGAAAAAAGGACTCGTTATATTAAGTATTAATGATAATAACAAATGGAAATAGGGAGTTGTGCAGTTCCACAGTGCCTATACGCGAGCCGCCACTGCTTAGGTGCCTAACAAATAAAACAATCGTTTTATTTGTTGTTAATATGTGAATTTATATTTTTCAAATAACCGCCGTTTTATAGAATCATTTTTACTTTAAAATGACTAGACATCGTTTTGATATAACGTAATAAAAATCTTTGCTGATGATAAATTTTAAATCTACATGTATAAATGTTATTTTAAAAGTTTCTGCAAAACAGAAGACGGCATTTGTCATCTTTGAACGGGTGTTATTAACGTTATATCGAAATAAATATTCTACTCGAAGATGATTTTTAAAATAAAAATTTCAAAAGTTAAGAAATTGAATAAATAAGACAAAGAGAGATACGTAATTATTTTAAAGTTTTCACGTAATTAAATATGTCTAAACGTCTACTAAATTGGCCGCTATTCTTTATACTTTAATATAGTATATAAGAAAATTCATACGACGAATTAAACAGAAATGTACGATTACAAATAAAGCGTATTTAATCTATTATCGATAAATAAATTAATTTTATTTAACAAATATAAAATAAATATATACTTACAATATAATAGATTCATAACGCGTGTGTTCATATCAAAGCAGAAACACATTAATAAAAACTGACTACACTCATCGAGAGTTGAAATTAAAACGTACGCAGTACTAGACGTCTACCGACCCGAAAATTGCCGAGTAATCATGAAAACAACAGCGTTCATAGCGGGATTTGAAAGAACGAAATACAGTTAACAACCGACTACCTTTTAACAACGTTCTAATGCAGACACACGTAGAGTGAATAACGTTGTTACTTCATAAGGGTATTAATTATACATAGTTACGTTTAGTTGATAATACGATTTTGTTTGCTATTTTATAGAATTATTTACTTTATTACATATTAAAAATTTTAACGATATAATCGCATAATTTGTTAACGAGGATATTTTAATGTTTAATTACCGCAATAATTTTTACGCATTAATTACACCGTCGACCTGACTTGTATACCGACTCGGGTTCTTTACAACTGAACGGAATAACTGCTGGGATAAACTTAGACCTCTTTTAAGAAAAAATTAATTAGCGGTTAAAACGTAAAATAGTTAATTTAATAAATTTCCGATCGTTTATTTTGAATAAATCTTTATCATTGTATTTTTTACAACTGACGTATTTAGAATAAAAAAAATTATTTTATATTCTAAATATCTTTTGCCGATCTCCGTAGCGGTGCGGTAGGGTTACAGCCTTTCACTTGGAAGTCCCAGGTTTGAATCGAATCCCGGTCGGGAACAGTATTTTTCATACTCTACAATATTCCGTTTTCATAGGAAAAAATGATCAAGGTAGTCGGTGCCCGTCATCTCAAAAAAGAAAAATTATATATATTACCGTAATAAATTTTTATTTTGTATTTACTCGCCTATATTTTCATTTAAAAATTCGTCTTAGATGTTCAGAAATAGATTCTCACAAAGTCATGTGACTGAAACAGAGTTTTGGCGTTAACAGTCGGATCGATTTTGATACTTTTTATATATTTATACAATATTTTGGCGTTTTTGACTCAAAACATCTTTAAAATCACACCGAAACTTACGGGTACCAGAACAGAAATTTGTAGCGTAACGAAAAGGTCTGCATCGTCCAGCCTTAACAACTCCCTGACTATTAGTCTCGTGCGGTGTCATTTTATAACTTACTCGGTCAGCTCGCCGATAGGAATTTGAGTTTGCGTCACTGGTGAGCGGGTTGGCGGGAAGGGAGCACAGCACAGATCGACCAAAACTGGCGCTCTCGCCCAATTCCATTCGGTGTAGCTGACGATTTAGATGTGATAGCGCGGGGATTCGTGTGTCTGCGTTTAGAGTTTTTCGAGATAGATCGATTTATGTAATAATAAGTGTATTTTGGACAATATTAACGTGTAAAAAAGTACAAAAATTCAATATGTCAGCCTCAGCCCGCGCAAAAGCCAGTCGGAAATATAAATTACGCATATCGTCGGAAAGGTACCGCGCACAGGTACCCCAGTGTCCGGTACTGAGAAAGCGAAACTGTTTCGGGAACGTCGCAAAGCCGACACGGCGCGCTCAGTGAACGACGCCGACGGCGCGAGCACCTCTACCGCTGCTTATTATACGTTACGCTTCTTACTTCTCATATCACATAACGATGTTGAACAAAATTGTCGTCGAATATTAATCGAAATAAATATCGTGTAACATTTAGCGTCTGTTTCATGTTAAAATTAAATTTAGTACGCAATCGATGTCTCCTCGTTTTTGTTTCGATCCGATACACTAAAAGCGACTCGCTGACATACAGACCGACTAATTTATCTGTAGAGTCGGCCAAACGAAGGGACTAAAATTTTCCATCGGAGTCTTTCAGTTTTATTCAAAAGATACGACGGTGGCTCTCCCATCGGTCGGTCTGTAGCTCGGAGGAACTTCATCCAAGGTCTGTAATGTTTCACATTAAACCAACAGCCGTACGCCCCGACTCAGCTCCACCCGATTTTTTTTAAAGACTTTATATCTAGGGGTGAGTTTATCCCCTTCCTAAAAAAAATATAAAAAATTAGATTTTTTTTTCAAAATTTTTCTTTGGATATTTGACGTACATTACGATGATGATAAAATCTGGCATAACTGACGTAACCAGTGAAATTCGTCGCGTCTCACCGCACTTAAAACATTTTTCACGATTTTCAGCTTAGGAATACATCTTATAAGATATTTTTTATAATAATAATTAAATTACATTATAAATATAACTTTAATTTTTGTACTTTTTTACGCGGTACCGTTACGAGAAAATTAAAATGTAAAAAAGAGAAAAAGTATTTAATAAATAAATTATTTACATTTTATGCCAAAGTATAAACTCGGCATTTGGCAAAGTACAAACTTGTTGCAAACTTTCTCGCGACATTTTTATCGGAATAAAAAACATCATATCGCATATATATATCAGGGAAATTACGAGGGAGCTGGGGAGAAAAAAGTGAATCTGTTAAAATAACGTAGTCCATTATGTCCAAAACAAAAACAAAGAGGTACAATGAAATGTAACAATTGATATTCACATTAATAAATATCATATACATCTTACAATCTTGTTTAATCGGCTGTTATTTAATCCCTCTCAGCTTTCTTGTAAGAATACACTTTTATTACAGCATATTAAAATGATTATACGGCTGTTATAAAAATACTAATAAAACAAATTAACTATGAATAATCGTATTAAAAAATTTCTAAAATATTAATCTAAATAAAAAAATTGTTTAATGGAAAACCGAATAGTTAAATCGATTTTTAACGTTTATAACTTATTTTAAGATTATTTCTTATTACAGGTAAGAAAAAAGTACCCACCGGGTCGGTCTAGTGGTGAACGCATCTGCTGGTATAACAACGGAATTGGAATGCAATTAAATCCGTCTTAAATTCACTATAATAATAATATACAAAAATTGAAAAATAAGAACCGAGACTAAAAGTGACCCTTTTAAAAACAAGCCCGATTAGAAAGATCCAGCAGCAAGGGACTCTGTCCAGGCTCTGCGATAAAGTAGGGAGTAATAGACTCCTGCCAACTTTGCATTCCATTCCATTCCATGAACGCATCTTCCCAAATCAGCTGATTTGGAAGTCGAGAGTTCCAGCGTTCAAGTCCTAGTAAAGCCAGTTATTTTTACACGGATTTGAATACTAGATCGTGGATACCGGTGTTCTTTGGTGGTTGGGTTTCAATTAACCACACATCTCAGGAACGGTCGAACTGAGAATGTACAAGACTACACTTCATTTACACTCATACATATCATCCTCATTCATCCTCTGAAGAATTATCTAAACGGTAGTTACCGGAGGCTCAACAGGAAAAAGAAAGAAAGGTAAGAAAAAAGTACGTAAGACCGGTTTAAAACTTATATATTACAGGTATAAGTTTTCTTATTAAAGGTTTTTAACATTCGTAATTTATTTTAGTTTTATCGTATAATTACTACAAAATTTAGTTTCATTTTCTCTCTTTTTATAGATCGATTGCTACTAAAATATTGTTACAGTACTAAAATTTTGGTCAACGAAGCAAAGAAGTCGGCTTTAAATGTATCATCAGATGTTATGCGACAAGTATACCGTAATTTCTGACTCGTCAGACACAAAATGTACAGAAAACGTTTTACAACTTTAATCGGCGTGATTATACATTTACGCCGATTAAATATACTTTGCCGCGATTATTAATTACTACTTCTTTGGTTATTATACAGTAATATTTTACAATAAAATTAAAATAAATTACAAATGTTAAAAACTCTAAACAACTGTAAAAATTAATTTTCTAATTTTTTTTAATTTTATTTAATTTACTCGACCGGTTGTTTACGAAGCAAATTTTTATTAATTATTTTTATTTAAATCAAATTTTCTTTTTTACTTTTACCGATATTACTTAAAATTCAGAGAATATAGGATAGAACAGTTTTTGGATATGCTATACGATTTTGTCAAAGTATTAATTAAATAGTTCAAACCCGTACTCATCTCTTTAACGATGTCTCCTCGTGAAACCGTTACTTTAAATGTATAATGTACTAAATTCTGTTTTCCAATTTAAAAATATCCCCAGAAGTTTAAACGTTATAGTACGCGCGAAGAATGTAGTTCCTGAATGCTAGAAGTTTAATTTATTTTTCGCATATATGCGAGCGTGCCTATGAATCTTAGTTTTCGTACTTCTCTTATTCAGTACTAAATGCAGGTAGTATACAGAGCGTTAATAAAAAAACGAAAATAAATGAAATGAAGAAAGAAACTTTATACTTGCACATGTCCAAACACGTTTAGGTTACAGGCTATCCTTTTTGTATTTTTAACTTAAAATTTTTTTCAGGTACGGGTAGTCATATCGCGATGATGTTTTTTGTACTGCTGGGGTACTTAGAGGTTTAAATTTACAAAAATAAAAACGTAATCTCTCAATCCATCGCAAAATGGTGGTCTTGTAATAATTTTTATTGTTAATATCTTTGTGACGGCTGTTTTATTTAAATGTTGTAACAAAGAAAGTGAAGGGTATTGCGAAGAAAATGACATCTTATTTATTCAAATCCATTTTACGATGACAAAGTTACGGCAAAAATTCTTGAAGTAACTCGCACTACAAATAAAAACCGGTTTTCATTTTCTCCCAAAGAAAATAAAATAACTTGACGTTATCCCAACCGGAATAATTTTATTAATGTTACTTTGTAATAGATTAATAATTATGAAAATATTACGATAAAATAAAATATCATTGAAACCGTGAAAATATTACTTAATATTTATCGTGTAGTAGATTGGATTTGTTAAACATATCAGATTGTTATAGCACATCTAGAAGTTATTCAAAAGGCGTATAATGTAACGCGACTTTTTATAAACTACTTTTCAGGTTTTTCTGATAATCGGTTTTATTTATTATTATATCACGACCGTATAGCATTGTTTCAAAATAATTTAACGCTGTAAAATTCTCATAATTCATCCGATTCAACACCTACCGACGACATAATTAGGAAAAAGACAAAACCGCAACACTTATTACGATTTCCCTATCGAATATACATAATGTATTTTTCACAGCGACAAAAAGAATTTCATTAATTTATTAATATATTGCATCTGTCTCGGTCTTTCTTATGTCAGCGACACGTGTAAAATACTTGACGTACAAAAGGTTCCGGCCAGATTTACTTTTCTGAACACAAGTTCCCAAGTTTCTTTGATAAACAGATTAAAATTATCAACCTGTAACGGAATAGGATCGGTATTCTGATGGAGAATAGTACATTTGACTTGGAAAATAATGTATCGCTTCTCTTTTTCTAGTAAGCCTGGCATAACCCCCCGGGTCGGCCTAGTGGTAAACTCGTCATCGCAAATCAGCTGATTTCGAAGTCGAGAGTTCTAAGGTTCAAATCCTAGTAAAGACACTTATTTTACACGGATTTGAATACTATCGTACATCGATACCGGTGTTCTTTGGCGATCGGATTTCAATTAACTATACGTCTCAGGAACGGTCGACCTGAGACTGTACAACACGACATTTCATTTACATTCATACATATCGTCCTCATTCATTCTCGGAAGTAATACCTGACTCTGGTGGTTCCAGAGGCTAAACAAAAAAAAGAAAAAAGCAGATCCCAAAGTAAGTACTGTTATCGTGAAAAATTTCGGTTTTCAGATTTCAACAGAAATATCCATTTTGACCATCCCTGAATCCATTTTGATTAGTTTCGGCATGACATCTGCACGTACATATGTACTTATCATAACTCAAAAACGATTAGCCGCAGGATGTTGAAAATTTGTATTTAGGACTGTTGAAACAAAAGCGTCAAAAAAAGCCAATAATCCAAAAAAATTGGATTTTGGATCTTTTTTTAACTGTAGTAATAAGCCCTCATCGAGAGCTTTTCAACTATATATGTAGTTATTATCATTTTCAGTGGTACTTATTTTCATCGGTTCCAGAGTTATAGCCAAATAAAATTTTAATTAACGAAATACTTGGATCTTACAAGAGGAAGGCACATCGGTTCGAATCAGACTTCATCTGGTTTTTTAACTTTTTTTTAAAATTTAAATATATTGATTTATTAATAATTATTAATCCCTAATTGTAAAAAAATGTTTACGATAAATAATAATTCAAAAATAATAAAAAAAGAATATAAAAAATTATTAGTAAAATAAAATTTTATGTACTTTTAAAAATGCGTATATGTAATTTAATAGGCGTACAAGGAAGTCATGTGGGATCCACATCAGATTTTTTATCACAGCTGTAAATAAATGTAAAACTTAAGAGTTA
Organism: Lycorma delicatula; assembly: GCF_047948215.1. NCBI lineage: Eukaryota > Metazoa > Arthropoda > Insecta > Hemiptera > Fulgoridae > Lycorma > Lycorma delicatula. The sequence continues at coordinate 7,338,338 of NC_134455.1, read as the reverse complement.
ATTGTAAGCTGCAAAAACAAACGATTAGCAGATTTCTTCCTTCCAGTACTAATACGGATTACTTGTGAAAAGCAGAAATCTATAAACTGATGTTTAAAAAAAATCTGATTTCATAAGTTAAAAATACGCCTTTACTTCAAAGACTAGCAAAGCAGCGCTAATTTCGATGGCGGATCAGGCCGCCAGGAAAATATTTTTATTGTGGTAGAGGAGAAAATAAGTTTGTGTTAACTACGGATTTGTTTTAATTTGATATTTTGTATTAACTGTGGATTTCATACTGCTGGATAGTCTTCATTCGCCTGCAAAGCAAATTTGTTAAGTTTTATCAACAGAGTAAATACTCACATTTGCGGATGATAGCATAACAGACCAAATTTTTTTAGAGAATATTTAGTCTATTTTACATTAAAAACTTAAGATATAAATGTATTAATTTTCAATTATTAAAGAAAAAAATCAATATAAAAGTTCAATGACCTTCAAGGTCTGGCAATAGGGAAGATCATATATTTATCGATTTTGAACTACTAGCAAAATTTAGAAATATACGTAGGCTCATCTCCTCGGTAGAGCTTTTATAGAGTTGCTTTTTTCTACCTCTTATCCTTTCTATTTGCGTAAAAAGATTCCGGTATAAAAAAATATCGGTAAGCGAATCGTTATTCTTTAACGGTACAATTTTAAACTATATTACAAACAAATCCGGTCACGGAATCAAGCAGTTCAGTAGATAAATTTATACTGTTAACTGAAACGAGTAATTTTACAACAAAAACGCATTTAAAAACAAAAAGTCACAATACCGGTTAAGCATTTTTTGTGTTACTTTAAAAAATTATGTTCTGTGGACTACGTTATCGTAACTGAATTTCATTTTCTATAGATTACTTTTTTCAAAAAAAAAAGCCAGTCGATATAAAAATAATTTTTTATTTGATCGGTAAAAAAAGGCACAGGTCCAGGCCTAATAATATAAGATAATCGCTACGATGAACGTAATGAATTTTGTAGCGTGAGAAAACTGCTGACCAAGACTTGTATCTGGAAACTCCAGATAAAAGGCAGACGCTACCGTTGTGCCACAGAAACCCGTGGCGGTTAAGATAATAATGAATTTAAAATAAGATAACATTGATTGTTGACCGATGAAAAAGCGATACATACAGGTTAACAGAAAAGGTAAGCGCTTAAGGATAAAAGAAGTGTTACGAGATATAAAAGTCGGATGAAGAAGATGAGAAAGGCAGTTGACCGGCGTGAGACGCGACTGGCTTAATGAATGTGAAGATGGAAGTAAAATCTCTGTTAAATATTTAATTTAAGAAACTTTTAATAACTGGAAAACCGTGAAAGATATAACTTGCCGAAGAAAATAATGAACCTCGCTAAAGAGACGTATAAATGTCAAGTCATTCACCCAGGAAAGTCGACCGAGAGATTTAGAGTAAATACAGGACAGATAGCACTGAGTACTGCAATTTTGCATACTTCTAACGGCAACTGATGATTTACTGACGTAGGCGACTTAATATAAAAACAGAAGTATAAGGTGGGGTTCATTCAAGAAAATTTAGAATCTGGACTTGCCACCAGTCTAGTACATAATTTTGTTAATGTGACACAGACAAAATAAGTCAGTTTAGAAAAGGATTCCAGCAAGTACAGCTACCATATGATTAATTGAAGATAAATCTAAATCTTTTTGTGTATAAATTTAGTTAGCCGACTGAAAACAAGATGTCCCAGTAAATTAGTACTCTATTATTTGCAAACGATTTGGAACGGTTATCAAGAATTCAGGTCGTGTAGTGTTTGCGAATGACTAAACGTTTTTGAACCGAATCGTTATGCTTTGAGAAGGTGTAAATGGTATATTTAATCGGTGAATTTAAAGCGATCTACATATGAACAAGGGGAATTGTAATTCTCTTTTCACTCGTTAAAAGAATCTTCCTTATTGTAGTCGTACAACAAAAAAAATTGTTCTAAATCTTGTCATTAATGCAAGAGAATTTGATTTTTTTTAAAATTCATTTCATTACTGATTTACAGATGTGCGGTTTTCAACAAAAGGACGGGGTTCTTTTTTGTAAGGGAAGATACATTAGCATACTTTTATAACACCCCCTTGTACAAAATGGGATTGTATATAGCTCTGGGAGCTTTAAAATCCATATCATCATCAAGTCACTCTCATACAGTGTGTCCGACATAGGTCTCAAATTTGCTTCAGGCATGACTCCGATGTTTTCCATTGTACCCCCTGTTTCCCCAAGTATTCAATGTTGGAGGCGATGCAAACTTTCTTTTTCAAATGAAGTAGCCTTCGCGATGAAAATCGGTGCTGTTGCAGCGGCTGTCAATGTGGTCTTTTTTGCCTCTTATTTGTTGAAAAAGAAATAGAAAGTAAGATTTTGCAGAAAGTGATAGATAGTTTTTTCAAACAGAGTTAAGAAAGGTAAGTAATTTTATTAAAATACGGCATATGAATTGCCGGAGTTAACGAACCGCTCAGTAAGCTGATGTTTTGAAATATATCGTATGTGCAGCCAAGTCATGAGCTTCAATTCAGAAGGTATTAATAAAAAGTAATTGACGACATTTATGTACACACTGCGCAAGATGCAGAAAATTTAAGGCTTTTTTAATTTGTATTATTTAAAAATGCAATGACAACGTAAGACTGGTTTTTCAAATTAAAAGTATTTAATTGTATTTTAAATAAATTGAAAGAAATGCAAAAGATACTTTATCTACACTTTTACTGTTGTAGTTGTTATTACAAGGAAACATTGTGTCGGAGTCTTCTTTGATCTTCAGAATGCTTTCGATATGACCTGGCGACATGGAGTAATGCTCCAGATACATGAATGGGGCATTCGTGGCAATCTGCCAGTTTTAATCAGCAACTATATGAACGACCGTACTTTCCAAGTACGCGTCAACAATGAATATTCATCTGAAAGAAGCTTGGGAAATGGCATACCACAAGGTTCACCGTTGAGCGGTACCTTGTTTACGATCGCCATTAATAAATTGATATTAGCCATTCCAGTAGAAATCAGCAAAAGCTGATGATTTGGCAATTGTGTATGCCAGCAACAAGACTGCTTTAGTAAAATACAAATTACAACGAGCGAATGACGCTCTAAATGAAGTTGCAACGAATAATGGATTCCAATTTTCCCCAGAAAAAAGTGCTGTGTACACTTCTGTAGGAAGAGAATTCCTCACCAAAGTCCTATTTTGATAATCGAAAATAATCCAATACAATATAAGGACAATGTGAGATTTTTAGGACTGGTACTGGATAAATCCCTTACGGAGAGATTACATATACAGGACTTGAGTGATAGGTGCAAAAAAGCCTTAAACATTATAAAATGTTTATCGAACATCAATTGGGGCTCGGATAAAGAAATATTATTGAGACTATACAAGGCATTGGTACAATCTAAACTAGACTACGGATGTATTGTATATTCATCCGCTAGGAAGTCGCATTTAATAAAGTTAGACGTAATTCATAATAGCTGAATAAGATATGCGACAGGCGCTTTCCGCACAAGTCCGGCGACTAGCCTAATGTCCGAAGCCGGAATAATGCCACTACATTATATAAGAGAGATCCTTTTGTTAAGATATGCAGCAAATATATAGGCTTTTCCTGCCCATATAAATAAAAAACTTTTTAACAACCATCCTTTGGCTGCATTATATGAACATCTTGCTACCTATTCCAGACCGGCCGGAATTAGGTACCACGAATTAAGAAGAATACACGAAATTGCAATTCCGGATACATTAGCAACGTTTGGAAAGTACTGAATTCAAATTCCGGTCAGGATCGATTTTTTTTTTCGTATAAAATTTCAATCGTTTATTTTCACGCTTATATAGTTAATTAATTTATCGACTAAAAAAATAATAAAATCTTGAAAGTAGAATCGAGAGTAGTATCGACGTGGTAAATTCACCAGAATAATAAGTACAAAACAAATAGCTCAATAATCTTCTTATCGACATAGATAACAAATTTTTCAAAATTTGGGAGATATAGGAGAGGGGTCTTTTAGTTTAATGAAATATAATCGAAAAAATAATCGGTCACGATTTATTTAATGTAGAAATGAATTTACAAATAATCTACATAGATAATCTATATTATTTAATCTATAGTATTTAATTTCCGATGAAATATAGCATCTTTCATCAGAAATTCCAGTACCTCTGTTTTGACGCGCTTCATTTCATACAGAAGAAATTTATAAATTGAAATCGCTAGAAATTAACTTGAAGTTTTCAATTAGTTATCATTTTTTATTTTAGCTAGTATTTAACGAAGAATTCGCTAATTAACTAAATTACATTAAAGCGGTTGTTTTTGAGAAAAAAATTAGAGCATATGTTTAGCATAACACCGATTATGTAAAATCAAAGAGTGCGCCTACGAAGTTCTATTCCTATCCCGATGTAATTAAGTATAAAGTTGTTTTCGTCTAGACGGTAAAATTATTTCAGACGGTGACAGGACAACAGACCTGTATTAAATCTACAAATATTTTGCACTGATAATGCATTATACAATTAATATCAAGGAAGGTTAAGGATGGAAATACATCGATAAAAAAATAACTCTTATAATACCGGATAAATCAAAGAAAATAGAGGTAAAACTTTAATTAGAGCGACATATAAAATAAAATTGGATGCGGTGAGTCTATATTAGTTCTTAGAAATATTAAATATCTGCATAGATGATCGGTAGATTAAATAAAATTCAAAAAAATAAACAGCTAAAAGGCATTGAGCGCATATTACACAGCGATGAAAAAAACGAATTAAAAAATCATTGAAAACGGAATATTATTTTTTTCTGTAAAAGATAATATTTTAATTAAATTAACGGGGAAAAAGATTTAACTAGATCTTATTAAGAACAACAGCAGAAAAATAATTAACTCCTTTCTTGTACTCCAAAGAACAAGTAAACAGTTCTATAGCCCGATTCGATAAAATACAGGTAATTTTGTTTTTTTTTTTTCTTTAGAATAAGTGACTACCGAATAGTGTGATGTTAAATAAAAATACAAGGATAAATTAGTATTTATCGTACAACGGTAAAGATGTTTGTTACTTACGAGCGCAAAAGAAAGAGCACACGGGATACATTTGTTTCTTGAAAGCCTTTCATTTTGATGAAAAAGGAATGAAATAAATTTTAATCGATACATTTAGGTGATTTTTCTTACTCGTCAGATTATTATTTTTACAGAAAATTCTGCGAAGAGGGTTAAAATTAACGATAACATTTTGAGGCAGATTATTAATAGGCGGTTAAGAAAAGCAAAAGAACTAAGGGGGTTTCCTACGTTCTATAATTTGGAGTAGGGACTACATTTCTATGGATGTTATAACGGAGAAATAAAGAATATCTGATGTCAGTAATGTGTGACCGTAATCGGTTTTAAGTAATTCCTTTATTATCGTAATAGCTATGACGACTTAACAATAAGCCATAAATCTTCGGTAGAGGGACGGCTGAGAAGGTTAATCTTAACACAAATTTTGAGTTAGGAGTTTACCTCCTTTATAACTAATTACCTAAAAGGAGGAGAAAATACACCTCGTATTGTTTGCTTTCATAAGACTATATTTACATTAAATATATTTCCTAGATAGGCTTGACGTTAAGATTAATTATAATTTTTACGTTCGAAGAACCAGACATGGACACTAACATCACAAAGCAGTGATGTTTACTAACCCACCGAATCGGTCTAGTGGTGAACGCGTCTTCCTAAATCAGCCGATTTGGAAGTCGAGAGTTCTAGCGTTCAAGTCCTAGTAAAATCAGTTACTTTTATACGGATTTGAATACTAGATCGTGGATATCGGTGTTCTTTGGCGGTTGAATTTCAATTAACCACGCATCTCAGGAACGGTCGAATTGAGACTGTACAAATACCTCATTTACAGATACATATCTCTCTGAAGTAATACCTGGACGGTAATTCCCGGAGGCTAAACAGGAAAAATAAAGAAAAAGATGGGTTACCCGAAAATGTTCGTTATTTATAACGAATCCTACGATTAGCCGTAGGATGTTGAAATTTTAGATTAGGGCTGTTGTAACATTAATTGTGGACCACACTTTTCGATTGCGATCGAAATTAAAATAAAATTTTAATTTATGAAATGTTTGGATCTTAAAGGGAAGGCTCATCGATTCCAATCACACTTCATAACGTTTTTTAATTTTTTTTTTTTTAACTTTCATTTTTTTAGTTTAAATATATTGTTTTAATAATTATTAACCCATTATTTAAAAAAAAATTACAATAATAAATACAGTAAATTACAATTCAATAATAATATATATATATATATGAAAAAAAATCAGAAGTTATTAGTGAAATAAAATTTTATGGAATTTTAAAAACGTGTATATCTAATAGATTTGGTGAAGTATCTGATTATTTAATATTAATTGAAAATTATAATTTATAATCGAATTATTTTTGGATTTTCTACTTTAATTTCTGTTTAATTTTATCTACATTAAAGTTAATTACAGAGTGACTGAAAAATAGACTCTCATAAGAACAACATATACACTCAGACGTGCATGCCCGATCTTTAATAAGGTGCAAAAAATTAGTATCTTTTAGTTCATTACTCTTCTGATATTGTCGCACAATATTCTTGCCAAGTCGGAGCTGATCATCATTTCGTTTCTTTGTTTTTTTGTTGGCGATCGTTTAATCGCTCTTTGATTTCATATAATTCGTTATATTATACTTAAAAATTTACGGGCGATGCAGTGTATATAGATATTTTGAATTAAAATTAATAGAAAAATGAAGAACGGCAAAGTTAAGATCGTCCAAGGTGAAACGATAATCGATAGAAAAATATCATTATCGGCCATAATGATGTACCGCAACGAAAAGTAACAGAAAATTTTGAAGAAATGAAGCTTCAGTATATCGGTAACAAACACGCGGATGAAAAATCGCTCGATCAGGAGAAAGAGTTAATAGATACTAAGTCGATAAGGGGAAAAGCACAGATCAGGAATATTCTAACATCAGGGTATGGAGTAGGGAAAATTAGTAATCTCAGTTAATTTTTAAAATTTCAAAATACGATTTTGTGTTCTAAAAATTCAAAAAATAAACGATATATGGGATGTATCTTATTTAGAAAAAGTAGGGCTAAGAGAGTAGTAATCGACTGTATGAATAATATGTAACTGATATTTTATGCGACTGGAAAAGTATCAACAAAAATTAGAATAAGGAAAAACAAGTTTTTTTTGTCTTCAGTCATTTGACTGGTTTGATGCAGCTCTCCAAGATTCCCTATCTAGTCTAGTGCTAACAAAACGTAATGGAAATATTTATGTTCATTTGAAATAATATCGATCGAGAAATAAATTGTGAAGATTTTATTATTTAATCTAGCGATACACAAGTAAGAATTGTAAATATGTTTAGATGTTTAATGAAAATTTAATTAAACGGAGATGCAGTATTTTTTGTCAAGTGTGCCGCAAAAGGAAAAAATAAAAATTATTAGGTATGTGGTCAAGGTCGCAGACAGCAACGTCGCCAGCAGTTTTGTCAATTTCGCAATACCGGGCTAGAATTTGTCAACAAATGAATGAACGTTGTAATAAACAACATACCAACGAATTACACACGCAAGATTATTATTATAATTCTGTGTGGACGATGTTACCAGTCTACCGACCAGTTCTGTTCGTGCTGGCGTCCGTTAGCAGTGTAATTTTTTTGTTATCGATAAATCATCGGGCTAAGCTCTTTACAAGATTCAAGTTATATAAATACTTTATTTAATTCTAACTTACTGTTCGCGGCTGTTTCTGAATTGTCGGAATATAATAAAAAAAGGTAAAATTATATTTTATTATTTTTGTATTTGCGAATGTAATGTGTGTTCGATGCAGAGTGTAATATTTTCAGTTTAGTCTTCTGTTCTTGTAGCGTAAATGTTATTTACCGTATTGTTTTCCTTTATTGTAGTTGACGCGTAAACTCTTCTTGCGATTCTGGTATATAATTATAAATTTAACAAACTTTAAATAGCGTTTATGCGACTTATTATTATTTTCTTTTATCTTATATAGAAATAACCCACTACTTTACGCAAGAAAGAGTTGCAGGAATCCAGATTTTTAGACGTTAGTGAATTAAATTTTTATAAGGCTTATATTTATGTATTGTATTGTAATCAGCAGCTCCCGGGTATTTTTGGGGGAAGGAGGAGTTAGTATTTAGCATATGCAAGCGTATTCCTGGAATAGTAGTAATTCTAAAAGATATTACGTTAAAGTCTATGTTTTTTATTTTTATGTAATTTATCTTTCTTTAGTCTTGTACTTGCTAGATAGCATTGGCTGAGATGCGCAGAGCAGCATGGCGCATCACCTGACCCCTCTGCACCAATAGCAACAGAGAAGGGAAGCGCAGCTGGCCTGGCAGCACACACACACACACACACATACACATACAGACTCAAAGGCGAAGAAGCATCCAAACATAAATGTCTACGCACCAAATTTATATTAAAATTAAAAACCGTAAAATTCTACAATAAATCACAGAATCGTGATCAAATCACTTGTAAAATTGATCAAATCACTTGAAAATGTTCACAAAAATATACTCTATGCCCTAATACTAATCGAGTAAATATTTAATTAATAAATATTTAATAAAAAACATAAAACTGAGGGACGCGAAAACACGTGGTTTTAATACGGCCCTCTTACCTAAAATATATCCTTCTTTACATGTGAAAAAGATATTGTTTTAAACGGTTAATTACTTAAGAGTTAAAAACTACATGAAGTTAATAAACGAACCCGTAATTTAAATGTTAATGTTAATCGGAAAAACAAATAAAACAAATTCGTGTGTACAGATTATTAAATATATAATCGAATTTTTAATTTCACCCTTAACTGGGCCCCGCAAAGTGTAGTCTCACCCACGAGTGCGTGTCATTAATTAAAATTTTATTGGGGGCTATAACTCTGGAACCGATGAAAACAAGTACCGCTTACGATATATCGTAGAAAACCTCTCGATCAGAGCTTATTACTTCGGTTAAGAAAAAGTCCAAAATCTAATTTTTTAAAATTTTGGCTTTATTTGGACGCTTTTGGTTCATCCGATTGTAATAAAAAGGGGAGGTGCACAACTAGATGTGTTACAACAGTTTTAAATCCAAAATTCCAACATTTTACGGCCAATCGTATTTGAGCTACGCGAGGTAATTACGTACGCACATACATATGTACAGACGTCACGCAAAAACAAGTGAAAATGGATATTTCCGTTGAAATGTGAAAACCGAAATTATTCGCGATTACAATACTTCCTTTTAAGTAAAAATAAAAGTTGTAAATTATAAGTAAAAAATAACTAAAACACTTTAAGGAATATATCTTATCGATCCTAATAACGGTAAAATTATATAAAAAATAACCCACAGTATGAGATGAAAGTCGCGGGCATCCAAAATGATATAATGAACTAAGTTTTGATAAGACTCGACGCACAGAATTTTATATAAATTTAAAAACATTAGATTTAGATAAAATTAATTTGTCACCTGTTAAAAAGAAAAAAAAATTATTACTAGAGAAATATCTATTAGAATTTTGTTATCGCATTTAATTTTGGTAATGTAATGTAGAATATTTAAATCAAGATCACTCGCTACCAGAAAAACGTTTATTATTATTTAAAAAATATATATTTTCAACGGAAAATGTTAACACACTTAAAAAGCGCGTATCATTTTTTTATAATAAATAATAGAATCCGTATTTATAATTTTTCAGATTTTTCTTTCAGCGGTAAATCGATTGGTTCTCTGATGCGTGTAATTTTCACGCGAATAAATAACAACCGACTTAGATTTTTTAAAAGGGGTGAAGGAAGGTAAAAAAAAAAAAAATTGCCCCTGCCTCCGGTTAATTACTAAAAAAACATAAATAAAAATAATAAATTTAACGAGATACGATGTACTGCCAACTCCAAGATTAAAAGAACCGAGCCAGGTTGAAACATAAAGTTCGATTGTTTTATAAAAATTTCCGTTTGATATGCAGATTTCTTTAATTTCTAAGGCGCTATAAACATTTTATAAAAACTCGGAATTCGCAAGCAAAGAAATCTACTTTTTTGCACCGCTCAAATTTATTCGTTATTACGGGCAATTTTTCTTGAAATAGATAAAAACGAATTGCCTTCCAAAAATTTACTAAGCATTTTTCAAAAAATAACATTTCAATGGATATAAAATTTATTTTGTTACGCAAAAATAACAAAAAAATTTAAAATATGAATCCGATTTACCTATCTTAAAATAATAATCGCAATCTTGACGGGTAATTTACAAATAATATCTAATTTTTCATCTAAACTATTACTTACAACCAGCTCGAACAATATTTATCGTTAAAATTACTGCTTGTAAACATTACAATTACTTTCTATTTTAACTTCAACTTCATTGTAATTACGGCAGCTATCCTATTAATTTTTTCCGTAATTCTAACCTAATTTTTTCCGAATTTAGAAATAATTGCAAATAAAATTACTGTTTACTCGCAGACGATAACAAACCGATGACAACGTTACTAATATGACACGATGGTGGATAAATTGAGAAAATGAAGAGGGAAATGATTATAATTTTATAAGGAATACGTTACCGTTCGTAATTTCAAAGAAAATCTGGTGGTTAATTGAAATCCATCCAAATCGTTTTCGGTAAACCGACCGGGTGTTTAGTGCTGAACGGATTTTGATGTCGGTTTTGCTTGCATTGTTTAATAAAGGTGTGATATTTGTTTGATACGTTTACGACCGTTGCCTATCAGTTTTACGTTCCTGTAGTTTACATAAATAAAAACTCCACTAACTCAAAGACGTAAAACTTCTTTTAATTTACGGTTATTATGAAAACGATATCCACCTTTCCTTTTCCTGATTGGGATGAGTTAATCGATCTACCGATGTATTTTGGATTTATTCTACCGAATGTTTTTTAAATCCCGTTAAAAAACGTAATAAATCTTTTAAAATGTTTAAACTTTCTACATCCGTTTATTAAATATAAAGGAATAATTAACGAAACGTTAATTGTGTTTTAAGCACGATCTGAAACAGAGTTCCAAAAAATTTGAGAAACTACGTTAACCGAATAAATTATCGTAAAATACGGTAAAAAATAAGAAATTATGATTACTCGTATCTTAAAAGTTATTTTGCGTATAATTTCTTAAAAATTATGTTGTTGCCTTTCTAGTATTATTATGTGGATTAAAAATTCCACAGTAGGAATAAATGTACATTTTTAACGTGGATAACCTGTATATATATATATATATATATATATATATATATATATATATATATATATCTGATACGAGATAGTAATAGCGTATATAAGTAATTTAAGTGTTTATTGTGGCAATTTTGAAACCGGGATAAAGTTGTACATATTTATTATGCAGCATTTGTATGCTTTTTATATTTACCAAATGTAAAAAAATATTGCGTTCTTGTGAAATAGTTTTCTCATTTTCGAGGTTTATTTATTAAATCGCTCGCTAATTTACGTAGCTTATATTGGATTTTACTAGAAGTTTCATTAATTTATTATACTGTTGTCACTTCTCTGTACAGCGTTTAAAAACAGCTGTCAAAAATGGGAAAATAGAATACGGGTCGAGTTGAAATTTAATAAAAATAAAATGTTGATACCAGTATTTTTAATAATATTCATTTTTTTTCTCTTTCCGTAGGGGGAGGAATAATCTCTGCCAGCCGCCGTCAGGCCAGCACTGACGGTAGTGCGGGGTTCTCCCCCTCTAAAAAACTGCCCCCTATCATGCAGGGGCCGGATCTAAGCCATATAGTATGTACAGTCCCTGCATGATCACACAGGCACTCTACTATCCAAATCCGTATGACCGGAAGGCGTCCCCTGGGGGCGATCGAGGAGCGACAACTCTCGAAAACATCTATGTCCAGACAGGAGCCGGGTAAATTCGTAGCCTGTGTTACCGTGCTTTCGCTCCACCTAGTTCATGACGTCGCTTAATAATATTCATTGTATGTACTGTTTAGATACGGCGTAAACAGTTTAACAAATATGTAACGTTAGAATTATAAGTAAATATGAAAAATTAGTAATTTCAGCGATTAACATTTCTCGACCGATAACGCAAAAGTCTATTTCGTCGAAATAAAGTTCAAATATAATTTAGGCAGACCAACAGGTCCTTTCGCCAACCGCGCGAGAAACCGAAAAAAGGATATTTTTATCCCTTTATAGGGGATTGAATAATACCGGAAAATATGTTCGCTAGGAAACATTTCTGCCCTTTGAATAAAATTTTGAGATACGGGATCCTTAAGGTCCACATCTCCTTGCCTCCTACACCTATCGTGACAAATTAATCGCCGTCACGTACAAAAAATCATCGTGCCGATTTCATCCAAATAGGTCCATCCGATCGAGAGATACCCGGTTTCTGGAATTCTTCATCGCTGAAATCGTGTCGTTTGGTTAGAAACAGACACGAACGGTAGCGGTTCGTAGCTAGCATTAACGAGGTTGATTTTCTTAGCCTTTTCAAGGCCGCGGTTAAAGTTTTCTGTAAAATAAAAGAACCGAAAACAAGAATGAATCGATAGCAGAAAGCAGGATAATAATCTAATTCTACATTTTATTATATTCAAGAATACGGCACACCGTTTCTAAGCACATTACGCTTAAAGGCGTATTCGGTTTAATCGAATAAATAATAAAATGTCAACAGATAATATTTTTTAGTAATATTAGGCGATAAAATGTCCGCTTAAAAACACTATACTCCAACGGCGGTTTATTTCAATTTCTATGTACGCAGAAACAAATACGTGATTAGTTTTTACTAATTATCTTCTCTTTAGCCCTTCTGATTTGGCGATCAAAGAGCCCTTGCTTTCCGCCGTCTTCTGATCGCTACTGAAAAGACAAATAAACACTTTAGTATTCCTTCCGCAGATGATCGAATTAGAGAAGCGAACGAAAAAGGAAGTTTCCGTAAACACGTGGCGTAAAAAAAACTATCTTCCGCCGGCACGCCAGGGTGGGCTCTGCGGGAGCGACAGTGCTTTCTCTTCCTGGCAGTTTCCTATGTGCGCATGCGCACAACAGCTAAACACCACGCCGCTGGAACTGTGAAGCGCACAATTCCGTACAAAGATTTTCGTATCTTTTTCATAAACTGGGGGATGGCTACTGACATTAAGCTTAAGGATTATTATATATTGTGCAAGTATAAAGAAAGAATTTAAGAAAAAAGGACTCGTTATATCTAAATGTTATCGATAATATTAAACGAAAACAGGTGGTGCTGGAGTCCACAGTGCCTATACGCGAGCCGCCGCTGGTCATAAAACACAAAGATTTTCAAAAATCCAGACACGCAAAATATGAGTCGTATTATTAAGTTTTTATATTAAAAAAAAGTCAAGGAAATTATATTCATTATTTATGAATATTTTCTTTAAAAATAAATCGCAATAGACGTAAGATTTAAATCGTAATGCGTTTCTGAAATACGATAATCAGAAGGACAAGGATTTTTTTGTCTTGAAATATCAATTCCCGGGCGTTTAACTTTAATATGACGAGATAGATTACTAGTCGTCGCACCGGCATAAGGTATTGATATACGGCAAAGATTACACAAGGCTTTTCCAGGGCTTGCTTCAGAAATGCAAGTCCAGATGCGACTTCTTTTTCTGCAGCTAACATTTATAACTTTAAAAACAAATTATTCTTTTATAAAAATACTTATATTATATCTACTTATGTACGATTTAAAAAAATAGAATACCGATAAATCATTTAGAAAAAATCGGCTTCTGAATATATAAACTGAAAAAAATATATATATATATATTAGTTTTAGTACGTCGATGACAAAACCGTTTAAACTACCTTTTCTTTCCATTTTAAACTATAAAGCCTTTTTTTCTTAATATTAGTACTTCATTAAAAATAATACTTCATTTTCGGATCAAGTTACGATAATATATCCGATAAATAGATATATAAACACATAAAAACAAGTTGTAATCTTAAACGTATTTCCATCTGTCCTTAAATAAGAAAAATATAAATTTGTTGAAATTTTTTCTCTCAGGATGCAAGCTTTTTAATACACAAACAAAAAAAAATCTTAATCTTTTACTAAATATATTGTAATGTAAATCGAAACTAATAATTTTTATTTTCCAAAGCTGTACGTAGAACAATCCAAAAAATCAGTTTAAATATCTCTTTTAACCGTTATCTTTTATTTATTTAACTTATAGCTTTTTTAAAGCAGAATAAATAGCAAGCTCGTTTTCATTTTCACAAGGGTTATTATTAAATTGATACGACGTAAAGTAGCAGCAAACGAAAAATCTGTCACAATAGAATGAAGTTAAGTCAGACTATTCTCATGAGATATTTATTAAGGGGCTGATTGAGGCCGCTGAAGGAAAAATATTTAACGATTATAATAGACTACGTATAATATAATCTCTTCTTTTTCTTTTTTACAATCTTTTATAATCTTTGCTGATGATATAATTAACGGTAACTCCGGTAAAGATTCGTCGATACTAATTATAATACCGTTACGTGTAACAAATTTCAAACTTAATTGACCCACCGGGTTGGTCTAGTGGTGAACGCGTCTTTCCAAATCAGCTGATTTGGAAGTCGAGAGTTCCAGCGTTCAAGTCCTAGTAAAGTCAGTTATTTTTACATGGATTTGAATACTAGATCGTGGATACCGGTGTTCTTTGGTGGTGGTTGGGTTTCAATTAACCACACATCTCAGGTATAGTCGAACTGAGAATGTACAAGACTACACATCATTTACACTCATACATATCATCATATCATATCATCATTGAAGTATTATCTAAACGGTAGTTACCGGAGGCTAAACAGGAAAAAGAAAACTTTTATTCAAACTTAATTCAACGGTCAGTAAGCGAAGTGATATTCGGGGCGATAGAATGATAAAGATATATACTCGTGGAAAAATTTGCTAAATTTGTATACCTTAAGTGCAACAACATATGTTTTAATAAACCGGGAATCTTCGGCTGAAATTAAGATTTGAACCGAATTTCCTAAGGATGAAAACACTTATGCGGTCATTATCTTGAACCGTTACCGTCGAATGCGAACGGTTCGTCTTCTTGGTTTACAGTGCTGTTATGTCACAGAGATACGGAGGGTCAAAACGCTTAAATATTGAACAATTTTAAATGTAGGTCGGCAAACGATTATGATATGATATTTGCAAAATTTTACATCTCATATTACACGACAAAATCTTTGATAAATATGGTCTTGATGAATAATTTTTCTGACTTAAAAATTCGAGAAAATGTTCGTCTTGTTTAGAGGTTTTATTCTAGAGGCGGTATCGATGACAGCCATTGTATGATTTTTAATTATCATAAGAAAAAAGTAATTTAAAAGAAATAATGTGTATAAATGCACTCCATTTAGAATTACGTTTAAAACGATATGTTTAATGATGGATAAACGTAATAAAATATTTTTATATAGTAAGAAATGTTTTAATAAATAAAAAAATAGTTCAATCGACAATTATAAATATGATAAATAAAAAAAATGTATCGGTCAAACGCTGACAGAGGACTACTTTGCAAAGAGTAATTTTAAAGATAATTATTTTTTCGTTTAATTTTTTTTTTAGTAGCTGGACGCATCAACTAAAAGATTGTGTGAAGGTGTGAGGGGGTAGGAAAAAACCCAAGTGGCTTCCTTCGCTCTGATTGGCTACCGTAGGACAGTACTATATCACGTGATGGTTCGATTCAAATACAACCGTACACTTGTAACGGTCAATATTGCTATACGAGTTACAATGTTAGTAATCCTATTTCTTATATACACATCCGGTATAATTAAATTAATTTAAGATTAGTCGATTATTTTATATCGATTACATTTTATAAAAATAATAATTAATCTCCTTTAATTTTAATAAATATATTAAAATATTACGATAGTTTATCAATTTTGTAAGGTAAAATTTTAATATTAAATAATAACAGATCAAATTTTTCCGATTTTATTTACAATACGACCTCGTACTATCCTACAGGTATATTTTAAGGAATATGAGGTAAATGAAATTAACGATTTAAAAAAAAACCAAATTCTTGCCCAGAATCAAACACGGGACCAGCAGATTTAGAAGGTAAGAACTATATCGACTGATCGGCCGGTTTTTAATACGATAGAATGTTTAATTTATAAAACGAAATAAAACATTAAAGAATAAAACAAAGTAATCGGTAAAACTTGTAATTAACTCGATTAAATTTAAGGTTCTAATAAATAAAACTGTCGGCCAGATACATACAACAACGTTGCGTTAGACTCTAAAAACAACCTACATACCTACATTTATGTAATCCTTTTATGTTTATAAGTACAGAAAACATAATGCTATAATACATCAACTAAACAGTTTGCCGACCGAACTCGTAGGTAGGATCTAAGGATCTAATGTGTGGGCGCGCGCAAATTTTGAGGGTCGACAGTTCATTTAATTCCTTACCAAAAATGCACTGCAGCAATAATATCGTTGTCGGACCTCCAGTATAATTATGCCTCATCATAGTTCTGTTATTATAAGGAATAAATATAGCCGAATCAAACTTAATTTTAATCTGACGTATTTTTTATGTACCGTGTACCGATTGTTTGAAATTATTTCGTAAAATAAAAAAAATTACATTACTCACTGTGACAGGAGAGCGATCCCATCTATATATTTTTAAACGTTCAAGTTCATCGACGCATTGAATTTATAAACTTTTATTTAAGAAAATATCTTCCCGTAAATGATGTTTTAATCTTTTATTTTTAGAAATCATCTCCAGTTATTAGTTAAGAAATGGTCAGCAACCGAAAAAAAAAATATTTTAAAGGAAAAATTGAGAAAAGATTAAACAAATAATAATATTATTTTTTTTTAATAATTCAAATGGAAGTGAATATATCTTTAAAGAAATGTTATTCTATTTATTAGAAAGAATATAACTGATTTAAGATAGAAAAGAATCATTTAAACCAACTGCAGACTAGAGGTAAAACATTACCGTTAAAAAACAAACTGACACGGCAGTATATATATATATATATATATATATATATATATATATATATATATTTGTGTAGAGAGAAAGGGAGGGATAATAAGTGAGTAAACAAGCTCTGTAATATAAATGAATTATAACGAACAAATCTGTTCATCTTATATCTCACTTTTGGTTTTCTGTCCATGCGATCTAAGTGTACGTCAATTATGTTTCAATACACACACACGCGCGCGCATAGCAAAGCAAATAAAATGTTTAGACTGCGCAGAATTAAAGTAAAGAATTAGTATAATAATTTGATGTGTCTTTCATTAAATATTATTAAAATTTTTTACATTTCCAAGCACACAACGTAGAAGGGATAAAATATTAAAAGCTAATAATTTTTCTTAATTTACTGTTATTTATTATATTTAATGGAAGAAATAGAACTACGTTGACAAACAAAACTCGATTGTTTGTCAACGTAGTTTTACGAGGTGTCATTTTATTTAAAATAAAATTCTTAATAAATTTTGTAATTGGTAAAAATTTTATCAAATAAACAATCACAAAGATATTGAAGAATAAAAAATTAAGATGACTCCATTTTTAAATCTTTGAAGTTGATGTTTTCAATTTTTTTTATTTTGTAGAATAAAAAATTAAATTTTCCAAATTTAATTAACGTAGGTTAACCCGTTTCTGAGAAATAATTTTTTTGTTGAAAATCACAAAATTGCGTCCAGAAGGAAAACAAAGCAAAGCAGGACTTATGTTGATATGAACGTTTTTACTCATTTTGGTGTCCTGAATCAGTTTCTGGAGTTCGGCGAATACGTCCCGCAACACTCTGTACGTATGTTCTAATTATAAATATATTAAAATTATACATCAAACTGTATGTTTGATGTTTACAATCGCTGATAAAAAATGAACTCTAATCTGTGCTCATCACTGAAATATGAATTTTTGTATTCCACTGAATATTTTACATTCAATTTATTCCGACGTAAATAAATTTTTGAAATAAAATACATTTAACTAATCGGTCAATCGATCTTAAAATTAAAAATAAAAGGATCGGATAAAATAATTAATAATGAATCTTAATTCTAATATATTTAAATTAAATGTAATGTTTATAAAATATAATTTGAAGATAAAAATTATTTTAAAAAAACGATATAACAAATAAATCGCTATCAGAATCATTTACACAGAAGTGTATTTAAATGTAATCCATAAATAGATTTTTTTCTGACACATTAGGAAAACATAATCACATACTTTGTAGTAAAATATCGAGAATATATTTTAAATTAACGGCAAAAAATTTAAATACTTTACTGTGGAAAAATATACGTTAACAGCAAAAAAAAAAAAATAATTAACCTCAATCTATACATATATTGACGGAGTGCTTTTCGTTTGTTCCCGATAACCGCAAAAACTACTGAACCAGTCAATACGAAATTTTACCTGTAACTTTCTTATGACACCTGGAAATTTAACCGCAGTTTAAATCTCATCAATCTCACTGCTATGCAAATCATTAAATAAATACCTTATAGATAAAAATCTATAACTTCCTTTACCAAGATTTAATGTCGTCTATGTTAATATCGACTTCAAACAGTAATTATTTGATTTACTAAATTTAATTCGTCGTCTATAAAATATCAGTTTGTATTAGCGCCATAATATACGTAAAATAAATTAATTTGATAATAAAATTATAGGAAATACCGACAGTTTACAAATTTACGGCTGTACAGAGTAACATTCTGTATATTTTTAGTTCCCGAACTAAGAATTTACATCATCAGGGTAAGCCATTCTCGTGATTGGCATAGATTCGACATTCGATTCGGTAGTAATATTTTCATATGCCAAATTATGCATATAGCGCGGACGAGGGATCCTAGTGATAAAATAAAATTTGAACATGATGAATTAAGGAAACAATATTACTTACAAAATGTTCTGATGCAGCAGAGACGTCAGTGAAAATAGTAACGTCGAAGAATAAAAAATAAATTTTAGTCGAGAAATGCGAGTAAAAAATACGGGATGTGTCATTTTTTTAGTGATAAGAGAAGTACTTTCCTTCTGTTGTAGATTTAACAATAAGTAAAATAAGATTGCTGCAACTACTTACAAAACCCGACCGACTAAATCTATACCACATGTAAAGCGACTGAAATAATATTAGATTTCAGATATATATTTGAGTCAAGCCAATATTTTCCTTTTATATATATTTCAGTTCAGTTAAAAATTACGCTAATTTTAAAGTTATTTTTGCTGTAGATCAGCGGAAACGGAATTCAGTAACTTTTCTAGGTATTTAATTTATGAGTTTACTTAATTTTCCTTTACGGAAAGGATCCAAAACTTTCTTCAAAACTTAACGAAGAATTTACTATTCTGTTTAAAAATGAATAAGATGAAACGGGAAATTCGTTACAAAGAAAAACCTAGATTGTCACTGCCAAATTCAGTTCTCTTATCAAAATGATATTTTATTTAAATTTTATAATAAAATAATATACTGTTAATCTATAAGGAAAAACAGTTATACAAATGAAATTCTATTAAAAAAAAAACAAACAAAAAACAGTACACGCGCGCTAGTAGATATAAAATGTTTAAAGCGTGAAAAATCAGTAATAAAACATAGGTTAAATGTATCATTAAATATTTTATTAGTTATCTGTTTGAGAATAGCTTTGTAATTACGTAAATCTTCAAAGAATCAGTCTTCTATCTCGCCTTAGAAGATCCCCCTTATCAGGAATCGAACCCAGGACTTTTAGTAAAAATGTTAAAAACTAAACCGTTCATCTAACGTGTACTTTTTAACGACAGGCAATGAAAGAAAACAGTAACTTATACACTTTTATAACATCAACAGGATATTAATAACTGCTACACAAAGCTTAGACAATATTAAAACGGTGTCCTCAGTCGAGATTTTGGTTACAAATATAATAGTGAATAATTATTAATAACGTTTGTTTTATATAGACCAAAATATTGTAATTTAAACTCATTTCAACTACATCTTATGTTACCTTAAGTCAGGGTTGAAACTATTCAAATTTTGTAAATTTTGACTACAGACTCATTAAACCTTGAATATTATATTATTATCCTTTATTTAAGAAAATAAACAAGTAGCATATGTTCAGAGCCGGGCGCTAGTTTCTACTTATTGTTAAAAAAATTGAATACAACTAATATAGACGACAATATTTAGAGATATATTTTTCACTTCGATATTTCATTAGTTTATTAAAATCATACATAGTCTGATAATTTGGTACTAATAAAATTCAGTCTAACTCTAGTACTGCAACTATCAATTTTATTATACAAATAACCTTTTCGCTGTCTTCTAATTAAGACAAATTGGAAAATTAGTGCGAAAAGTACGGTCATTTTAACTTCATAGCAGAGTTAATTTCTCGAATTTTCGTTATTGTATATCGCTAAAATTTTATTAATACGCTGTTTTAACTAAATTTTATTTAAGGATTCTATTTCATTTCTTTTTAATGGTTTTTCCACAAAAGTAAATAAAATTTTAACTGCAATTTGTTTTTTCTTTAAATAAACTAACAAGAGTAGCATTTTCTGAATTACAAACAATTAAATTAATAAACAATACGGTTTTGTTTTTTTTTTTAGTTGCCGACCTAAATTTTAAGATTAGAAATATATAATTAAATAGTTCCCAGACATAAATATGAATAAATAAAAAAAATTGTTAACCGATTAAAATTATGACTAATTAACGAAATTTATTTAGTATAATTTTAAAATATGATGTTTACTTAAGGTTAAAACACAAATTAAAATATGAATTCAAATATGAAAAACATAACGGCTGGCGATGAAAATTTACTTGATTTTTCACACGACGTATTAACGTCTCCTCTTTCTCGTCGAACTTTCGAAAGGATGACATCGTCATTGTAGATATTACGTAAAAATTACTAGGAATTAAGATAAAATTCTTCGCTTTTAAAAACAATACACAATTTTTAAAAGTATTTTCAATCAGTTGTTCAGTTTTAGTGTAAGACAGACGAGTCTAGTGATTTCTAGTGAAAATTTATCTTATACCGAATATCACCAGGTATTATATTGTAGACTATATTATCTATATACTATATTGTTTATTATTATCTTAGTACTGTCTCAAGAAGGAATATTTTTATTCGGTGTCGTTTTTAAATAAGCGACATAACCGTCTATTGAGCGTTGCTACGGACCGTCTACAAGCTGTTATTCCTAATAACAGCGAATCATCGCATGTAAACAATAACCTACTATCTCGTGTAAACCCTAACCTACAAGGTAATAGAATACGCGGCTTCTAAAGTGTTCTGATAGGGACCCCTCAATAACCGCGGCGTAATTTAATTAGAAACGATATTATCGCTAACACGAGTGACTCTTCAGGAACAGAGAGTAAAAGTGATATTACGGATTTTAGTGCAAACCCTTCCCGACAAGCAATACTAATATTGCACATACAAAACGAAAATATTAGTCGGCAGAACGATGTAATTCCAGCGGCAAAAAACGCCGACGTACAAATTATACTGAACCTAATATCGCGTACCTAATTTTGCTGTTCTACATCAAATAAATTTAGTATTCTTGAAAACACTGCTGACAACGAAGGAGACGTGCAGAATTATTAAAACCCGAGTCTATTTTGAAATAGGCGTTAATGCGATAACCGAATTGAAAAATTTTCTGTCGACAATTATTATCTAATTGTAATGTTATTAAATATAAACTGACAACAATGAAATCGGGCCGCACGGTAAATGTTCTGCCGGTTGATATTGAAATATATAATATTATGACGTCCAAAATGCTTGAAAACAATATCTGTCATTATACATATAAACTTGAAACATGAAAGAGCATATAGAGTGGTCATGCGAGGCGTGCATCACTCGGTAGATAAATCTGTAATCGTTGAATTGAAGTTAGGCCACGAGGTTAGAGACGTTATTAACGTTCTCCATCGTCAAACGAAGGAACCGTTGCCGCTTTATTTAATAGATTTGGATCCCAAATCTAATAATAAAGAAACTTTTGACCTGAAATCTCTCAACTATACAATCGTAAGCTCTGAAGCTCCGTATTTAAAAAAAATAAGCGGTCTAATGCAAACGTTGCCAACGCTTTGGCCATACCAAAGATCTACGCAATCGCCCGTTGTGTAAAATGCGGTACAGATCGTGCCACAACAGTCTGTATTTAGGCACCACAGGTTCCAGCTTCCTGCGTCAGCTGCGGCGAGTTACAAAGGGTGTAAAATCTATCAACAGTATAAAACTAAGGTCTATTCTATCAAACCCGCCCTATCTTCCAGAATTGTAACTAATAACAATTCTACTGATAATAATAATTATACTAATGTCAATAATAACAATTTGAGTGCTAAAAGAAGAAGTGTTCGTGTAGTAATAATGATTTTCATAATTATAATAGTAGTAACAATAATAATGAATATAATAATGGGCTGAATATTTTTGGTATTACATACGTGAAAAAGTTAAAATGAATTGTCCCTATGATCAACAAACTATTGATAAACA
Organism: Lycorma delicatula; assembly: GCF_047948215.1. Lineage (NCBI taxonomy): Eukaryota > Metazoa > Arthropoda > Insecta > Hemiptera > Fulgoridae > Lycorma > Lycorma delicatula. Next base: position 7,315,498 of record NC_134455.1, on the reverse strand, counting down.
AAATTTTCACGGGCCGATGAATGTCCTTGACCGTATGTTGCAAAGATTTGAGTGAACGCTTGAAAATATGAACTGGACTATTCATGAATCGTCTTGAGAAAAAACGATCGACTGTCGTTTGTCTTAGAATATGAATCACACACGCGCGCCCGCGTGTGCGTGTGTGTTGTGTCTGTGTGTAATCCGTGCATCAGAAAAAGGCCGCGTGACGGGGAAAGTCCTACAACTGTATTCTCAGCTTTTTCTTTTGGCAATTAAATTTTAATTAAATACAATGTAATTTGGACGGTAAAAACCTCATTTGGTAAAAAGGAAAACCGAGACGCAAAATATTTTATTATATATATTTTTTTTCATATTAATGCTTTTAATACCGCATCATTTTTAAATTAAAAACATAATTTGATCATGGAGGTCAAAGCTGACCAGTTTCCCGGAAAAAAATAAAAATGATAGATGTTCTAGAGTTTTGTATATACATAAAATGATTGATGAACAAGTATAGAAATAACTGTAAGATATATGTAGTCTAAAATTCTTTTTATAATTACACTGCCGCTTGTGCTAAAAAAAAAATCAGTTAAAACTGACAGTAGTTAAAACAAAGACGCAAACGTTATTGTATGTAACCGATTCAAGGACAAGTATATAAAAAAACTATATAACACTTGTAAATGACCACTGTTCATGTCGACAAGAGAGAGGATGTAAAGAACTGGGCATCGTTAAAAATAAATCATTCATTTTAAAATTAATATTTGTTTTGGTTTTGTTTAATTGTTTAAATCAAAGTTTATATTTATTTATTATTTAGTAAATTTAACATTTAAATGCAATTTTTATTTATATTTTGTCTTAAATTCACAGTTCAGTAAGAACGAACCCAGTGTGTAATGCGCTATTTTCAAACTAAGTGACTTATTATGGTAGAAAATAATGTAAAATAAAAAAGTTAATTAACTTTATTTTAAATAAAGGTTAGATTTAGCAATAAAAATTTTAATTCAAATTAAATTAACTTGCATCTTGCATGTATATTTTAATAAAAAATATTCAAATGTAGATTACGAAAAAATATACTAACATCCTATAAGAATTAATTCACATAACTGATTTTAACTATTGTACCCATATAGTGCTAATGAAAAATTTGAATTAAAATAAATACGAAAAAAGAAGTAATAATGTAAATTATAATACTAGAGTAAAAAAATAAAATAAAAATTCAATCGAGTTAAAGTATGTATGCTTTTTTACAATCAGATTACATTTCAAAAACAGATTTGCATTTTGTTATAACAGCAAAGGTAACTTCAGTGCTTTATAGGTAAAAAAAGATATTATAGGTTACATATTAATTTAACCCACCGGGTTAGTCAAATTGGGATTGAGGGCCCATACCGCTGACTGAATAAATTTGGTCGATGCGTGAACTGCATTATCCGCATGGGCGGTTGATTTTAAAGGCACGTCCAAACCTTGTATTTTCCTCCAAAAATCCTCGAAAACGTCGTTTACTGGTCAATTTATTAAACAGAGTGGGAGATCGAACAGTTAGTATAAAATATATATATACAAATAAAGATATGTATATTGTATAGCCGTGAAACTTGATAATATTTAAAACGGCTTTTGATTCTAGTTTTTTATCGACAACCCGTTATCATTCCAGATTGCGACAGACAATCTGTGTGTGCGCGTGCGCGTTTACCGTATTTCATTCGCGCGGGTGTGGCGGTACTAGCGACAATATTAAATACATTTTTACAGTTTATTACGTATTTATTTAATTCTACCGCTCACTTCTGACATTGTAATATACAGACGACTCCAGCAAAGTTCTTGTCAGTGCTACATTAGCGCTCCTTGTGATGAAAGGAGGTACTAATGAAGCACTATATTCACTTAGCCACTAGTTACTAGCATTTTTTTTTTTTTGGAGGGAAATGCGACTTTGTAAAATTTTTTTTTAAATATTATTTTTTAATAATTAACAAATGTGCCTAAGACAAACGTTAACTACGCGAAATATCGAGATACTGACGATGACCTTGCTTTAGAGCCTCATCCCCTTGATCTTTTAAGTTGAAAATTTAATGGCATCAAGCCTCATATATAGATATAACTGGACCAAGTTTGGTCGTAGTTGATCAATTAATTTTGGTGATATAAGGTGATTTAGGGTACAACACCGAACACACACACGTACATATGAACATCCGGAAAATTTCCATTCGTTTTTTTTGGGTTCCTTAGGTGTCAAAACGTAAAGATCTGTTAAAAACTACATACGCACAAATTGGACCGATTACCGTATTTTCCCATCTACTGCTATAGCGCTAGACGCGAAAGTAAAATCAAAATTTTATTTAAAACGTTGGATCCCGTTTGACTCCTTTCTGAACGGTGACGTAAACTACGCGATATAAAATTTTTAATAACAGCCAAAGCTTTAAAAAACGTTTAAAATATAAGAAATTTGTAAAAATCAACAAATTTTAAAGAGATGTCCCAAGAGATCTTCTTTTCTAAAAAAAACTATTGAAAAGTTAATTGAACCTCGTCGCAAATCCGATCGACTTGAAACTGTGGAATTTTAAATAAGCACTTTTATCGAAAATTCTTCATGAACACTAAACAATGTAAAAAAAAAAATTAATTTTAGGATAATTTATGTTGCGCCAGTCCTGAGATATTGAGCTAGAATCCAAAATACGTACATATACATCTTCCGAAAATATATATAAACAAAATATTTTTGAGTTTTTTTTGGACCGAATCAAAATTTGGTAGATTGTACGTATGTAACGAAACAAACTGTACAATATTATGAAACAAAAGACTTAAATGTTTGAGAAAAATAATCAAAAATTAAAAATCAAATAATTAACATCAATTAAACTTATTTGATATCGTTAAGGGTAATTAATTTTATGTAAATTTGTTATAAATAATTTATTTCACTAGTTTGCAATATTAACAACTAATTTCAAAAAAATTAACAGAAAAATACAATTTAAAAAGATATATATATAAATATTATTTAAATAAGAAATTATGTCAAATATTCAATCAGTGTGTGGAACGAAAAACGTATTTTTTTAGTTTTAGATTTTAATAACTCTTCTTTTAATGCGAAGAATTAATATTTCTTGTAAACATTATTTTGATGAGAAAAGTGCTAAAAATATACAAATTAGATAACTTTTAGCAAGCGTATTCAGTAAACTACTATTTTCTTTCGTAGTACTTTTACAAAACTTTTTCTCAATATTTTTTTATAACTCAATATTTTTCTGAAATTATTTCTCAATATTTTTTATTTAGATAACTCTGGAATGAAATAAGGTTAGCCGACCGACCGGTATTTGTATTCGAGGACCTAGATATCTAATTTTCAAATCACTGCAAATGCAGCGGTAAACTGCCAAAGTACAATGAAATCCGCAGTTCTATATAATAACATAATCCTCCCCAAAAATCAAAGCATTCCCGAACATTTTTCTACGAAAGGCCGTCGCTGCCGTCTACTGTTCCTCTCCCTTCTGTACCGCATATACTAATAAAAAACCAGCGCAGATTTTAAATATTAATAACGACGAATGAGAGATCATTTTACGAGTATTTTTGCGCGACTAACTACCGGGTGATTCAAAAAGGACTTAACTAGTTTTAAAAGTACACAAAAATTTATTTAACTTACTCATTCGATCGAGGCGTCCATTCGCCGAAAACACATCGACGTTGTTACTTTGTTTCGATAACTCGGTTTAGATTTTATATCTCTTAATCCATATTTCTAATTTTTTCTGCATTCTGTATGAACGTGCAATTTTTGTTGAAAAGAACGGTCACTTATACTTAAAAAAAATAACAATATCCACTTTTACCAAAACAGATAACGGAGCTGTTTTCGTTTACAACTCGATACTATATTTACGAGAAAGGGCGGCCTTATTATGTTATCGTTTTATAATAAATCGCCAATCGTTTGAAAAATCTTCCAACCGATTTATTTAAAATCACTATTTATCTGATTCCCGTTCAAAGTGTACTAAAAGATGTGCTCAAAATAATCTTTAATACCGAAATTGAGAATCATTTTGTAGTTAATCTTTTATATTTAATGTATACACTTTAACATTATTTCACGCATTTTTATTTAAACAATTAATTTGGATGTTAAACATCTATTTTTTACAGAATTTTCGAAGAAAAATAAGGTTTTTACTTTCGGTTACATAGTGAGAGTGCGGGGGGCGGGGTTCAAATTGAAGTTTCTTTACGTTTACAGATATCAGGAAATTTAATCAAAAAAAATAGCACAAGAAAATAAACGTTAGACAAGTTACAAGACAGGAATGTACAGAGATATTCACGAAAAATATCACAAACTTTCAGGACTATTTCCAACGCTACAGGCACAAAATAGACAAAAACTCAGCTTGCTGGTCTCAAATTAAGAAAAATATATTTCTATAATATTGAATTAAAAGAAAAGCATTCAATATAGTTCTAGCATTCCACATATCAGTGACCTGTTTAATACAGAGTGATTCACGAAGTATATAACAAACTTTTAGGACTTGAAATACCGATGAAAATAAAGAAGAAAATTTGTACAAATATAGGTTCGGAAACGGCTTCGTTAACAAATGTCGGGTGGGGAAAGATTTCGGCCTGATTTCTGTGCCTTCCGTCAAATTAAGCTATTCTGTATTACTGGAATCCAAATTAAGGAGGAAATTTAGTCGATTTATATGAAATCTGACCTGAAAAATTGAAAAAAGGTAGGTCTTATAACTATATTTTTAGTCGTTTTTGAGAAATCTGAGGTAAAAAACAAAAGATTGGAGTTGAAAAAAACATTATTTTACGTTTTGTGTAAAATAACGTTGTTAAATCGGTGATAAAAACATTAAGGTTTTAAAGAAAATTTGTAGAGAATTTGATTCCGAGTAAAACAGTACGAATAATTTGCACAGAAACAAAAGAATTTCGAAGTTAAAAAAAAAAAACTTGAAAATGTGACAGATTTTATTAGGTATTAAACGAAACAAAATAATTAAATATTTTAGAAAAATAAATTAAACTATCAATAAAACAATGAATTACTCATTTTTAAAGCTAATTAAAAATTAATTTTATTTAAATTTATTTGAAATATTTTATTTAGCAATACTGATTCCAACGATTAAGATTTTGCATTCGATTAGCAGAAAATATTTATTGCTGGTTTTAAATAACATTTCGTTTCGTTTAATTCGTAATTAAAATCTGCCGCATTTTGAAATATTTTGTTTTAAATAAACTTCAGAATTCTTACGTTTATATTTATAGTTTCTCTGAAGTTACACAAAATTCTGTAGGAGTTTTATATAAAACTTTTACTTGTTTATTAGCCATTTAACAAAGTTATTTTTCGCCAAATATAAAATATGTTTTTTTCGACCAAAGTTTTTCTATTTTACCTCATTTTTATTGAAAATTACTAGAGTTCTGGGAATTATTTTTAAAAACTTTTCCAGGTCAAATTTGATATAAAACAGAAAAATTTAACCCTTAATTTAAGCCTGAGGAATTACAGACTGGCATAATTTTACCGAAGAAGCAGAGATTAGAGCGAAAACTTTTGCCAGCCGATACTCGCTAACGAAGAGTTTACGAACCTATGTTTATAAGAACTTTCTTCTTTATTTTCCCCAGCAGAACATCTGCTAAAAGTTTGTTACTCTTTTCGTAAATAACCCTTAAAAAAGCAAAGAAATTTGTAAAGATTTTATCTAATTATCCCGTGTGTGCGCTGTGAGTCTCAAAATAGATAACGATATGGCAGTCCAAGTAATCCCAAATATTTAAAAGCTTATTTCCATCAACAATACAAACATCATTTCTGATATACAGTTTTAAGTCATCTACATTAACCGAAAGAGGAGAATTTTCAATCTTTATAAAACCCCATAAAAAATAATCTAATCGCAAGACATTATGCGTGGACTTATCGGATCAACGCCACGTTTTCGTCAGTCGCTCGACCAAACCAATCTCTTAGAATATATTTCAACAATTTCAAATTGTGTGTGTAACATAACATATTATGCTTAAAGAAAAGAATAATACTATCTTGTAAGCTAAGCCACTACATGTAAAGAAAATTTCTTAGTCCTTATAAGTTGGCTGAGTGATATGACCTTATAGCATCTCAGAGCCCAACGGTATTTGTAAGTACCGGGGTTAAATTTCAGCTAATTTGTTAAAATTCTTAATATAAGTCATATCCCTGCTTAAATTAGGTCCATCTAAAGATATTCATCAGTAAAATTTAAAAAAAAAGTTATTTCATATCATGGTCAGCTAAGGGTTAATTTACAATTTATATTGCTTAACAAACCAATTTGGTATTTTGTAAAAAAAAAAAATAAAAATAGTATATTATAAAATCAAAATGAAACACAGTTAAATGTTTTGTACTATGTTAAAATAGCTTATTACTATATAAGAACGAAGTATAACTTAAAATCTGAACAAACAGAATAAATTTCACACATTACTTTTTGATAGTATCAACAAAAAAATTTCATACTGAATAAAGGCAATTTATCTTTCTAAAGTAGATAGCTAATTTATTAATCACCAAATGTAGACACTGACAAAAGGTTTTGTTATTAACAGAAATCTAAACAAAATTAAATATTATTATTTGAAAGAACTTACCTAGTTTACACGTAGAATTATTTTCTAAAGGTTGTCTAGATTCACGTAAAATACATCTAATATACGGAATACGATAAATAGAAAAAAACAAAATTTGATACGATTTTTAAAACACTGCTTACAGATATAAAGATATGAAACATTATTTACTGTATGACAACGTTATTCGTTAATAACACTTTTAATAGATTAATAAATTATCAGAAAGAAAATGTAAGCTAATATTATTATTATGTAAGATTTGTTTATTTTTTCTACATCGCTGAATATAATGGAAACCGCTAAAAATATTATAAACAAATATACTTTTTCATCAACGTAACACACATTTTGACACACGCAGTTTGATGAATTTCGACACGAACCAAAGAACGAGAGTCAAACGCACTCACATTCTCTCTGCACTCTCCCCCCTCTCACAGTCACCAATACGTACAAACTTATACAGTAGTATAAGTAATATTTTTCTTCCGTCTATCATTTTTCGGAAGCCATCTTTTTTTTTATACATCATGGATAAAACATCATCCAATTTACATCATTTTATTACTGACTAAGGTGAGTTGTATTTATTTTTTTAATATAATTACAATTTTTGAAACGATAATTGGCAGTTGTTTTATTCTGTGTGTATGTATTATTCAAATTATTTATTAGATTACAAATGTTAGAACCCAATTTTCTCTCATCTATTTTTACAAAATAAATTAATAAATTTAATAATATAAATAAATAAATTTGTTGTAATTATCTCTTAATAATTTATCCAAGAGTAGTTCTAAATAGCGACTTAACAATATCGAAAAAAGAAACAAGTTCGGTTACATTTTAGGTTATTGGCCATTAATTAACAACGGAGTAAAATACATTGTATATATCATATTTAACTAAACTGATTTAAGGAAAGGGTATTTCGTGAGTGATATATTAGATATATTAAGTTTTAAGTCGGGTAACGAGAATGAAGCTTGCTAAGCAAGGAAATAATTCCCATCTGTATCATCAAGATTACACTGATTTACTCGAGCTCCTGGGTTCGACACCCAAATAGCTTACCGTTTGTTCACCGATCTCAGTTAATGTCGTTAAATATTCATAAATGAATGTGTACTCGGGAATTTGTTACAGCAAAGGTTTTGATATAACAGATTTTGAGTGAGAAAAAAATTATATTTATATAAAAAAGTATATTTCAGTATTTGTTTATAATTAAAATTGAAAATTGTGCGCGCGTGTGTGATAATAAATAAATAATTTAATATATTATTTATTAGGAGATAATAATATTTACTGAAACTGGAAATTACTTCAAAATTATTTAAGACACCCGTTCGCTTCGGTTAATATACGGAGAATCTTAATATTAATCTTAATAGGGTGCTTGTATAAGAAATAGTTCTAACATTAGGTATTGACAGGTGCTATGTTGTCATTTAACGTGACATTTACTTCTCCCTTGGCCCCGTGCCCGCCAAATTCGGCATCAGGTAATATTCGCCGCGTTGTGTTTGACTTATTCATAGACTAAATCTTCCAAGCTATAACCTGTAAGGAGATGAAAAAAAAAAAAAATTATTTTTACGGTAAAATTTTTTTTTTTATTTTTTTAACGAATCAGTATATTATAATTTTACTATTATTTATTAAAAAAAAAAAAAATCCTAAAATATTTGAAATCGATGTTATATAAAGTACTATGCGTGCAATTAGTAGCATCTCTGTGTTATTTCGCTTATTTGTATTACAGATGTGCTGGGCTGTACTGTGAAATACGGTAGTTGACTTGATATGAGGTAAATTTGGAAATAATCGTTTTATATCGTAATCCCCATGTATTAAAAAAATATTCATTAATATTTTTTTATCATATGTATTAAAAGAAATGATCCTGTTGTGTTTTTCTGATTGATTACTAAGAGTAATCAATCAGAATACGGTCTAAGTTGTAAGATATACGGTCTAAGTAATTTAGATATGGTCTAAGTTGTAAAATTGTGTTGCAACTATATTGTATGCGTGAGTGTTAATTATTTAAGTTAATTGAATACTAGCTAAAAAGAAATAATTTAAAACCTTACTACCGTTTGGATTCCTTGGTTACGTTCCTTTGTTAACGTGTATGTACGTTTTAAAATTTGGTTTCAATTATTTTTTATGATTATAACTTATCAAATGTTTAAAAAAATTAATATTAAACTGACGGTCGGTCGCTTGTTCTGAGAGAGTGCCGTGTAGGAAGTTTAGATGGTGTGGTTATTTTCACAATTATTACTCTGGCAGTTGAAGAAATTTGTTGTTGAAGGGACGGTTGGTTATACAGTGGTGGGGAGAGACAGTGAGATTACTTGCGTGACAGAATGAAGCGTATGGATGCAGCGGCCAACTTGGGTTTATTGCACAGCCCCGTTTAGATTCTCATGTCTGTGGTCAGACTTTAACTATTAATATTATATCTTATACGTTTATTTTAGATAACCCTCGTTGTTGATCGAGGTAAGAATTTTATATATATATATTATTTTAATGTAGATTAAAATAAGTCTCATTATTTTTGTTTGCCTATTGTATCCAAACTTATCACGTAGTGAATTTTAAAATACAATTTGCACTCCTATTTTTACAAAATAAATTAACTATTTCGTATACGCAAACGTTTCTGACTTTGTTTTCTATTTATAATACCGTCGAAATAATATCTCAAAAATAAACAAACAGAAACAAATTACGCGACTGGTTATAAATTTTAGGCTAATCGAGCAATAAAATAATTAACCGAGGAAATAAAATTATTCCACGATCTAAACGTACTGAATTCTGGGGTAAACAAAGTACGGTTTATGTGTTAAAAACAGTTAATAATGAATTAACTTTATAAGGTCAACAATTAAGTATAATGGATGCTAAAAAGTGTATGTTAAGCGATTAAGAATAAAGAAAACATATTAATTAGATATTCACAAAGTGTACAGTTATGATTTTGTATCAACATTAAGTTAATTTTTTATTAAATAACATCTGCGTTCGGATTAATTTACTTGCTTAAAATAGATGAACATATTTAGCATTTAAGATTATTTTATTTTTAAGGTCCAATCATTCTAATTTAACTTTATTTTGTGTTTTACAGGCATAAAAATTTATCAATATTTAAGCAACTTGGGTGTAAGAAACTTTATTTATTATTCTCTTAGCAACAAAATTTAAAATGAAGTGTTTCATATGAAAAAAAATCAGGTTAGTGAAATTGCATTTTGTTTTTTATAACAAGAGTAATGAACTTTTTCTCATGATTTATTATTTACAAAAGTACTAATAATAATAATAATACCTATTCTTTGCTTTCATACTTATCTATTCTCATATAAGATCGATTATAATAAATTCACACACAAATCTATCAACTTAAAAAATAGAGGGTGTAAAATAATACAAACCTCTTCAGGATTAGAAAACCAGACTATTGTAATGTTTTCTGTTACGGACAAAGAAACATTAGAAACTTATATGAAATGTTTCGTGAATGAACATAAAGTAATTGGTAAAAAATAAGAATATTTATTAAAAGGATTAGGGTATGTGAAACTGTCATTATAAAGTATCATTATATATAATGATAGTTTACAGAAAGAAAAAAAAGGTTAAAAGTTTAATAAAATTTAAACTGTTTTTAAAGTTTAATGACTTTATCTTTATGATTTAGTGGCATTTTTGATTTTCCAGCCAGAAGTTAAGAATTATTTTTTGAATATAATGAAATTTTCATTGAGTTTTACAGATAATTTAATGAAAAATATTTGGGTTTTAAAACATCACAAGCATCGTGTCATTAAAAAGTTGTAGCAGTTACTTAAATACTACAAAATTAAGAAAAGACTGAATAGATCTTTAAAAGTTCTAAGATTAAATTAAAATTTTCTTAACTTTATTCAGAATTAAAATATTGATGCAGATTAGAAATTATATTCATGTTTACTTACTTTAAGAAATTTCTGAAGGTATTTAGTTAACATGTTATACTTAAGTCGAATCAGTAATTTCAGTAGTATAAAAGACTAATTGAATAATACTTAAAATTTTATGGTGATAGATATTTTGGAAAAAATATTGCTATAATTTCAAATATGAAACTACTTCTTTATATAATTTTTGATTTACATCTATTATCCATTTTGTGAAAGATAAATTTGATTACATCATTCCACAAAGATTATTTTCCAGAAGTAAACTGTCATTAATCGATTATATAATAATATTAAATATAGTTTACTTTTTCTTCTTTTTTTCTTCCTCTGTAAGTAAACATCAATAATACAATATAATATTCTTTCATCCTCCGCAAAGCACAGAATTAAATTTTTTCATTCTTGACTGAACAAATATTTACTTTTAATGTTTATAAAAATCTTTTAAATTTAAAGATTTTTTAATTTTATTTTAAACAAACAACTTTTACAAAATTGTAAAAAGCTAAAAATGTTATTGTGTAAATGTAAACAGTTTAAGAATTATAAAAAAACATCACTGAGGATGGGCTTAGGCTCAGAAGCACTTTGATGGAATAAAAGATTAAAAGTAAGAGTGATTCTCTAATTCTGTGCTTTGCAGATGCTGAAAGAATACTATATTGTGTGTGTGTGTGTGTGTGTGTTTATTTATTTTTTCAAACATTATATACCACTGTATCAAATAATTATTAATGAATAAGTGTTTAAATCCACCATATACAGTTCAGTAAAAGGTGAGAATACTTGCTCATCTGTCTGTAATGATTTCTCCATCATCAGCCCACCAATTATGAAAAATTCAATATGTTAATGTAAAAAGTCAGTATGTGGATATATTAGAAATATATCAGCTGTCACTGTTGTTTGTTTGCGATCATCTTAGAGCAATTCAGAATCACTTCCTTTTGTTTTTAGAGATTAAATAATAAATATAGTTGATTATTTTTTCTTAATTTAACATTACGTTTTAAATTAAGTGTTGCATATCTATAAATATCATACAGCTCAAATGTGTTGAGTACAAGGCTTTTATGGTTTATATCCAAACTTGAATTTTTCCTAGGTGTCTTTATGCCCTGTTTCTGTGAGATAACTTTATAACAGTGATGCTTGCGGTTTTTGGGACTCACAAGGTCCAGTACTGGAACATTATGAGGAAAGGGGCACGACAAGAAACAATGCGCGTTACAGTGAGATGCTTACTGCCAAGCTGAAGTCTGCAATTCAGGTGTGTTGTTGCATGACAATACCCGTCCACGTACTGCTGCCCACACTGCTGAAACGCTCCAGAAACTCAACTTTGAAGTACTAGCTCATCCTCCGTATAGTCCTGATCTTGCCCCTTCTGACTACCACTTCTTTGTTCCACTCAAAGAGGCATTAAGGGGGCCGTCGATTTAACTTGGACGAAACAGTAAAAGAAGCAGTGCATTGCTGGCTCGCAGCTCAACCGAAAACCTTCTTTTATCAGGGCATCAGGAAGCTTGTGCAACGATGAACCAAGTGCGTTGAAATGCAAAAGGACTATGTTGAAAATGATGTACATGTAAGTTTCCTATTTGTATCGCAATAAAATTTATAACTACATTGCGGATAATAATTGACTTACCCTTGTATATACATATATGTAGTAGTGGTGATTTGCTGGTTGAAGCGTAAAATTGAATGAATGATGAACTGTGAGCCTCTATCACTGTGTGAGTTGGGTTTGAACTGAATGATTCGAATGACTGATATTACAAAAAAGAATTAAATTTATAAATCTTCAGGTAAAACCTGAAACTACAGTTAAGGTCTACAGATAGTTAACTACAGTTAGTTATAGGTCAGGAAACTACATTTGCTGAATTTTTGTTACCGAACTATTACCCTGCGCGAGCATTTACGTGCCTATGTATTTTAGTAAAAATTAATTTTGAATAATGAACTGTACTAAAATAATATTTCATACTCTTGTACATATGGATATTTTATGTTAAAAAGGCAATTATGGCTCTGTCTTCATTGCTAGAATTACGGCAGTATCAAGTAAACACTGGCTGTGGTTGTCAATTTTAGTTGATCGTTTGTTTATTTTGTTTTTACGGTTAAAAAATAGTGTTAATATGGGACTCTGTGCTAGTTTAAATATAAGTTGAGGTGACATTTCTAGGTTATGTCAAACGTAAAGAATGTAACTACAATTTCATAACGGAGATTTTATTAGTTCCTCGCGAATAAAACTGTAAAACCTGGAGCTTTTGAAATACAAGATAACAGTAATAACAATAAATATATTTATTTTCAATTGTTAATACATAATACATACATGAATAAGACAAGAAACCGTACACAATGCACGTAAGTGTATTTCTAGTGCACTTACTTCAGTCCTCCAGATAATATGCAAAACATTTTAAAGCTAGACCTTTCAGTACTACACATTTTATCTAATAAAAGCAAATGTTTAATCTGTTGATTTATGAATCTCAAGAAATACCCAGAAACCTTTTAACCATAAAAAATTAGCAATTTCACTTTCATCAGAACTTTACCATATACATACATATATTGATTATTTATTTATTTTTGATAGCAGACATACCCGTTTACTGATATATAATTCTCCACTGCTTCTTGGCAGTTTATTTTTAAAATATTGTTTTTTACCTGCTGTAATCCCATCAAGTAATACAAGTAGGTTTGTTGAATGACTATTGGAAAAATATTTTTTTATATGATAAAATTTTTTAATGCTTATAAATTAATATGGTATATTAATGGAGCTAATAAGCTGGAAGCAAATGATAAAGTAAAAATTAGATATTGGGTTTTTGAAGCATTAATTTATTGACAAAACCATAAGCTTGAATTTTCCAGATAAGTCTGAAATCTAAAAAATTTTTAGATGAATATACTAGAGCAGTATCATCTGCAAAAGATGTAGCTTTACTATAAAATAGGTAAAAATAGGTCATTAATAAATATTATAAATAGAATAGGTCCAACAACCGTATTCATTAAAAATATTCACAATTTCATCCTCGTCAGAAACAACATTACCATTTACACATTTTATTTTTAATAGTAGGCATACCAGTATAGGGGTTTATAATTTTTCACTGATTCATAGTAGGTAATTCATATTTTTAAAATATTGAATTTTAGCTGCCGTAATCCACACATCTATCTTTTTCTTAAATTCAATGTATTCAGTATAATTTTGTGGCTATGAGGATTTTTATGCCATTTCTTATACAATCCATCTCTGAGAAATGGTAATGCACAGCCCGACTGTTGTCCACGGCATAAATTGATTAATGATAATGATAATCCAACAGATTTTGATTAATTATACCCTAATAAAATATCTAAAAAGTTTAATTAAACTGAAAATCATCATTATCAAGAATTTTACTCCAGTCATGTTCATATAAATATGACCTTAATTTATCATAATCCAGAACTCTTTAAAATCCGTAACAAAATTATTTTGAGTTCTGCCTTAGAAATAACAATGGCAACAGCCAGCCCTATGACCATTAAAATGTGTCAAAAAGACAACATTAGAAATATTGTGTTTATATAAACTTGATTTATAAAAAATGTAATAAATACTGGTTGGCTTATCATTATCAGTAACTCTAGTATCTAGTAAAAAGGAGCTGTGCGGAGTTCATTCATTCTGAGTATTTCTAGTTAGTGTTCATCATTATTATCCATTCTTTAATATTAATATTAATTTAACTAATTAATTAAATTTATACCTTATTAATTTATATTAATAAGGTATCGCATTGGAATTGTAGGAAGAAGGAGAAGGTGAATGTCTTCAAGTCTAATTTTGCTTATTCCAGCTATAAACACAGAGTGTAAAAAATAAACTAAATATATTCCAAAAGAATAACATCTCATCTGTATACAGTGACTCACAATCTATTGTCATACAAGTAAAACCCTCCATAACAGATGCAAACACAATAAGCCCAGTAGCTTTAGAAAAATTACTACACAAAAAAAAAATATATATATATCCATCTGTTCTAAATAAAGAAGCCTCATCAACTGATTTCGTGCATGTCCCAGAAAGACAATATCTTGTTTAATCTTCCAGCTGCTTACCGATGATAAAAAAAAGATCAAAATTTGTAATATTTCGGTGAATTATTAGGTTATTCTGATTCATTAAGAAGCTATTGTTTACATCATTAACACACTTCCACAGCAATATGTGATAATTACCTCCCAGTATCATAGCAGAATTTAAAAATTCACATTAACCGGTAACCAGTAAAAATGAATTTGCATAACATGTACAACAAACACCATTTTTTCACACACATCCATAGATATTACTATATCCCCATTATCAATCAAGTACAACAAAACAACACACACATTCATTCCCATAACCAAAAAGAAAAAATCATCAATCTGTCTATCAAGAGAAAGATAATACTCCTATGAAGCTCCTAAACAAATCATAGGTTAACTCTTCATTAATTACTTGCGGTATACAATAGAGTACAAAGTGAAAATGCTTAACTTAAAACATTGAAGAAAAAATTTTCTGAATTCAGTAAGTAATGTAATTAAATTTATGTAATTAATTGAATGTTTCTATATAATACACTAGCAGAAATGGAATTGAAAAACAAGTAATTGTAGTAACTCAACAGTCCCTTTAAAAAGAGTCTTAATTCACTACATTTATGATTTAACTCTTATTCTAATTATCATTAACAATTACATATGTATTTCAGCACATGGCTTTAAGGATTTAAGTCCAAGGATGGCTATAACTTTAGCTGCAGACATATTATCATTTATTTAACAGTACATAAATTTTCCTGTTGTGGAACACCACTTTTCTCTGTAGATTTGGGTGGCCACCTTGAAGATCTACCAGTTTTCAGTAGACATACCGGGCGATGATAACGCCCAAGCGTTTTTCGCCCACAAACAACCATTTTTTTACATGGTTGTACAGATTCTCCCAGCCAATATCTGAAAATTTTACTTTTTCTTGTACATTTCAGGAACTTTACTTTAGTTCGAAAACAATTAAATTTGACTATTTAATAGGGGTAGTCTGTAAGTTTCAGAATTTCTTTAAAAAATTCTGTGATAATTGTCAATCATTACTTCATTTAACTGAAACCCAACTACAGGTGATATTCTATTCAAAATATCAAAAACATGCTCAAGTTTTCTCAAAGGGTTCCCAATTATATTTTCTCAAGTACCGTGTATATAAATCATGATACCCAGTATCACTCTCTTCCAATCTAATGAGTGTAAGTATTTCTTCTGTGTAATATAAATGTATATTTTTGTATTAATGTACTTACATTTTACATGTATTAATGTAATGTATATTTTAACTAGACCTTCACTTGACTGATCTATGGATTTCTGAATTCTTGTTAAGATAAATTAAGAATTGTGGGAAGATATTTGTCTTATAGAGTAAACATTTTAACTGGAGCTCAGGTTTACTGAATTCTCAACTTAAAATAATAGACTTTTGCACATTTATACGTGCTTTTAGTCTTTATATACTATAAAAGGAGCAAGTCAGTGTAGTTAATTTTCAGTTTGCATTTGCTTTTTGTATACTTTATTCTCATAGGTCGGGTGTGTTTAAAAGAAGTATAGAGTTTCAAATGCAATGTCACATAATATATACTTACCCTCAAAACCTTGCAGGTGATAATAAAATCCTGTACATAACTCAATCATATCGCTGTAAATGACTGCTCGGTTTCCACCGATCTCTGACTTCTGGAGTAGTAGTTCAGCAGCTATAGTTATGTTCTGTTGCGTACGGTCAAGGTCATAAACCCCTCAATGCAGTTCTTATTTTTCACTTACTCAAACATGAAATGGAGACAGAGCTTTATTTCTGAACTTCACAACGGCTTTGCAATTAACCCTCCTTTTTTCATCTGTATGCACAGTCTCCTTTTTCTATCTGAACACAGCACTTATACTAAGTACTTTTGGGGTAGAAAAATTTTGATGATTTCTATGCTCTCTTCTTAAACATTGTGGCTAACAGGCGATCTCCTGCATTAGCACTCTTTCTTTAAAAATTATTATCCACTGATGAATAGTCTTATCTGAAAATATAATACAATGGTAACAGCTAATCAGTTTAATTGAATTAACTTATATTCTGTGATTTTTTTTCCAACATCCGACTGTAATTTTCCTGAAGGTAATGTTTTAGGAAAGTGAGAACTGCAGAAAGAAACATATTTCATTTATGGGGTAAGAGCTTCTAAATTTGCTTTAAACATTCAGTCAGAATACTTTTATCTCGTATTATTTAACTCTGAGAATATTTTCTTTGTATTGTCCTTTATGCTGAAAAATATAAATTAGAACACTTACTTTCCAGTAATTATGTATATAATAGAAAACATAATTTATGCTAAAACAAAGCACTGTTATAAAATGAGAGAAAATATTAATAATTTATTTTCTTTTGTCTTCTTAAAAATATTTTCTTTATAGCATCACAAACATATTAGTACATATGTTAACAGCACTAGAATTAAATTAATTATGTGTGTGGGACTCTGATCAGTGAATTTATAGAAGTTTAACAATTTAGGCTTAAAATATCCCAGTCAGTAAAACTGCGTGATTTCATGTCATGAAAATTACACAGCTTATCTTTCATAAAGTTATGAAACTTTGAATAAGCGAAGAATATGCTAATGATGTCATTTGTTTTGACCTACTGTATATGATAGCAGAATAAAAATAAACATAATTACATTATAGTTTAGTTAATGCTTGACCAATTAATATGTTTCCATCAATCTTTTCAGAAGTTAATTTTTTAATTAGTTTAACACAGGCCTAAATATTTACATATGCTTTGTGTTTTTTAAAATGCAAAAACATTAATTAATTACAAATCCCATTAAAACAAAAAACGGTAAAATTAAATTCCCTGTTGAAGAAAATCTATATTTGAGTAGTATTTTAGGTCGGATAAATACTCTTTTAATTTTTTCTATTATAATATTTGGGTTACGTGGCTGGAACCTGTATCATAATGAGGGTCATTATGAAATAGGAGTTCAACCGGTCAAAAGCCTACTGTTTTCAACCACTGGCCAATCAGAAGCTGGTATTGTTTAAAGTATCAGCTATTTTTTAATTTGATTTTAATCCAATTTAGTAAGCAAGCAGAGGTTACTTTGAAAATACCCCAATAGGTAACTGTTTCTATATTACACTGTTTATCCTTTTATTAATTATTTTGAATTCTGAGAAAGAATTTCATTAACACCGCTCAATATTAAAAAAAAGCAGAACTTATGACTAATAACCTATTGCCACAGAAATGTATAGTTTAATGTATTTTCTAAAAGATTTTTTTTTTTAGATATTCCATAAACTATGTAAATCATTGATTTTAATTGATAATCCCAATATTTTCATAGCCATAGAAAATATATGGTATGCAACTCTCCATAATAGCCATTTATGCACTCATGCAAAGTTTATGATCCTTGGCAAAACTCATGTCATAACTTACTTGCACTCGTGCATTAATGGCTACTATTTTAGGCTTGTTGTGTAATGTACTATTTTTAAATTAAATGTGGATGTAAGCAGTCTGAATAGTTGGACACCTGGAAAATCAATGTTCAGATAATCTGCATTCCATTGTTTATATATGTACTTTACAGAACATATACTATTTACGTCACCAATGTTTCATGGTTTTTCTACCTTTTGATAGAAATATTTCATCTTTTGTGAAGGTTGACTCTGCCACAGAGGTGGATAACATATACTAAGTTCAGTCAAAAAATATTTGTATGTTAGAGAAATCCTCAGACGTGAATATTTTTCACATTAAATAGTAGTGATCGGTACATGATGCTATTAATACCTAACTACATGTTAGGTATATTTTTCTTTCAGGAAAATTAAACTGTTTGAATTTTCTGACATGATTATTTTTCAGTTTTGGAATTCCAGTTTACTACAGAGTAAGAGGAAACTGAACTGAAAGGAAAGAAACAAAATTCCTCTGAAACAGGATGAACATAATTTATCCTAAATCTGTTATAATCTATCTTTTCGCTTGGTGATCTTTTTTTTCACTACAAAGATTATGAAAGGAATACAATAGTAAAAGGGATAAAAAATATAGAGTTTTTCAAGTAAGATAGAATGGTCAAACATATAGTAGTTTATTAACAAAGATCAGTGATTAATAGCATCAAAAATATTGATTTGGGTGGTGAAAAAGAAGTCTAAATGGTGACCAAGCAACCCAATGGGTTGATCTAGTGGTGAACACGTCTTACCAAATCAGCTGATTTCGAAGTCAAGAGTTCCAGCGTTCAAGTCCTAGTAAAGTCAGTTATTTTTACATGGATTTGAATACTAGATCGTGGATACCAGTGTTCTTTGGTGGTTGGGTTTCAATTAATCACACATCTCAGGAATGGTCAAACTGAGACTGTACAAGACTACACTTCATTTACACTCATACATATCCTCATTCATCCTCTGAAGTATTATCTGAACGGTAATTACTGGAGGCTAAACAGGAACAAAAGATTGAAAGATGGAGACCAAGCAAGTAGCAGCTACAAAACTTTAAGGTGATACTAAGAGGAAGAATTTGGAGGTTAATAAAAATTACTGAAGAACGACAGTGTAACATAGCAAGATGTCAGTGTATATCACATCTTTGCATCCAATACCAGATAAGAAGAAGAAAAAGGTGATGATGTTAGAAGATACTCCAAAAAATCTATTTTTTTTTTCAAAAGTTGTTTTAGTTGGACCTGTTCTAATATGAGCAATATTTAGTAAACTGTTCGGTACTGTTGTTAATTTCCTTTACAATAAGCAATTATTTTATTTTTTCTACGTTATATCAAATGATTAATTTAAATAGAAATATTAGAAATATGCACTTCGTAAAAGATGACAATAAAACTATTATTATTATATCTTTTTTGCATTATATGGGCATAGACTTCTAAGATCATAGCCCTCATCAATTTTAAAAAAAAAGAATTAAATCACCAGCAGGATTGTCAGATGTAAGGGTGTGTAGAGTCTTTTCATTTTAATTAAAACACAAAAAATAAACATAACATGAAAAACATTTAAACAAAACACTCATATTAAATCTTACAGGATGTAAAGAGCCCTGACATTTACATAAAAAAAGAAAAATGAAACTAAAACATTAAACACAGTAAAATAAAATACACAAAAAAAGAATGTTGATAGTACCATATAAATTTAAGAACTGCATGTTCAAGTGAAAGTGTCTTCACATAGAGGATTCTCAGTCAAACCTAACTCATACTGACTTTGTTGAAGATGTAGTATGAACTCGTTAGTAGTTTGCTGGCATGTAGATAGGCAACTACTCTTTCTTCTTTGCTATTTTCTAAATCAGCAGCAATATTGCTTCTTTTTCATATATCTTTCTGAGGTTTTCATATAATTTTTCACTTTTCAAGTAGATGGTTAATAGTAAGTTCTTTATCACGTACACTGCACAATGGTATTTTTTACCGATTAACAAATGTGAATTTGTTATTCATGTGTGATCACTTCTGAGTCTGGTCACTACCACATATTCTCAGTAAGTCAGTTTCACGTCACTCTTCCATTTTTATGGAGTAGTTTTAATTACATTTAATTTCGTATTTAGCCTTCTCCATTCATCATTCCACATGTTTCTGATCATGTTAGATGATTTCAACATCTGCCCCACAAATAGGGATTATATCCATATTCTCACAAGTTGTCATTCTGGCAGCTTCATCTGCGCTTTCATTTCCTGAGATACCAGCATGCCCTGGAGTCCATAAAAATAGGCATCACTGTCCCCATTGATTTAATATATATATGGAATAGACGGGATGATTATGATAGGGACATCCTCAGTGTTCTTGATCTGAATAGCAGTTTGTACACTTAGAGACTCTGAACATATAAGACTCTCTTAGTAGAAATGTTGTATAGCAATGAGCTCCACCATATAAACACTGGATTATTATTATCTTTGCTTTTAAGCCTTTGGCCCCAGGCACCGGCCATTGTTTTTTTTCTGTTTGTCTGATTGGGTAGAGAGGTGGTGATAGAGATGATAATAATACTAATACCATCTTCAGGCCAGATAATCATTAGCTAGGTTATCCACCACATTTTTCAGTTGTAACTATATTCTCTGTATTTGGCAGTTCTGCTCAGAAGGCTGTTTATCACACAAGATCATCAGTATGTCCTACCTTTTTGTTGAGTTGAGCAGTGGACTTGTCTGCTGACTCGGCTGGTCTGAAGCTAGGCAATGGGCTGTGGTTTTATCAGCAGGACTAGCTCTGATATTCTCTACAGAATAGCTAAAAGAACCAACAATTCATGGTTTAACCTTGATCAGTCATTTCTTATAAATATTTTCATCCATACTTTATTGGTTCAGCTATTACAATCTGCTGCTCTCTTACATAGTTAGGTAATGAGGTTGAGGATAGAACGACTAAGGTGAATAAAAAAGGCTGCTTTTGGAACTGCCAATGACAACACCAATCTAGTAAGACCCAAAAATAGAGAAAATTTTATTACTAGATTTGATTCCTCTACTTCATCTAATATCGAGAAATCTGGTGAGGGAATCAGTTGATTTTGATGTACGAGATAATCTTAAAACCAAGAAAGAAGGATATAATTTTTTTTCATCTTGTTCTTCTCGATAAGCACTTTGAGAAAGTCTGCTGATACGTGACCTTCTGGTACTTTGATTTTTCTATTCTATGACTCATTAAGATCTGAGCAGAAATTATGTCTTCTGTTAATATAAGAAGAATAATATCTTGTGTTAATGTAAGTCCAAGGAGGAGGACAGAAACTTTCTAATTGGTGGTGAAGATATATAATTTGAGGATATTTTATCAGGATGTTAGGCGTCTCCAATTTAAGCCAGATGCATTTTTTGTTTCTGTTGCTGCGAGCCCATACAATGTTATTGCTTTCACAGAATCAGCATTTAATGACTCTTCTTTGAATTCTGATTATGTTTCAAACCACTTCAATGTTTATAGGGCTGATAGCAACTTCTTTATATCAGGCAAGAATGGTAGTGGAGTGGTATTTGTAGTGCATTCCAATATAGCTTCCTTTAGGTGCCATGATTTAGAAGCCTTTAATGAATGCATCTGGGTGGAAGTAAATTTGTTTGGAGGGGTTAATCTTCTTGGGAATCACTACTCAAGTCCTGATATTAAGCCTGAGATCATATCCGAGTATTTTGGTAGTTTAGTTTTTAAAATTGACATTAGTTCTTATAATATTGTTATTGGTGATCTTAATGCCCCAAATATAAAATGGAATAGTAAATGTTTTAAGTAGTGGAGCCCACTTTTACGCTAAGAAGAAGGCATATATTGTTCAATTTTGTGGATGACCTTAACTTAGTTCAGTATATTTTCATTTACTTATTGGAGGTTCACTCATTTTATCTAATAACAATAATGTCAGTGTCCAGTTGGAGGCTGATCATCTTGTTTTTCCATTTCTGCTGCACGATACACTCTCAGTTAACATCTATATTAGTGAAATTGCTCTATGTAATAGTGTTGTTAATTCATTAAACTATATGAAAGGTGATTATCTTCATCTTTACCATACGGTAAATCAAGCTGATTGGAGTAATGTTTATCAGTTATCCGATGGTAATGAGGCCATTTCTGCTTTTAATAATATTCTTTCTTCTTGTATATGAAAGAATATTCCTTTATGTAGACCCAAACCTAAATGGTTTCCCATATGGCTTTCATTTAACTTGATTAGTTGTCTAAATAAAAAGCAGTTTTTTTCACAGAAAGTATAAAAAAGCAGGGTGTCTGGTCTATTATCATAAATTTTCAGAATTGAAAAAAAAGGCTAAAATTCTGTATAAAAAGTGATGTCTTAAAGAGAGCCAAGTTGGCTGAGAGTGTCTTATAAGAAGGCTGGAAAAGTTATTTCATTATGTAAAATCTGTGCTGAAGGACTCCAGTGGAGTTCACCCACTTAAAGTCGGTAATTGAACTATTGTTGATGCAGAAGATATGAGTGAAGTATTTAGGAGGCAATTTCAATCAATTTACAAGCCTTGTCTAGCAGATGTTTGGAGAGTGGATTTTGGGTCATTTGTCAATTACATTACTGTTAATATTCCAATTATAACGACTGAAGATGTTGAATCTTTTATTTAGATGCTGTGTTCCCATACTGCAGCTGGTATTGACATAAGTCCCAGCATTTATTATTAAGGGCATCTCTAAATTAATTGCTTCTGTTTTATGTTGGATGTACAATTTCTGGTATTTTCCCAGTTGATTGGAAATGTGCACTTGTTCCACCAATGCCAAAAAATGGTAATCCCCTCAGTCTATGGATAATTATCATCCAATTTTTGATATCAATATTGTTGTCAAAGTATTTGAGAAGTCAGTCTACCAGCATTTTAATGCTTTGCTGGAGAAGATAGTCCATTCAATTCAGCACTGGTTCCATGTAGGTAAAGCTACAACAACTAATTTAAGCAACATGCTAGTGTTTACTGCTCCAGAAGTGAAATCCCATAAATAAGTCAAAGTCATTTATTTCGACTTTCATAAGGCGTTTGACACTATGTCTCATGATTTATTTCTGTTGAAGCTTGGCTGTTTGGGTGTTGGTGCTGTGATGTTGATGTGGTTGCAGAGCTATATTGCAGATAGACCATTCCATGTGAATGTTTTAAGGAGATTCTCAGATGAGTTTAAGGCTGAATATGGAGTACCTAATTCCAACCTTGGCCCTTCATTATTTATTTTGTTTATGGATTATATTGGACTGACTATTTCTCTAAGGCATTATTATATGCTGATGACCTTAAAATCATGGCTAGGGTTAACAGCTATTTTGATCATGAGGTTTTGCAATCTGATATTGATATAATTCATAAATGGTCAGTTGATGATATGAGGCATATTTTTTAAGTAAGAGCTGTTTTGATATAAAAATTGAAATAAGCGAAACAGAAAAAAAAATTATTATAACAAAATCTCTCTCTCTCTCTCTCTCTCTTGATATCAGCTTACCAGCTTCATTATTCCGTTACTTAAGGATTTTCCCGTTTACGATCTAAACCAATTAATTACTCTGTTTTGCAATTCCTTATTATATTCAAACTTCTGCGATGCATGCCATTGTTTTAAATGGAGAAAAAGGTAATAATCACTCAGTGCAAGATCTGGACTGTAAGGTGGATGTTTGAAGATTTCCCAATGAACTCATCACAATTCTTCTGTGGTTTTGTGCACCATGTGAGATCTTGCGTTACCATGGAGAAACAAAATTCCATCGGTTAGCTTCCTATGTCTTTTATCTTGAATTGAATATCTTAAGTTTTGTAAGCGTTTCACAGTATGTATCAGCATTAACAGTTCTTCCATATTCAAGAAATTCAATCAAATATCCCTTCTGCATCCCGAAAAACTGTTGCCATAAGCTTTTTCATTGATCTTTCTCGCTTGAACTTTTTGGGGTTTGGGGATGTTGAATGCCGCCATTGCACTGATTGCTGCTGTGTCTCAACATTTGAATAAAATATCCAAGTTTCATCACCGGTCACAACGTGTTTCCATAACTCATCGCCTTCATTTTCATAGCGTTTCAAAAATGTTTGAGCTGCAGCAACACTTTTCTTTGTGTGTTTTTGTCAACATTTTGATACCCATCTGGAAAATAACTTTCTGTAACCCAGTTTTTCAGTTAAAATGTTGTAAACTACCGATCACGAAACAAAAGTTAATTCAATCGATAATTGAAAAACAGTAAGCCTTCTGTTTACATGGAGTTTTGCACTCACATTTTCAGTCAAATCATCTGTGATGACAGTTGGGCAACCATTACATTCTTCCTCCATGAAGCAAACAACACCATTGGTGAACTTTACCTTCACACATAGCACTGGATCAAAAAACATCGACAATTTCTCTATGAATATCAGTAGCAGATTTGTTTTTTGCCAGTAGATAATGAATTACCAATTGCACTTCACAACTTGCAGGATTATTTATTGTAGTACTCATTTCAGCCAGGCTGTACACAGCAACTAACATGAATAATGTTAACCTATTGTCACAAACAAATGATCATTGATATAAATAAACATGCTACACTAGCGTCATCAATTTCCACTGCATCTAATGGCGGGAAATTGAAAACGGCCCTTACTTAAAAAACACACCTCTTAGAATGCTGCTTAATCTTGGCAAAACACTCTTGTAACCTACTCTAGAAAAATCCTTCTGACAAAATACATATTTACAGGATTGGCAGCAATTTACGCAGAGTGTTAAAGATATTTCTGATCTTGAGGTTAAATCCAAAATTAATTTTCAATGAGTATGTAAGTAGGATAATCTTCAAGTCCAGAAGGAATCTTGGTTTACTTGTTTGGCTTGGTCGGCATTTCCAATATGCAAATACAATCTTGCACCTATATAAGATTATTGTTAGACCTATTCTCTAATATTGTGCTGTCATCTGGAATTGTGACAGGGATTGTACCTGCAGTAGTATAGAAGCATTACAGAAGTTACTACTCTATATGCTGCATCTTCGTTTTAGTACTACTTACTCTTCTTTGAAACTACAAGGATGAGTGCTGATTATGGAAGATGCTGTGGCTCAAGGTCAGGCGCACTGTGCAAGAAGTTGTCTTTGCCCATAAAACTATCAATGGGGTTGTTGAGTGATATGAAAAATATAACTTTATGTATTCCTTTTATTCGTTCTTGTAGGTACTACCTGTTTAAATGGTTTAACAACAGCAGTTGGATCCCTTTATGTATTATCAGGCTAAATGAGTATGGTTGGCTGGTAGATATATTTCATATTAAATCCAATGATGTAATGAGTATATCTGAATAGCCTTTCTTTCTAGTGACTTGCATTTTAGTGTTTTTGGTTTGCCACATTACCAAGTAAGTCTCTTGTAGTTTGTAGTATATTGTAGTTTAGTATCATATTTATATTCAATGTTCCCCTGTTATATACATTCCCTGATAGAACTAGTGCATACAGCATGGTTTTATTTACTCTGGACTTTCCTCACATTAAAATATGTCACTCAGCTCCCCTGTTAGTTAGGGTTTTTTCATGGAGCTGTAAGCGGAAATCTGGAGGCCATCCTTATTTTTTTCTTGTGGGTGTACAGGAATCGATTGATTACTATAGATGTTAGTCCCCTTTTCCCAAACAAAAAAAAAAGAAAAGAGATTTCTTTTCTTCCTGATGAAATCATCAGTGAACTATTCAGAAAACTAGTTTTGTTAGACAGTTCATCCAGAAATAGACTTGTCATAGCACATTAAAAACCCCAAAAGAACACAAGATGACAAGGGACCTTACCTCTTGAAAAACAACAATCCATTTCTAAAGAAATGTCAAATTTATCAAAACAATTGCAGTCATACAATTATTAAAAAAAATCATTCTTTCATAAAATTTGTCAAAAGTTCACAAAATTATTTACATTCTTATTTTCTATTGCCTAGATTTACTTTTAGGCTCTCCTTTTTCCTTCTTTTTTCCATCATCCTGAAGGTTTCTATGTCAAATTCTGAAATTTCTTATTAGGCCTCGGAGATGGAATTCTCTGCATTAAATTACAAAGGATGTTTTGCTACTGACATGAGATACCGGCTCAGATGGTGCGGTGAGCAGTGCATCAGAGTTGATACTAAATGCACTTCCCGCTAAAGCGATGGGTGGCTGAAATGTTTGCTCTCTCACTTAAAGGCCTTGGTCATCCAATATCGTCTTTTTGAAATATTTTATCTTTTCTTCTCAGTTCCCTAGATTGGAAATTTTTTCAATTTTTACTTTGTCTTCTGGTTTCTGTATTTTCGTTTCGCTTTATTTTGCCTTGGGATTGGTTGAAGGCTCATTTTTCGGTTGAAAAGAGCTCTTTTGTTTTATCATATCTATTTTTATCTGTGATGGCTTTGGGCTGCTATCCCTAATTGGTCGATTAATGATGCGTTACACTATATTTACTAAGGCTGACACCAATTCAGAGATCACGTTCTTTGGTTTAAAGGAGACTGCAGGAGCGGCAGCAACCTGTACATAAGATGCGATCTTTGGCAATTTGCTAAGCATGATTTTTCTAGCTTCAAAGTAGCTGACCTTTGAATGGTCTTTATCTCCTATGTTGCTACTTCTTTCTTATATTTCAGACAGATTCATGATCTCACAGTATGATGTACACTACAGTTTACACAAATCGGTGGATCCCTGCATGAGTCATCAGGATGTAATGAGTCACTATAAGCACAGATTTGTTTTCTTGTGCATCGCACTGCTTTGTGTCCAAATTTCTGACATCCAAAACACTGTAATCATATTGGGATGAGTGGACAAATATCTAGCCTATGAAATCTACCCTTTTTTTTTCAGGACACCTAAGTTTGTTAAACCTCAGGACATGTGACATGGATGGTAAGACTTCAAACTTGCGTTGGGTATTTAATTGTCAACATGCAATAGCTCCTTGATGATTTCTTCTTTTGTGTGGTCCCTGCACACAGCGACACCCTTGGAAGTATTTAGGTTGCAACACATACCTGTGTTGCAACCTTAGTGTCGTTGAGTCCCATCTTAGCTTTGAGTAGCCAGAGCTACTCAGATCGCTGTTGACTATCCACATCTGTAGATCATTGACAGGTCTCAACAAACAGTCCCATAGCAGTCTTCATTCTCTCCTTTAAAGGTCCTCCTTCAGGTTCCGTGATCCCTCGAGGAGTCACAAAAGAACTGATTTTAGAAAAATTCCCTTCTTTCTTCTTTATTACCAAATATTTTGGAATTGGTGCATAGCTCTTAGGTGGAAACATAGTTCAATACTTTGTTTCTATATCACAAAACTTGACTCTCTGAATCTCTTCACTTGCTAAGACAATGGCTTTCCTGGACGAGGGTTTTCATGTGTACTCTCTCCAACAAATTGTGGAAGGAGATGTTTTTATGAAAAGGTAACTATTGGGATCGATCAGATTTTTATATTTTTTTGTAATTGGAACAATATATGCATTCTTCCACTGCTGCAAGTACATTCCATCCCGCCATATCAGGTTATATGGTTGTAGCAATCTAAGTTCTGCAGCAGTGCTTATAATTCTGATGTATTTCATAATGTTTTTCATCTGGACCTGATGCTGTATTACCAGTTTTCTCCAATGCTGTCACAAATCTATTTAGAAAGGTACATTGTAAACAAAATTCACTTTGGTTCCAACATTTAAGTGACCAAGTTCTGTTTTTTATTTATTTTTGAAGCCTTCATCATAACTTGCCGTTTTATTGGCTTTTTCAAATTGATTGGCTAATAATTCTGCAATTTCACGTATAGTATCTGTTAGCTCATGTTCATATTGAAGGCAACTTATGGGAGTATAGTTTGTATGCCCACAGATAGCCTTCAATTTCTTCCAAATATCAATACAGTTGTATTTCTGATAATAGATGGCATGTATTGTTGCTAGGATCAGGTGGCTTCTTGAGTTTTCCAGATGTTCTGGGTATTTATCTTAATCCCAAGTCAAATATAACATTGGTTGTATCAGACATCATTTTCAATAACTCCAGTTACTTCTGGAGTGAAGTGTTGTATTAGCAGTGAAGCTAGTCCAATCTGCCTTATTGCACTTTCATTTGTTGGAGATGGGATATTATTTTATTGTAGTGTCAGTTGTAATTTTTACCAGAGAATGGTCACTTCCGTAAAGATCTTGTAAAACCTTGAAAGATAATTTCAATGCAATTGAAGCACTAATAAAAGTTAAATTTATACAGAACTTCAATCTGTTTCTGACATTAAAATAAGTTCCTGAGTCATCATTTAAAATAATAGTCAGAATTTAAAAGGAACTTTTCTAATTCTCTTCCCTGGAGATATGCTCGATTCGACCCCAAAATAGGTTTGTGTTCATTAAAGTTGTCCATTGATAGAATGGTTGGGAGAAGCTGAGCGATTAATTGCATTATTTCATCCTCCTTATCAAAATTTGGTAAGTATATGCTACAGATAATAATCTGTAGTGAGCACTTCTTTCTGATTGCGATCACTTTTATGTTTCAGTTGCTTCAGTGGTAGCTCTAGGCGATGCTAATATTGCTACTCCACCTGTAACTTATATTTGGCCGTTGGTCTTGTCGATAAAAACATATTATCACTGATGTAAATATTTTTGTTATATCTTCTTAAATTGGAATTTTAATCTCGGTGGAAGTATATTTCTTGCAGACATATACAAATTGGGTCTACATCATGTACCAAGTGATGAAGGTCAAGAGTGTTTGACAATCATCCTTGAGCTCCATTAATCTATCCTTTCATTGATGTTCCATTGAAGAATTGACTTGATTATATTAGCCAGTTCATCTCAGTGTTTGCCCATTCCTTTTTTCTCTTCTTCATTCTCTGAACAGCTTTACATTCTAAAATTATGTCATACCCTTTGTAGCTCCCATCGTCGGAGTTGGAGACAAAGGAAACGGTGGACAACAACAGGCATGACTTGGTGCTCAGTTTAGGCGCTGATTCAGACAGGAATTGGAGACACCCACAAAAGAAGCACATCAGCCACTGTTTCAGCAAACGGGGAAATAGGGGTTCCCCTTGTGGCTTCATGAGACCACATCAGAGATGGTTTCAGAGCCTCTTTAGAGGGCTCTCTACCCTCGTAACATGCTCATCCGACAGGTTATGTAGATGAACTTGAACCCAGATTTATTTTCCTTCTTACAAGGTCTATTCAGAAAATAATTGAACATTTTTAATTATGTGCCAACGGAGATATTTCTCAGATTATTTAGTGTCGTTCAACTGGCTGCATTGTGTTCCACATAACCTCCTTTGCAATCACATATTCTTGGATTATTGGTGTTTCATTTAGTTTTTGTGTTATAAACAAATTTATGGAGAAGATGCTCTGACTTGTACGCAATGTTATGAATGGTTTTCACAATTTAAAAGCGGTCATCAGTCAGTTGAAGGTGACTCGTGACTAGGAAGGCCTTTGATTTTAACTGACAATACCCACATTCAGAAAATCAATGATCTGGTGCTTACAAATTGTCAATTTACTGTCAGAGAACTTGCAGAAGAGGTTACCATTTCAAATGGTTCTTGCCATGACATTTTGACTGAAAAATTGAACATGCATAAAGTTGTAGCGAAGTTTGTTCCTCATTTAATGACCAATCAGCAGAAAGAACATCAAGTAGACGTTTGTCTGCAACTTCTTGAACAAACCAATGACAGTGAAATATTTATTTATGCACAGGATCATAACAGGAGACAAAAACTGGGTTTACAGCTATGACATTGAGACAAAAGTTCAATCACCACAACAGATTGGCAAAGGATCTCCACACCTCAAGAAAGCATGTCAGACTCAATCCAATCTCAAAGTAATGCTCTCTATTTCTTTTTTTATTTTAATGGGTTATGCATTATGAATTCTTGCCATAAGGTCCATGCTATGAAGGCATTTTTCAATGCTTACATAAAAAAATCCACAAAAAGGGTCCAGAATTGTTCCTCCAAAAAGAGACAAATCATGGTCCCTTCACTATGACAATGCGCCTTCACACTCAGCTTTGTCAATTCATAAGTTTTGTGCCAAAAATCAGATGACTGTCCTCCCTCAGCCTCTGTTCTCACCAGACCTGGCTGCTTGCAATTTTTTTCTTATTTCCGTAATTAAAATCAGTGATGAAAGGATGCCGTTTTGAGACTATTGGTGACATTAAAGCAAATTCGTCACGAACCTTAAAGGCCATTTCAAATGACACTATCCATAACTGCTTTGCAAAGTGGAAATATGCCGGGAAAAGTGTGTGAATTGAGAAGGGGAGTAATAATCTGTAAATTAATAATAAAGATAAAAAATAAAGTCGAGTTATTTTCTGAACGGACATCATATTCTGCTCATATGCACTTTACGTTTGCTTGATACATTATCTGGTGGCTTTATCTTGGAGAGTCTCTTAGCTTCCTTTTGAGAGAGAGATTTTGTTTTACCTATTATTCTAACTATCATTTTAGCTAACATTAGAACGAGTTTACTGAGAAGTTGATTTCCATTAACTTGCAGTAGAAACAGTAGCTGGTGTTTCGGCATATGTTGTTGTTGCTCTACATTTTTGGCTGTTTACAATTTTTTTAGCTTCAAAATAGCTGACCTCTATGTTTTTAACTTCTTGAGCAGCTACTTCATATTTGTAAACAGGACAGTTTCTTGACTGGCACGAATGCTTTCCTTTGCAGTAGATGCAGACAGGAGATTTCTTGCATCATTCCCCTTATGGGTCTCTTCATCATACATGCATATTTTTAATCTCTCATATCAAACCACAGTGTAGCCAAATTGTTTGCATCTGAAGCATTACACGGGTTGCAACAAGAATGCAATGCACACACATCCAGACAGCATATACCAGCATGCAGTTTCTCCAGCAAGGTTGGTTTATTAAAAGTGATTACATGAGAGGCAGAAGTTAGAACTTCATCATTCCTTCCCATGTTCAACCTTCAGCACCCTATTACTCCCTGAGGTGACAACTTTTCCAAAATTTTTTGCTCAGAATAGGTTGAATAGATCTTGACAAACCACAACATCTTTTGAGGTATTAAGAGTGCTGTGAGGATGTACACGTACAGCAAACTCTTCTATTTTCTTTATTCAAAGAATCTGCAACTGGATATTGTTGGTCATCCGGATGTAAAGACTGTTGAAAATTTTTTGTATTTCCTTTACTGGCCCTCCAGTACAATTAGTTATTTCACGAGCGATAAGAAATTAGTTATTACCGCTGCATAATTTCCACCTTCATTTATAATCACCAGATATTTAGTTTAGATCTCGATGAACAGTTCTTGATAGCAGTTCTCTGCAGATCCTTCAGACTACTATGAATTCTTCCTCCTCAAAAACTCTTCTGCCATTTCACTTCTGGTCACACAGCTGGTTCCAAACGAGGTTGTTTACATAAACCCTCTGCCACGATAAATAGTTCAACTTGCATGAAATTTTGATCCCCTCCATTGCAAGCTAGCTGCCAGGGTATAACCCCCACTCCAGAGCTACTGACCCTGGAGATCTGTCCTGGTACTCTGGTGGAACGAGCAATGTCCTGGCAGAGAGAGGATGCACAGTCTCTACACTGACTCCAGTCCTCTACTCACCAAAATTTTAAGGGCTCCCATGCATTGACACACATGGGCACCTTACTACATGCTTACCATTGCAGGGAGCATGTGTACAACAGAAGGGTCTCTTTTACACCTACTATCACATTGACCCCGGCCATCACATCCCCGGCTCTAAAGGTGGTTTAAGTCCATTTCCATTGTTCATGATCTGCAGGTAGCCAAAAATTCCAGTTCATATAGTGACCTGAAGATGGAAGTCAAAAGAATGATTATATTTTCAAGAAAAATACTTGGAATCCCATTGCCACCTGTATGTATTGAACTTACGTATAGCTGTTACCACCTTGAACGTGGAACATAGATGGTACATTCTGGTTGTGAGGATTATCTACCTCAGGGCATTATTATATTATTGCAGGGCATTATTATATTATTGCTGTCTTTTATTCTGATCAATTTGTGACATATCTGGATGTTGTACAAAGCAAGTTGCATATCGCAGGAAACAATCTTCAGATCAGGCAGTGGTGGTGGTGGTAATGAAATAAAACACAAAAAATTTAAGAAATCTATTTTTATTGAACAAAATAAATTTAATTTACAACAATGCTACTGGATTTAAATCTAAGCAAAGTGAATTAAATTACAAATTTTATATGATGTCTTGGGGAATCAATCTCAGAATTTTGTGGTCATCTTTAACAGCAGGCATGCGTAATCATTTCCGCTAATGAGATTAAGAAATAGTTACACAATTAATATAATCCATTTATAAGGAGAAAAATAAATTATAAGTAACGATTATTAATAGATTTATAAGGAGAAAAAGAATATTATTTCTTATATTAATGTTCCAAATAAGCTTCTGAAGTATTGCTGTGTAATTTTGAGTTGCCTATATATATTTACTTGTAAGTGCTGTGTTTATGAGTATATGTGGTTTTTTCCTTACACCAGTTATTTCTTTCTCTATCTTTGATATGTATTACCAAATAATGAAATCGTATACATTGTTCTATTTTTTATTGTTGCTGAGCATATATTCTAATCTACTTACCTTCTTAAAAAATCAGTTATTTTTTGTTTAAACTTCACTGTATATTTGTTTTTTTTTAAATCCATAGAAAAATTACCTTTTTCTGCATCAATTACTAGTTTTTATATTTTATGTCTAATAATATTTAAACAGTAGGTATTTAGTTAGTATGAAAACCATACTATTGCCTGATTCTACTTCGGTAATTATGTGACTTACTCCACCTTTCTATCTTCTGTCCATTATCCTTGTTCCACAGTCAAATAAGCCCTCATTTGCTGTATACATGTGAGCTATCCATTGAATTTCCTTTTAAAAACTGTTTTAAGATTGTTATTTGTTACATTTATTGTTTGATCAGAGCATACGCGTTTCTATAGTCATTTATATATTTTAATTTCAAATGTTCACCATTGAGAGAAAGAGTTAAAATTAAAAAATGCCGATCTCCATGGTGGAGTGTAGTATTTTGGTCGACCTTTCATCTGAGATGCCGGGTTCGAATCCCGGTCAGGCACGGCATTTTTCATTCTCAACAAATTTCTATTTTCATATCCCTGGTACGTACTTTGTAAGCTTTCTAACGGTAAAAAAATTTAATTTAAAATAAAACGATAGTTCTGTTAAATCAACACGTTCTCTTTAATCGCTGATATCCTCACATTCCGTGTTAGAATACAAAAATTATCTCTAATTAAAGAACTCGGATCTTATTAATAACCGTTAGATAGTTACAGTAGATCGTAGTATATAATAAAGCTTGTTTTTAAATCTTCAAATAGTTTCAGTCGACCGTATTTTAAACGGTTACAAAACTTCCTCTAAGAATTTTGCAACTGCTTTCCTTAGAAAGCTTTACAAACGGGCATTAGAACAAGACTGAAACTGAATTAGTGAAGTGTTGAAACGTAGGTGTATTAACAAATAACCGATATACATATAGAAAAAAATTAACAGATTATTAATCTCGATAAAATCTACTTTTTGTCATTTTATTTTGAATAATATTTTATTTATAATTATTTTCTGTAATTTTTTGAAAATTAGAAACACACAAAACAGAAATTAAATGTTAAACATAAAAAAGGTATAATTTTTTTAAATTTAATATTAAAATATAATTTTGTTTATAAGAAAATTAAATTGTGAAATTATTAATAATACGTGTAGATCCTACATATAAGGATCAAATTTAACTCACCCCCCGTTATGACCCAAGCGCATAAGAAAAATATACTATTATCATAACAACATAACCTCGCATTGAGGTTATCGACCTAAAATCGGGCGCAATTTTCGTCAGAGTTTTACATGCACAACATTAGATAAAGTACTATAGCATATCTAAATGTCAAGCCGATGTAGTTTTGAGATTTCGAACCGCAAAATTTTATACGTAAATGACATTTTTGTAAATCACATAGTTAAAAAGGTAATGAAAATTCATGCGACCGAAAAAAGATACCTCAAATTGAGGTTATGTTGTCTATTATCGACTTTAAATTTACTGTAAATTAGGAACGATCCAAACAATCTTCATCTAATTTTCTCACGTATAACTTCAGGTACACTACTGCAGCATATATATTTCAATAAAACCGATCGAGTAGTTTCGGAAATTTTCGGGTCATAGATTTTATATATAGGCGTATATATATACTCTATAGTATTATATAAAGAGGAAGAAGGTTTTGTTTGATCGGGATAAAAAAAAACACTACTCGATCGATCGCAAGTAAATTTTTACCCGTTTCTCTTGGCATTACTGAGAAGGTTTTTTTTTTAGACTTTAATGAATCGAATTAATGAACCGTGTATGTATCGCTGTGCTAGCCGGGTTTGAACTGAACGATTCGAATCGATCAAATAATATTACAAAAATAAGAAAATAAAATAATATTAAAGAATTTAAAAAAAATATATTTTTAGCAATACCGGGCTTACCGTGGGAACTACGTGTGAGGCTAGAACGGTGAGGCAAGCGAGAACCTCATGGGAGAGTAAACCGATTATCGCCATTAACCGGTAACAAACGGGGTGCCCTTGGGCGCTGAACCCGACCGTTTTGGGAGGTGCAATGGAGTGATTTTATAAAATATCTGCAAACAACTGTCAGATTTTGAAAATTCAAACGGGGTATAGTTGAAGGCTAACTTCTACATGCATCAGTATACTCTCCGTCTAACAGATCACGGTTATTCGGAAATGTATATAAATGTACAGGGGGGGGGGGAGCCCTCTGTCTAGATGGGAATGGCGATGGAAGTAAGCTCTACGGATGTCCAGGGCATCGATTCCCCTGGAAAATTGGGAACGGCGAGCGTAGCGAGCTCTGCGGTCATAGGGAAGGCCCCGAGGAGCCGCTGAGTCGGCTCCTCGGCCGACCTTAGCCCCGAGGGTTCAGTCTCTGTCTAGACGGGCCGCCTAGTAATAGGTACAAGGAATTTACATTTTAAACGAATGGTATTTTCATACTCCTCATACCGCAAAACGTAAAGAAAAACAATTTCACCCCCGATCCCACTGTGCACCCGAAATTATAGGGTACTTTTCTTCAAAAAATCTAAAAAAAAAAGTTCTGCTCAAGTCTTAAGGACCGTAAATTTGAAATTTCCATTTTTAAATTCATAATAATATTAAATTTTTTTTATCGCCGTTCAGAACCGACAAAGTATTTTGAACACATGCTGAGAGGCTGGGAGCCATGGACAGGGGTGTCTACGCTGGTCTCAGGCATCCTACGGACCAAGCCGTTGGAGGCTGCGGAATGGGGCTCGGACTGACTGCCCTTCTTGAAGCAATTGGCGTCGTTCCACCCTTCCAGGATGGGTTCAGGACGGGCCAAAGTTAGGGTGTAAGATGCTTTCACTTCAGGCCGGATTGCTTTGTTTCACGGGTTACCTAGTTATATTATTTTATACATCGTCTTATGTTTATTTTGTACTCCTTTCTTGTTTATCGTCTGTTTATATGTTTCTTCTCATCATAACTGTGTTTTCTTATCGCATATTTAGCTTTCCTGATATTTGTCATATAAAGGTGCAACCCTATAAGCGCTTTTCGTAAAAGGTGTGTAGGGGGACTGCTGTATCCCTCATAGGAGAGGCTGGTGCTGGTGCTTAAAAAAAAGAGTAAGTAGGAGATGGCTAAAAAAATAATGCCACCAGTGGGGAAGCGCGGACGCGTGCAGGGCCAGGGAGGAAGCCGTTTTGCAGAGAACGTCTTGGCTCGTTCACACGCAAGAGTAACTGGATCGGGATGCTCTGGTCAAGCATTAAGGACCCTCGAGGTTTGAGGGGCGGGCGCGTGATGGTCGGAGGAGGTATGCATGGGGGCATACTCGGACCCCGACTAGAAGTAATGACGGGGAGGGAAGCCCTCATGGGGAGAGGCATCATGACATCTAGAAGCGGATATCGTGTTGCTTCAATGAACCAGGAGGGACCCCGTCGGGAAAGTCCAATGGGTGGACAACGCTGAAGGGTAGTGACTAGACATCGCCGCGTCACATACGGTCAACCGAGGCAACGCGTCTTCTAAGCAACCGGTTGGCCTTGTGCGGTTAAAAAAATAATAAACTACCAAGGAACACCGCTATTCACAATCTAAGTTTCAGATCCAAATAAAAGCGCTACTCGTATCTTTACATACTACACCACTCACACGTCACGAACAAGGGATGCGGCTCCCGAATCCAGAAAGCTACATGGGATATCTAGAGATTTCCAAAATATTCGTAAAAATTAATATATAAAATTTCTCCGTTGTAGTGTATTTAACCGGCGGGTTTAACTCGTTAACTGAAAATTAAATAATCTTAAAATCTTGATTATCTAAAAAAAACGTATAAAGTGGATTTTTCACAATACTGTTCCAGAAAAAAATTGTAAATTACTAAAAAATTAAATAATTTTTATTAATAAACACCGAATAAAATAAAGTATTTAACGAATGACGAGATGAAAATAAAAAAAAAGCGAACGATAAAGAGCGGAAAGAAAGGATGAAATTAATGAGAGAAACGGTTACTTAAGATTCAGGAATCACGACAGCCTCCATTTTTGTTTGTCCCAAGAGTAAAAGAGATTAAAGAGTCTTTTGAACTAATCCGAAACAGCGCGATACAACGATAGCATCTTTTAGATAAGATCTCTCGGTTCACTGAGACCAGTTTTATTCCGGAAAGGAAATACAGACTTCTCATTACACGTAACTTTGTTCGTATTACGTTAAACAAACTTGTATCTTTCATTCCGGATGCCTACTTGAATCGATTCAACTATAATTTAAATGAATCGATGCCACTACTATATTTTTTGTCCAAGTCCAGTATTCCACCCACCGTTAGAAGTGGAGTCAACATGATATTAAATTACTGGTGTTCAGTAACGTTATAATCAGTTTTATTAATAAATAGATGGTGAGCACACCATCTACCAATACCAGCAGTGGGACGTGGTCAGACAAGATCTCACGTTAAAGTTGCTTTCTCCGGAAGAAACAGTTCGACACATATCGACAGGAAGAGTTCGTCTTGAAAGGAAGAGAGGAATGGGACAAGGTAAAACGGGACAATCAGTTGCGTATAAAAGATCTGACGCAGGCGAAGAAAGGGACCTGAGGGGGATGGGGAGAAGGGTAGCCCCCTGCGGAGTCGTCGTGCGTATGGACGACGGTGATGAAGCACGGGGACTCTGGACACCTGGAGGTGCCCTTAGGGACCGGAAAGGCCGCCTCCTGGGACCGCGCAATGCTTTACTGCAGTACCGGCCCCGGAGGGGGAGAAACTGCGAGATAGGAGTTTTAGTCGGTAGGGTGCGGGTACACATAGGATCTTATAACATCTAACCGAACCCGTGCGAGTACCACTCCCCCATTACATCGATTTCAAACAAAGAAATTTTAAACCGTCAAACACCACGGTTTAAATACAATCAGAAGTTAAATTTATAGAAAAATTAAATAAAATTAAGAATTTTTAATAGTTTCTATTAGATTAATTCTTCATTATCTAAATACTAAAAATAAATGAGATACCAAGCAAAAAATTACTTAAAACGGACGCTACAATATCAAAATGTAACTTTAATAATTAAAATACCTAGTAAACTCTTACGTATTTTATTACGTTTATTAGTTTTTTAAAATGTTATTAAACATTATAAAAATATCTGATAAAATTTTAGATTATTATCACATACTATTATTACTATTCTCAACTTAAAAACTGTACTCGGCTTACCTAACCGCTAGGATTTATATCTGTCAGACCATACAAACTGACCGGGAAGAAGAAAAATGAGTTGGTAAATTTATAACAAGGATTTCTCCAACTTTGAATCGATACTTAAATTTTAATAATGTTGTTATTCCAACTATATGATTTAAAGCAAACGGAATACAAATTTCAGAAAATAAAACAAATACTGTATTTTTATTAAAATTATAAGGCTTTTCGTAGCGATAGATTGGAATATATAACGTACAGGTATGAAAATAAATGACCGACAAAGTAAGTGATTTCACATAAGAAGGTAACGAAGGTTGCTGATAAACACAAATATTTAATATGTAAATTAAAAATACGATCGATTATTCCAGAAAAAGGAAAACGGATTAACCAAGTACTAAAGAAAGTAAATTGTAGAAGATAGATATGATTTATTCGATAGGTGAGGCGCATGGTTGTACATGATTTCAAAATTATGACTGCTATCTAATATTAAGAGAACTGTAATAATTAACGTTTAGACTTGGTTATAACTTTGCTAATGGATTAGTCATTTTATAGTATCGTGTAAACCAGAGGTTCCCAAACTTATTCATCTTCAATGTGAAGATTAGATCTAACTATGAAAATTTGCGTTACGGCTGAGTTCCACGAACTATCAGCTTCCGAAAAAAACTGAGAATCGATCGGTTAATTTTTGATCGACTGTGCTGTGAGTGGATGTCAAAAAAGTAAAGTTGGCCGATCAAAAAAAATGCTTCCATCCGACTTTACATTTTTGACATCTACTCACAGCACAAGAAAGCAATCGATTCTCACTTATTTTATTTAGAAAACTTACCGTTCAGAGTGGTAAAAAGCAAAAGAAAAATAGTATATTTTTTTGTGTCGCATTTATGCAAATATGTAATCATTACGCTATTAATTATTATCGTTATCGTATTGCAATGTAATATATAAAATTGTTGTAATATAATTAAAATTAATCGTTAATAACGTAATGTAACTTCTACAATGACGATCGCAAAATATTTACAATTTTAATGGGAGGGATGTACTTGATGGATTGACAGCAAATTATCATTATTTGGCTTCAGTTTTGTTAGGAATAAGCGCAAATCTCCCCGTTCTGTGATATTGAATCTGCTCCTTTTTTTGATAAAAGGTTTGTAACGAGGCTAAAAGTTTTTTCGACAAGATATTACGAGGAAAACGCTATCAAAAGCTTTCTCGCAATTCCCCACAGTCCAGGATATTTTTCTGGTATTTCTGCCTGCAGCCGAAATGTTTGATACCCTCTTTTAAATTTCCCCTTCAGGTCCTCATTAGTGCTAAGCTCGAGTAGCTCCTCTTGTAATATCATATTCTCCACTTCCGTTTCATCAAATGGATTTACGATCCGTGGTGGTATTTCCATCGTCAGAATATCTTCAAATCTGATTTTGAAGTCATCATGCAGGGCGATTAAATGTTGAACGTACGTCTGAATATCCTCATCAAGGCATTCTACCTGTGACAAGTTTGAAAACCGCTAGCTTTGCAAGTCTCGACGCGTTCGTCGTACTGAATATGGAATATGCAAGTTTTTACAAGTATCAGTCGCTGAGCTTCTCAATACATTATCTGCCTAGATCGATACGCAAAGTCAAGCCGACATTTTAGTTCTTCACTATCGAAACCAGATGAATTTTCGTGGACCCCCGCTTACGAATTGTGAACCCCCATTTTCTTGTCACGCCAACGTAGACCCTCGTCGAGTCTTAATGGTGTAAACTGTTCAATTAAAAGAGCTGCCCTGCTCTCATTACTCAATAAAGACATACAGTATTTCATCATCGCAGCGCTCAGCGACAACACTAACACTTATTTTTTATTACGCATTGTTGTTATTTCCTGATACGGTCCGTATTATTTATCTGTACCGTTAAAAAAAAATTGCGGTGATAAATACGGATTGATTATGCAGCCGGTATCAATATCATACACTTCACGCAACGAGTAGGAAATACGATTAAAAATACGAATGAATTGAGTAGGATTACTTATGATTATAACCGGGTCAGGTTCTTTT
Organism: Lycorma delicatula; assembly: GCF_047948215.1. NCBI lineage: Eukaryota > Metazoa > Arthropoda > Insecta > Hemiptera > Fulgoridae > Lycorma > Lycorma delicatula. The sequence continues at coordinate 7,275,217 of NC_134455.1, read as the reverse complement.
GGGTGTAATCTTCACGCATTATAATTATAAAGTTCTATCCAGGATTAAAGAGGGAAAATCGCCTGATAAAATCAACGCTCGGAATTAGGCAAGTAGCTCAAATAGTACGAACTTAAAATTTTCAATAAAAATGTCATTATTCAGTTTTGTCGAGAACATCTATTTTTATCACAGTAATGACAATCGGTTGAAAAATAGAAGCTATAATGAACAAAACATTTTTTCGTATTTTGGCAAAGGCTAATTTTTAAAATTCGATGAAATTATATTTCTTATGTAGTTTGAGCTGGGAAATATGATAAAACAGTGCCCGGAACTGTAAATCCAGTTGTTTTTAAGATATTCGACGTAAAACAAAATCGGGTGTCGAAAAACAATTTTTTTTGTAGGTTTGTAGTACGTTTAGCTTTGTTAAACGACTAATAAATGCGGAAGAGTTTTTTGAAAAAATTGTAGAGAATTTAATATTGAGAAAATTAATGTAAATACAGTTAGTTATTTTTACAACAAAAAGTAAATGAAAACTTTTAAATCGGGTTTTATCGAATCAAAACAGACGAAAAACGAATAGAAAATCGTATTATTCTTTCTACCTAATAAACATAGTAAAAAAATAAAGGAATAACAGAATAACAAACCTCATTTACAGTAATTGTTTGAAATTTCTCCTTCCAAATGTACATAGCACTCTGCCCGACGTAAAGTATTTACGGTGGCTTTCCGCATCATCTCAGGATCGTATCGTATAAATTAAATAACAGTTCGTATTTTAACGAGTAACTCTTCTTTAGTATTAACATTTTGTCGGTATACTATAGTTTTCATACGGCTTCAAACGAAGTAATCTAGTGGCGTAAGTCACGCGATCGTGGTGGCCGATCGATCCGTTTATTACTTCCAATACAGTCGGAAGAAAAATGTGGCGTTGCACCATCGTGCTGGAAAATAATTTGCAATCTAATTTGTAAAGATACGTCCTCCAAAAGAGCCGGAAAATTAATTTTCAAGAAATAAGCGTATGTAACTCCCGGTTACATACGTTTTAATCGAAAAGAAACGGTCCCAGAATTTAATAATACATCAAACAATGTGAAATATACGTCGGAAACTAGTTTCCATAGAACCCGTAGATTCTGTTCGCTCTATAAATGACTATTTTTAGAACTGAAGACTCCGTTTCTTGTAAAAGCTGTTTATAGAATTGAATTTACCTTATCGGCGTTATCTAGAAGCCGATGACAAGTTTAACCGCTGGTTGTATAATCTGTTGGCCGCAAATTTTGAACCTTTGCAGGTGGAAAAGACAAAGATTCTTTTTCCTTAGGATGCGCAACATCTTTTTTTTGACAAATCAGTGCGACATGAAATTCGCCTGGGCTACGCTTAATATGGTGAATCCTATCATTTACTTGGCGTAGCGGTTTTTCTTTTTAAAAGAATGTTTCTTAGGTACAAAAAGAATAAAACGTACGGAAAGAATTTTTCGTCTGTCTTTATTCAGTAAAAAACCAATTTTAAAAAGTTTCATTTACTTATTTTTGGTTGTATTTTTTACTAAATCTTCCTTATATATCAGTCATTTAACAAAGCTATTGTACTAAAAACCTAAAAATACTTGTTTTCCACGCCGAATTTTGCGTTTTTCATCGGATATCTTAAAACTACTAGAGGATTTACAGTTGTCGGACCTATTTTATCCAATTTCCCAGGTCAAATTACATAAAATATTACCGACTTTACTTTTTAATTTGGGTCCAGAAAATTACAGTAGAAAATTTAAAATCTTTTTATTAGAAAATTTGAAATCCGGGCGATATCTTTCGCTAGACGTAACTTGAAAACAAAATCTTTTCCTGACCTATATTTATATGAACTTTATTTTCACCGGTAGAACATATCCTGAAAGTTTCTTTGTTTCTTCGTGGGACGTTCTGTATTATAGTCGTTGAATAAGGTATAAAAATAAATTAATTTTGGTACAATTATTTAAAAAAAAAAAAAACGAGTTGCGCTAAACGGTTACTGAAATATAAATAAAGGTTGGAATCGTTAAATTGTTTCAATTTTTTTTTTTTTTTTTTTATTCAAATTACAATGTAAATGTGATAAAATCTACATCTTCTTCAATTACGTCGTAATTTTTTTTAATTACTCACTCTTTCGGATAGACAATTAATTACAAATGGAATATCATTTAAATCGGTTTAGCTTATCTCAGTTTATGCGCAACAAAAATAGAAAGCAACATAATGTCGAACAAATCGGCCCTTTGTTTAAAAACGTCTTTTAAATTAGTCTAAAAAAAAATATTCCGAATGAAAGTTAAATATTACCGTTGTACATTTACGGAGGGAGATATAAAAACTTTTCGTAGCTATTTACAAATAAAATTCAAAAACGGTGATTATATTCTTTGTGGAAAGGCGAGTCTCTTTGAAATTAAAGTACCAAAACATACAGCGAGATAATATTACCGTCTAAATTCTCGCTTGGCTGCTTTCACACTGAATACTGTAACGGAAATTAGAAATGAAGATCTTCCGCTATTAATTACTACAATGCCTTCGTACGTACGAAAAGTAACAAAAGGAGGTTTAGAAAATGTAACTTTATTAACAGAAATCTTAGATTTAAATGACGGTTCAAATTACACGATGTTCAAAAAAATTAAAATTATTAAAATTGTAAGAAAACATGGACGCTTGAACACAAACGCGCGCGCGCACACACATAAAACCGGTGCGACTTAGATAGATTGAGATAAGATATATTGAGATAAAAATATTCTAAAGGACAAGGGAGAAGTAAACCGTTAAAAAAGGGAAAATATGATTGTATAAACCCGTTGTTTGTTAGGGTTCGTTATTTTTAAAATTCACATAAAAAGTAGAATGCGACCCGCTGTTTTTTTAATTTTTTTAGTACTGAATAACAGATTCAAGGGGTAAAATTACAAACCGATGAAACTGTTATCGATTGTGTAACGTAAAATTAGTCTTCTAAGAATAAAAAGCACACAACCAATAATAAAAAAATAAAAAAATAAAAATTAGTATATTTATAAAAAAACAGTGTTATAAAAAATTACTTTCTACCAGTATTAATCAGAAAATTTAGTTTCACGTATCGTGACTTCATAATTTCAATACTGACTCATTAATGCGTTAAAAGGCATACAAAGAAATTATTTTTTATCTTTTAAAGCTCACTTTTTTAATATTTGTAGGAGTTCTTCTATGCAGTTATGGCAGTTGGCCTAACCAATAAGTAGGGAATGCAGTATGGATATTTTTAGCAACGATATTTTATATTATAATTATTACATACCTGACCGAAATTCGAACCGGGTGCCTTGCGGCTGAAAGACGTACAACGCTCCATCAGGCGGTCGGCAGAGTGGCAGGGATTGATAAAGATTGGAATATATATTTAAAACCATTGCGCGCGCACACACACATACACATACACACACATTACGAATGTATTAAAATTATATAAAACATATTGAAATAAATTTCGGTAAGTTTTAGTAAAAAATTTTAATTTTAATTGTAATTTTTAGTAGATGTTTTTCAAATTTTAAAAAAATTTGACGACTAAACAAATATGTATGTTCTGTAAATGTTTAAAATTTCTTATATTTTATTCAGTAACAAAAGTTATAAAAAGTAACCAAAGTGTAAAGACTTTGAATAGTAGTTATATATGTAAATTTAAATCAGAAAACACTACTGATGGTGGACTATGCCCAAAAGCGCTCTAATGTAAAGTTACAGATAAAAAAAAGGTAATAATATTTCTTTAATTATCTACTTGGCGGATTGGCTAAAAAAAAATTTAGAAGATTTTTTTCAATAGATATAGTTTAAATTTAATGTACTGAAGAATTATTGACAATAAAAAGATTAATTTAAATAAAATTGATGTGTGTGTGTATATATATATATATATATATATATGTGTGTGTGTGTGTGTGTGTGTGTGTTTGTGACTGAGTGTGAGAGAGAGAGTGTGTGTGTGTATGGTATTTTTTAATATTATTATTATTATTGAATTATTTATTTATTTGTCTGGATTCGAACCGATGTGCCTTCCCCTTGTAAGATCTAAATATTTCATTAATTAAAATTTTATTTGACTGTAACCCTGGAGTCAGCGAAAATAAGTACCACCTTATGATATATCGTTCAAAAGTTGTCAGTGAGTGCTTATTACTGCAGTTAAGTCCAAAATGCAACTTTTTTTGGATTTACATACATACAGACGTCACGCTGAAATTAGTCAAAATGGATTTAGGTCCTGAAGGGATCGCCGGACCATCCTCCGCGGATATCCCGCAACTCCCCGCTCCCGAGGAGTCGTGAATATTGTCTCCCAGCTCAGAGATTTAAAGCCATTCTGGACATCCAGCAAGATGATCGCTGGGAGGCAGCCTCGTTCGAATCATTCACCATCCGAATCACAGCTTTCACTGCTTCAGTAGCCGATCGTTCTGTCCTGAAGCCGTACTGGCTGGGGCTAAGGCCTCCTGGCTTTCGACATTGGCTCGAAGCCGGTCCTCCAACATCTGCTCGAATAATTTACAGACTTTGTTCAACAGACAGAGAGGTTTTGGCGATTATGCTGCTGTAGGCTTTCTGATCAGAACCAAATTCTCCCACTTTCAGTCCTGCGGTATGTATTCGTGCAGTAACAGGTAGTTCATTCCACCCGGCAGCCCCGCCGGCGTGATGTCGATCACCATCCGCACCTCTTTGACTTGGATTCCGTCTGGGCTCAGAATCTTACGGAGTTTCATCTTCTTCCTGGCCCCGATGTGTTCGCTCAGTTGAAACAGAATGATATCGTCAGCCGCTATGTCCTCTCTTCAAGGATCATCGCTGACCGGGAGAAGTTCCCTGAGGTAATCTGTCAAATGTTGTTCTGCGAGTCCTTCCCAGCCTACCAGCCACTATTTTATATTCCTCGCCTCATCGGTCAGGTCAATATCTGCACAGAGCTTCCTCCAGCGACTGTCCTTGGCCGGGAATAGCAAATATTCTGTATCAGGTTATTAAGGAAAATAAGAGTGAGGTGCTTTCTTGTCGATTTCTTAATCGAGCCGATCGTGTTATCGGATATTCGTAACAAAATGCAGTTAATGTTTCACTTTAAAAATGAAACCTTCACTTTTTTTTATTAAAGACAAATACGATAAGAAAGAAGTTATCGTATGAGAAAACAACTACTAAGTTGTACCTCAGGTAAATTTCTTGCATCAGAATGCGTACTGAGATAAATAGCGAGAAACAATAAAAAAAATCTATTACCATAAGTACAGTAAAACAAGTGGGAAAATATATTACTTTAGATAACTTATACGAACATAAGAGTACCCGTTACATGTGCACGGGCAAGGAAGACATCCATTTATTTATATAATAATTCTGTTCACTCCAGAAAACATTTAAATGTTTCTGTTAGGATTGTAAAGCTGTAATAGTAAGAGTAGTTTAGAGATGTTCGTTCTAACACAACCTTTACTTTTGACCCCGTGATGACATCAAGGTCAAAGGTCAACCCACCTCCCCTTTAGATCAAGGCGTCATCTTATATTTCATGTTGTAACAACCATGACGCGTTGAGATTTTTTTTATTAACGATTGAAATCTCAAGAAGGCCTACTAAAAGACACTCGACATTAATTTATTATTTATTTTCATTATTTTTTTAAAAATCTTTTATTATTTTCAAATAATTACAGTCTCATTTGAATAGTGTGCGTCTTCCCACCATCTTTTAATCCAAAATGAACCGGTTTCATCGAATAAAATCTTGCATGTCTTAAATCTTTATCGCTAAACCGATTTACATAATCGGAAGGTAAATAAACTTGATACAGCTCGTTCTTTACCGCATCAAACAAATTTTCTTTATCCTCGATGTCGGTATATCGAGACGAATGCAGACGATTAGCCGCCCTGGAAAAGGCTTTTGATGATACCTGCTGAATTACCTAATCCATATAGAAAGTTGCTCTACACAGTGCACATTTCTCGATTTTGTGGAGAGGACAGATGTCTGCATTTGTGAAATCGGGTTTTTTAATCGGAAAGGTGGACTTGTGATACATGATTTTAATGGAACAGTTTACGAAAAAAACGATGGCAAAAACCGTTATTCGATAAACTTTTCTTGTTTTAAATTATAAGCAATCAAAGTTGCAAAAACGAAAAAATCGCCGTAGTAATAAAACAAGATAATCGCCTCGTAGTAACTTTTCTATATAGTATTTTCTCGAGAAACATCTAATAATAAAACATAAACAGTTAGTTTGAATTAATGACCCGCTAATAACAATAGCCTTCAAAATAACAGATTATGCTAATTATACGTAATAACTAATTATGTGCGATAGTACTACAAATTAAATAGCTAGGATAAACTTTTCTTGTTTTAAATTATAAGCAATCAAAGTTGCAAAAACGAAAAAATCGCCGTAGTAATAAAACAAGATAATCGCCTCGTAGTAACTTTTCTATATAGTATTTTCTCGAGAAACATCTAATAATAAAACATAAACAGTTAGTTTGAATTAATGACCCGCTAATAACAATAGCCTTCAAAATAACAGATTATGCTAATTATACGTAATAACTAATTATGTGCGATAGTACTACAAATTAAATAGCTAGGTCGATACTTAAAGTATAATAATATTTCATTTCAAAATTCTCTTTTATTTCTTCGGTTCTAAATTACTTACCGTTATAAAGTAAATTTTTAAAAATTTTTAACAGTTTAAAAAATATATTACAGTTGTTGCTTAACATCGATGCATGTTATTCTAATTTTGACTTCTTACTTCAACATACAAAGTACAATATTTGATTGTATCAAAATTAATTACGTGTTGGGTAATTAAGGTGTAACGGTTCACCTTTGTTTTCTGGTGAAAATTTTATTATTAAAACCTGAAAGGTGTATATTTCTACGGAAATACAAACATAAACGTTTGTCGGTAAACACTTAACAGTACATCGGTTAAACTACATAGCATATTTAATTGGAAATAAGTAAGCAATAATTAATAAACACAAAATTTCCTCTCGGTATTACGGCTCGTAATTATAACCTGTAACGCGGAATAAGAACAATAGCTTGACATCTGATTTAGCTTGACCTACACAGTTCATATCTCTTTTTTCTTTTTCCTGTTTAGCCTCCGGTAACTACCGTTTAGATAATACTTCAGAGGATGAATGAGGATGATATGTATGAGTGTAATTGAAGTGTAGTCTTGTACATTCTCAGTTCGACCATTCCTGAGATGTGTGGTTAATTAAAAACCCAACCACCAAAGAACACCGGTATCCACGATCTAGTATTCAAATCCGTGTAAAAATAGCTGGCTTTACTAGGACTTGAGCGCTGGAACTCTCGACTTCCAAATCAGCTGATTTGGGAAGACGCTTTCACCACTAGACCAACCCGGTGGGTTACACAGTTACACAGTTCATATCTAAGAGTAATTTAAGTAAACCGTTGTGGGAGGTCGATAATATTAATTACGATTACTTTTACCGATTTCAATAAGTAAATTATAAATACGATGTGGGAGTAAATACTAAGCGTTCTCGTTATATACAATAACTTCTACGTATTATTAATTTCTGTTGAATATTGAAGTATAAACGAACAAGTTTAAAAAAGTAATACGGCAATTTGCGCCGATGCAGTTCTCAAGTCCTTAAATCCTACCTGACTGGCTGTACCCTCCTTTAAGTCAGATGTTATAAGATCGTACTTACTGTACTGCAGTTTAACTTGTCTCACTCGTTTATCAAGAAATCTCCAAGCGGATCAACATTTCTCTACTTTTGTGTTTTGTATTTTTTTTTCTAATCCTTGCATAACAGGTTTACAACTTTGGTAAAATATTTATAAAAAAAGCCGATAAAGATTTAATACTTCCCTGGCGCCGGTTATTTATTTTCAAATAGTAGAAAAATAATAATACATGAAAAAAGTACCTAAGATTTATTTTTAGGGGTGGGAATTATGTACGATGAAGTTTTTTTTCTAAGCTTGTCATTATATGTTTAAATAAACAAAAAAATCTGATTTGGACACCAGATGACTTTCTTGTACCCCTATTAAATTACATATAATTTTTTTTTTTTTTAATGAAAACTACATAAAATTTTATTTCATTAATTTCTGATATTTTGTTTTAATTTTTTTTTATTGTTTTCATTAAATTATTACTTATCGTAATTTTTTTACTATTAATAAATCAATATATTTAAATTTAAAAAAAAGGAGATCAAGTCTGATTCGAACCGATGTGCCTTCCACTTGTAAGATCCAAATATTTTATTAATTAAAATTTCATTTGGCTATAACTCTGGAACCGATGAAAATAAGTACCGATTATGATATGCGATTGAAAAACTCTCAATGAGACATTATTGCAGTTAAGAAAAAGTCCAAATCAAATTTTTTTTTGGATTTTGGGTTTTTTGAATACTTGTTTCAGTCGATTGCGATCAAAATGAGAGGTGCACAACTAGAAAAAAAATAAAAAAAATAAAAATAAAATTTAGTTAAAAAATATACAATAAATAAAAAGATAGCTTTATATTTATTGTATATTATACAATAGGTGGAATTTTGGCGCAATTTTTTTTAAACGGTAAGATAAGAATGCGTGCATGCACTGAGCTTAATATTTTATTGTTATGTTTGCTAAATTTTGAGAAAATTGATCCCCAAAAGCTATCTATCCCACCCCCTGGAGATACTGACCGCAAAATTTGAACATTGAAATATCCCACATACACGTAATTTCATGAAAATCGATAAATCCAGATATCCAAGCAAGTGCCGTATGGTACCACGCTTTTAGGTTAGCTCTACTAACCCACCGGGTTGGTCTAGTGGTTAACGCGTCTTCCCAAATCAGCTGATTTGGAAGTCGAGAGTTACAGCGTTCAAGTCCTAGTAAAGCCAGCTATTTTTACACGGACTTGAATACTAGATCGTGGATACCGGTGTTCTTTGGTGGTTGGGTTTCAATTAACCACACATCTCAGGTATGGTCGAACTGAGAATGTACAAGACTACACTTCATTCACACTCATACATATCATCCTCATTCATCTTCTGAAGTATTATCTAAACGGTAGTTACCGGAGGCTAAACAGGAAAAGAAAAGGTTAGCTCTACTAGCTAGTTAGGACACTGTTCGCTATACTGTTTTTGAGGCTCAGTAGCCGTTTGCGGCACAGACATTCGGTCTTATGCCTTAGGGTGGAGAAATGCCAAGCAAACCGAACCGAACCAAGCGCCCTGCGGTTCGGTTATACGGTGTCACGATACGGTACGGTACCTGAGCTTTTACCTCGATCGTTTGACGTGGAGGGATCGCATCGAGGAGCAGAGGAAGTTACTTGAAATTAAACTTAACATGATGTACCGGTCGTTAGGTAAGAGATCTCAACTTTCTTTGTCCAACAAGGTTCTGCTCTACAAGGCTTTCTTGAAACCGATATGAACGTACGAGATTGAACTCTGGGGAACCGCCGGTAAGAGCGACGTGGAGGTTCAACGGTTTCAGAACAAACTTCTACGGAACATAACCCGCGCGCTGTGGTTCGCGAAGAATACTGACATCCACGATTGCCTTGGCATTCCATACGTTCGAGAGGAAGTTGGACATCTAGTTTCAAGGTAAGTATCCGGGTTGGATAAGCGTATTAACAATCTCGCTTTGAATCTGCTAGAACACAGCGTGGACGTTAGAAGATCAAAAAGGCTCCGACGAGTGCTTGATCTTGTTGATGGCCCGTTATGATGATCCGGTTTGGCGGCTTAGCGCTCATTTTTATTGTTTCTTGGATGTTTCAAAGTTACCGTTTCGTTTACGTTCTATTTAAAGTTAATATTTATTTTGTTGTTTTAATGTTGATGTCGACTGGACATTAAAAGGCGCTATTAAATGTTATGTTATTTATGTTATACTATTGTTTGTTCGTTATGATACGCTGTTGTTTTTGTATTACTTGACGATTATCATCGGGAGGTCCTCTTTCACGTGATGATCAGTCATACGACTTGCTTACAGCTTCGTTGTGAATAAAGGAATTCAGCAAAAAATTTTTAGTCGACTAAATCGGCTATCGATTTACATTAATGCATGCGGTTTGTAGTGTGTTGAAACAGTGCAACTTATTAACTCCTAATTTCACTTTTTTAATTCGGCATACTTGTAACGGTAAAATTTGATAGCGCTAGTAAAAATTAAGTTTTATCCGGTATGAAGGACAAAAATTAGAAACCACCATAATGGAGATTTTTTTAACATGTAGAACCCGATTTCTTTCTGCCTCCCAGTATCTCTTAGATACGCAGTAGAAAGCCGTTTCCATAGTTAAATACCGCTGTACGTATGAATAGCTTGATTATAAATTTACTAAATCGGTTTTTTGCCCCCCTCCCAAATTACCGGACAGTTAGGACTGTAAATTTTCTATTATTAAACACGTGAAAAAAATCTAGAGTTTCAGCGCTTGTTAGGTGGGTTCAGAAGAAAGTTTTTTTCATACCTTGTTTCTGTAGTATATAACAGATTGAAAGTATTGTTATCGTTTAAATAATAATGTTTACCTAAAATTTTATCTCTTTTCACGTTTTTATGATTCTTTTTCAAAACCGCTAAAACCTTAGATAAAACATTCTGCATATATGCATTTACACGTGTACATATTTTATACTACCGGTTTCAGGTAGCGGTAAAGATTTAAATAACAAGATAAGTTACGATAAGATTTAATAAATAAATGTAATTCAGTTTAATATTTTCAGTCAAAGTTAAACCGCTTCCGTGTTGAAATTATTTACAGTTTTTATCGCGTAACAAACTTGTATTTATGATTCATTTAGTGGAAAAAATTGGAAAAATATTTAACGGAAGAAAGTTTTATACATATTGAAAATTATTTAATTTATTTCAGGGAAGCCTGTAAAAATTATGGCTTGTTATATATAAAATTACTCTGTTTTCCTGGTAATATAGCATTTATGTTCCGTAACTTACTTGAAATTTTTAACAAAAAAATGGATCGGTTATTTGAAAACAAATTTTTATTTATTGTTTCCGTAAATTATACGTTTTTCCGAAATTTGGTTTCCAAGTGGCAACGTATAAAAAAAAAATCGTCAAACAAAACTCAGTAAAGATATATATTTTTGGACTAAATTTGGTTTAAAGACATTGTTATCGGACGTAATTTTAATTAAAAAGATGGAAAAATCCATTAAAATCGCGGCAATCGATCCATAAGTGGATTATAAACAGAACAGTCGCTTAAGGGAAAGCGGCAACCTTGATGTTTGTACATCTTTTTTCTCGTGGCCAATTTTGTATACTGTTTACCTACTAAATATTTTTCAGAATAAATATTAAGCATCTGAGTTTTACATTTTTATAATTTCTTATTTAAATTCAATGTAAAACTGATATTCTCTGAAATTAATAACAGAAATTTTAAACGTTAGTAGTTCTATTAATGTAATAGGAAACTTAGTGAAACTCCATTCGAAATTGTTATTATTACGTGCATTTCATATTCAATTGAATTCTTTATTTTCTTATTATTTAAAATAAAACTTTTATTTGTTTTTAAAAGAAAATTCAAAACCGGATCGCAATTAATAAAGACAGTATTTTATTTTTAAACTCCCCCTAGACGACCAGCCCGCGCTAAAAAGCTTAACGCAGTCGCCTCAGGGTGTCGTGGCAGCGCAGTCTGCCCTCCTTAGCTCGTCCGAACTCGGACATCCCATCGAGGTCTCCCGTGCCTCCTCGAAAACGTACTTATCACCTGTTCCGGTGCTCAGAATGTTTCTCCACAGAGGAGCTACCCTTCCCGTCCCTATTATACCTGATCCAGACACGCATTTCGCTTGCCCTTCACGGTTACGCGTTCCCCCGTACACACTTCGAGGGTCCCCTATGCCATCATCGGGGAGCTCCGACCCACCCGCTCTTGCGCGTGACTAGGTCCAACACCCTAGGCGTAGAGGCTGCCTCCCTGGTCCTACAGGCACCTGTCCTCGATCCCCAACGCATTTCCATGACCCCTCGTTACTTGTTGCGCCATGTCCCCCTCGGCGTCAGCGGTAGAGCACCGCACACAATATCTCCCCGCTCCATGACCGTCGGTATATCCGGCATAGCATATACAAACAACAACACGAGTAAAGACGCATAATACCATAGTAAATTCCTAACCTATCAACGTACATTAACAAATACAAAAATAAAACACATTTCGACGCCTCTGATGACATCGAGCGCCGTGTGCGCGTCAAGGGGGTTCCTTCTCACTCTTTTCTGTTAGTACGAGACCGGTCACTCTCTCTACCTCCCTCCATCCATCCTCACTCTGGAGCATCTGTCTGACAACGTTATCTGGTATTACGGCCGACGTAATCGGATCACAGCATCCCGGTGCATAATTACTTTTTATATTTCAAATACAAACATAAGTTAAACGGTTTACCTTCATAAGTTACAAACTTTTTCGACTTTTCTATTTAAAACAGTTAGATTATGGATTTTATTAATTACAGCTATGCGATATTTTGTTTACGTGATACTCAGATTTATTTTTTAGTTTACAAGTGTAATATTGATTTTCAGAAAAATTCATTTACATTTTGGTACTTTAATTTAAAAAAATATTAATCGTAAACGTATCTACTAATCGATTTATTAATCACACTCGATCACTTGTGAAATATTTTTTAAGGAATAATACTTATAGAAAATAGTCGATTGAAACCGGATTGGTTTTTTTCTTACATTTTGCTAAAAATTTAAATGGACGCCATCAAACTTTTGCATTCATTTTGAAAGCTTTTTCATTAGGAAAAACATCAATGACAATGTTTTTATTTGACTTTTAAACCTTTACTGATGAATGAAATGTTCAATAAATAATTCTACCTATATTTAACATTTTGTTTTATCACTGAGATCAGAGTCTAACGACGACACCGGGATAACACGTGTTGTTATACTTTGTACGTGTCGTATTGGGAATGACGACATCGGTGTAGGTTTTGTTCTCTGCGCCAGATCTTTACGGTCGATGGAAATGGGGATTCATTTGAACAAAATTGTTTGAGTACCTGAACTCCATCGGCCCGGTTAATTTGACTTCTCCGTCGGTTTTTTTAAATATTCTGTAGCGCTAGATCTGTTAATCCATCATCGATTACAAAATTCAATTTTAAGGAATAACTTGTTAAACCCTTTTAAAATATTAAATTATATTTTTTATCAAAAATTGTAAAAAATACACATAACCTTTTTTAAACTTTATACGTTTTTATTTTTCTTATCTTTATTGACATTTTTATTATTATTAAATTTTACTAATTTTTATGTTTTTTTAAAGCCTAATGTTTATCCAAAAAAATAACAATGATTTTGTAAGAGTCTCGCAGATATCATTTCTTCCGCTCAAAAAACAGAAACTCTGTAATATAAATATAACTGTTTTTAACAAAACGATACTAATATCAAAAAGGTAAGACACCACATTTCTATTATAAAAATCTGTTATTTAAAGTCTAGTCAATTAAGGTCGATATTGGAAGAAAATTAGTCGAATTTAGGGACGTAAAGGGATTTGTAGATTAGGATTAGTATAACTAGTTTATATGCGACTGGACAAAATGAGGACCTTTGAAGGGTGATGAAAAAAGTATTTTCAGTTTTTTAGGCTAAAGTATACTTCCTAGCCGTAAAAGTTCTGAATAAAGGTTGTAGGCATTTGTAGTATCTATAATTTAAGCCCTTAAACGTTCAGTTTCATTAATTAGTTACTGAAAAAAAAAAATGGTCTCGATCCGTCCAAAATTTGCGGAGATAGTGCGATTTTATTGCTTCCGCTGATTTGAAGTTACGAATTCAGCTTTATTCGCGTGCGGCTTCCTCGAACCGCTTCCCGCTCGACGACTATCGCGCGAGCACCCTCTATTATTTAGCTCATTTTTTCGAAGAAGTTTAAACAAGTTTTACATTATTTTCTGGTCTAAAACGTTTCACCGTTTCAAAATAAAAATTTTGAAGAATTGATCGCGCTTGAAATGGACAAGAAAACAGTCTTAAAAAATAAAATAATTCCAGTTGTTTGAAGAGTTTTTATACAAACAAATTAGAATACCTCAGCAACGAATAAATAAATTTTCTTGTATAACCGCTAATTGAATTCGGAATTCCAAGAGCTAGCGTTTCAAATAATAAAAATAGAAAAACTTTTTTTGTAATAAATATCGACTTTGCAAAAAAACGGGTCATTTTTAATGAATTTTCGGCTTTTCTGCAGTAACTAATTAACAAAATTCAACGTTTAAGGGCCTAAACTGTAGGTGCTGCAAATGCCTACAACCTACCCCCGTAGGAGAAGACATGCTCCGTCACCCCCACCGTTCCTAGCCCTTATGGGCTTTACCGGAGGTCATCTTCGAAACCTCAGCTTTTGACATATTCCAGTCCGCCTCGGCCAGGATGCCACGAGTGACATTCCCATCGGTGTACTACTATTTAACGAACTTAAAACAAAATACATCTTACCGAGTAAGATTGAAAAGAATATTATGAAAACGTGAGGTTTAAACTTCAGTTTGACCTTTGACCCGTTGAGTCAGAACTTCACGCTATGTGGGATTACTCAGACGTATCTTTCATTAAATAAAAACAACAGCGTATCTCGCAAACGGTGCGTCCTAGGCTGATTCTGATGCGTTAAGAGTTAAACGAAAGGGTACTTTGCGATCGCTCAGAACGATAGGTCCTAGTCCCACGTGTCTGTCGGACATCGTTCTCGAGATACTAGCGCGAGCGAAATTCACATATGTCAATTCACTTCAAACCTACTTTTTACTATGAATTTTTCAATAAATCTACTCCTTCATCTTGTAAATTTAAGAAAATCTACGATGAGGTTCTGCATTGATCGGTCATCATTACTTTCGGTCATCATTCATTTCCTTTCTGTAAAAGAAAGGATTCTTATAAATATAGAATCTGTGTTGGAGAGACTACATAGAGCAAGACTAAGTTTAAGATCGAATGAGGATCAATAAAAACACTAAAAATTATCACCTACTTTTAACTCTATTTAATGGTGGCTTAAAAGCCTGTAGGCACAGGAAATTAAATTACTTATGATTGCAATTGTGAAGCTTTGCAAAAGAGTTAAAAATACCTAATCTTGCGAGGTGATGTTTTAAAGCAGTACTGAAACACGAAATCCTACAAGTACACATCCTACAAAATGCAACATAGATAAAATTGAAGGAAATAATCTTAGCATTAATTTGTGATATTGTTTGGAGATTTATGCAGTAAACTTCTACATTTTATTAAAAGTTCAGCCCCACCATTGAGATAACTCTATGAGAAAACATATAACTAGAGCCTGACATCAATAATACTCATAACACATGCTCTTTATCTACTTATAGTTGTTTAAAATTAGATTCCTCTAAAGAAGAGGAATTAACCTTCACAACTATGTGTTTTATGTCTACGTAGATAAAAACATTTATTGTTATTATATTCTAAATCGGTGATACATGTAACAGTTTATAAACATGAATACATGGTGATAACGTAAGATCATTTTATGTCAACAGAGCCGCCTATAAACCTTAAAATGAGATAAGAGTAATACAAACCTTTGTTGTTTTTGTAGCATGTATTAGTTAGAAATTGCATGTAAACATGATTATAAATATTCTTTGTTATGCAAGTGAAATATAAGGCGGGTTATTGGTGGAATAGTTTACTTCTGTTTTTAACAGATATGTTAATAAAATTTTATGAAACAAATTCATTTTATTTTTTTTTTTATTGCAGTAACAAAGGTATGCAGTGGATTGTTGGTCCTGATTGGGAAATATTCTTTGATGTTATTATTGTTCAAGCTCGTAAACCGATGTTCTTTACTGATGAATCACGACCTATTAGACTTTATGACAAAAGAAGTGAAACTCAGTTATGGGATAGAGTTACCAGACTGGAGAAAGGAAACATTTATTTTGAGGTAAGACTGAAGCAACACATAATTATTTCTTTAACTTTGTAGTTGAAAACCATCTCTCTAAGGAAGATTAATGTAAGTGAATTTGTTAGTCTTATTTCAAGGCTGCTGCTGTAGTATTATTACCTGAACTTGTTATTGATGGTGAATAAGACAGATAATCAGTTCTTCTCCTTGTAATTACTTCATACAAAATCAAATTATAAATTTAAAAATTATGAAATTATTCAGAAGAAAACTTCTGTGTGAACTATTATTCTGTAACAAACCATTCTAAAATATAATTTTTTTAATTAAATCTTTTGAGGAATCATTTAAATAACATGAAAGCCTGTTTGTATTCTTAGAAAAAATATGTTTATACATTTTTTATTATGCAAATAACTTAATTCATTAAAATAATTGTAGAAAGTGAGGTGAAAAATAAAATAAAATAAAAAATAAGATAATTGAAAAATATGAGGTGCAGTTCAAAAGTAATGGCCAATGAGTTATCAACAGCGATTGGCAACACAGATTGGTTTACGCATACACAGTAGCTTTAAATTGTCTGTTGGGCATGTAACTACTACATTATGCCATCAGTTCATTGTTGTTTGCCTTTGTGAGACACTATTAAAATGAATGCAATAAAAACAAATCCTGCCAGTTGTGAAGTTTGACCAGCAATTAGATTTTTAAATGCAAGAGGACCATAATGCGGCTGAAATTCACCATCAATTGTATGAAACATACGGGCCTCTCGCAATGAATGGAGGAAAAGTGCAGCCATGTTGTTCAGATGGTCATGATGAACAAAGAAGTTTCAGGCCTAGTTTCTGGACTGATATCTCATTGAACATGTGAATGCAAAAGTGAGAGAAACCATTGCTTTACGAAAAGCAGTCTTTCTTTAAAATTCTCAAAAGTTTCAAAGATAACTTTGTTGAGAGTCAAGACTGAAATTCTAGGCTATCATAAACTATGTGCATGGTTGGTTGGTTGCCAAATATGTTGACAAGTGATCACAAAGTTCACAGAATGACATCTGCATGTGTTTTTCTTGACCGTTTTAACCACAAGGGAGACATTTTTTCCATATTGTCACTGGTAATGAATAGTCAATACTGAGATGAGACAACAATCCATGCAGTGGTGTCATTCCAGTTCACTTAAAACTGTAAAAATTCAAACAAACCAGTCTCGAAGGAAAATCTTGGCAACTGTATTCTGGGACCAAAAAGTTGTGCTTTTTACTGATTTTATAGAATATGGAACATATATTACATCACAAGTCTGTTGTGAAACACGTTCTAAACTGCATCATGCCATTGAAAACTGACTGACAGGGAATGCTGATATCAGGAATTGTTCTTCACAATAATACACATCCACATACAGCTGCATGCACAACAGAAACAACTCAAAAGTTCAAACGAGAGATTTTCTATCATCCCCCTTACAGTCCTGATCTCGTGCCCAGTGATTACCTTTTCTTCCTATTATTATTATAGTTTTCATCCATTTTAACCGTATTTTTCTAATATTTTAATATCCAAGAAAAAGGCTCTTGGTTTTATTTTAACCCGGGCAATGATAATTCAAAAATGTTTTTTGCCCCCCAAAAAAAAACCTATTTCTTACTCATCAAAAACTGGCTTGCATCCCCAATGATTTGAGGGAAGTGAGGAGTTGAAAATTTCGTTGCAGAAGTAGCTAAAATCCTAGGCAGTAGAATTTTATACAGTGGGTTTGAAAAAGCATGTTTCACGATACCAGAAGTGTTTGAAACAAAATTGTGATTATGTAGAAAAATAAAATAAAGTATTAAGTATTTGAAACCATTTTTCATTTTTTCAACTTTTCTCATTTTGTTACTGATCAGCCCTTACTTTTGAACCACACCTTGTACATCAAATGCAGCCCTTACCTTATCTTATGAAATTTCAGATCATTTCCACATTATTTCACTGATGATAAGACTAAAAACAATTGATACTTCTGTCCCCAGAAATCTTATTAAAATAATTATTTTCAGTAGTACAGAGTTTAACTTAACGTAAGTGTGATCTCTCTGAAATTAGAATCACATTTAGCAATAAAGTTGAAAATGTTTATGTAGATTTTTAGGTTTGTTACTTGTATAAACTTAAAGTTTATTCTGATGTACGTATGCATAATCATTGTTTACTTCTACAAAGTATATCAGCAGTCTTGTGCATAATCAGAACTGTTGCTTTGAATACCCTAAATATTACTTTCTAATAGTGTTTTATAAAATGCTTGGTTTTGATAAATTTAATGTGTTTTCTAAATTTTAATTTCAATGTACTATTCCATACTCTCCATTGTGATTGATAACCTTTTCCCCAATTTCTATTCAGATGTGATTTAAAAATTAAAAATATTAAATTTAAAAATTTAATATATATATTCTGATTGACTTTTAAGATTATTTATATAATTTTAACTAAATGAAACTTTTAAATCATTAAACAGCATCAATATTCTACTACCAAGGGTGTTTTACAGTAATTTATTTTACATCAGATGTAAAAATGACAGATCTAAAGTTTCAGGGCTCTTACAATCTTACAATGATGCGCTTGCACACATACACACACACATTTTGACAAAGATTAATTACTTACTGTAAAATACCCTTGTTGGTAGAAATATTTATAACATTCAGTGATATATAAGTTTCATTTAGTTAAAATTATCCATACAAGTTTCAGTAAGAAAAAAAATTATATGAAATGTAAAATTCATTTTTAAATAATCAGAATATTTCATTTTAATTGCTCCAGACTTCTCTCGTAAAACAAAAAAAATGACCTAAACAAAAGTTACTCAGATTGGAGGGTGGATCCCTCATGGTGTGACCTTGGATTTGACCTTGACCATTATTTCAAGGTTAACACAATTTTTTTCAAATAGAATGACCTATTTTTGCCCCATTAATTAAAATAGCAGAAAATTTTACATCAAAATATGTAGTCTTACATATGATGTTTGACTTTTTTGAAGTTCATATGGCTAACCATCAGAAATAGTGTTATATGATGTGAGATAAATGTCCTGGAATGTAAATATTCAAGGAATATTGTATGATGTTCAAACATGTGTAACTCATATAACACTATCACCTGTAATAATCAATGACAGGTTTAATTTTAAATAACCTTTTTTGAATATTGCCATCATTATATGAAAAATTGAGGCTTTGTAACAATAAATAAAACTGGTATCTGCTCACAATTTACTAAATATAGGTATACTGAAAAGTGGTGACTGTTTCCAATAATCACTGAGCCTATTCATTTTAATATTCTCCATATGAAAAATAGTGCCCAAAAATTAGTTACACCTGCAGAAAAAACACGGATTTAACATAGTGATGGGTTTCTTGCCCAATTTTGTCCAAAAAATTTGTCTCAGAAAAATAAATTTAAACAATTGATTGGTTCTGCTGTCTTGTAGTAGACCACCTTGCAAACGGGACTACTTAAATCTTCTGTATCACTTGATTCACTAACTTATTATTTGGGGCTGGTGCTCGTCCTGAGTAGTATTGCATTCATATGTGGAATGTGATAGGTATCGATTTCTAATTCTGAAGAAGCCAAATAATTACCCAAATTATTATCACTTCACTAAATCACACAGGATTTGTGATATTTCTTCATCTGAAACTCAGTCAGATGGATAGAGAGTGCTTGAGGGATCAGGATGCAGATCCATTACAACAATATTTTACATAATATAATTCACTAAATATTAAAAAGTATTTACAAAAACACTATACAGGAAATGGTTAATCATATAAAACTAGATCAGGCAGATTGTAAGCAAAAAATATTCCAGAATGACATGGACAAAATGGAGTCTGGTTTAGAAACCAGACTCCATTGGATAATAAACATACTGAATGTCACTAGTAAAATGAAACATATCAGAGTAGTGTTGCTCCCTCTAGACAGGCGATAAAAAAAACATCTGTCTGATGTATCAGGACCAATACACTGGCCGCTAACGTAGACAGACAGATGTTTTGGAGACATCATGTTGGCATGCAATGGGGTTAAATCAGTGGTTTTCAAACTTTGTCAATTTCAGGAGTCAACTTTGTTCACCCTTATGAATATAAAATTATTTCGTGGAACCCAGGATCATAAACAACTCACACTCCAGGTACTACGTATAAAGAAAAAAGATCATCTCTCCTGACATACGTTGAAAACAACTTTTCGCACAAATATTTTGCAATGAAGGGCATTAAGGCTTTTATATTTATAACTTTTGCAGAAATTTGAGGGTGTTCCATGTAAATTTTTAACCAAAAATCAAGAAGATCTCGTTCATATTTGCATTTTAACATAAAATCTGTTGTTAGTCAGTTGATAGTATTAGTTGTTCCTGTTTTGTCAGTAATACTGACAAAACTGAAATTTTGAAAGGGTTTTTAATCCAGTAATGGGATTCTTGTAGAGGAAAGTAATTGCTGATGGTGGTTTTTAATTGTAAAATGTGCTCCTGAATTGAACTTTTCAAAACGTTGCGTATTATTTGTTACATAAGATTCCCACAAATCTAATTTTAAAATTAAAGCATTAATTTTATAGTTCAGTTTAATAATATTAGCTTTAATGCCTTGAAGAGATTTATTTATTAAATTCATTTAAAGTTGTAAATATTCATATCTGCCAATATCTGTAACCATATTTTATCATTTAAATTTTGAGCATTTTTATGTTTATCATTTAAACAAATTCTAATCCCATCTTTTAATTTGAAAAATCAATTTAAGATTTTACCACAAAATAACAATTGCACTTACACATGTAACAACAAGTATTTATATTTACTAGATAGTTCTTTCCATAATAAACTAAATAATCTTGAATTTAATTCTTTTTTTATAAAATTAATTATCTGTACCACTTCATCAAAAATGTTCTTTAATGTTTTTGGTATTATTTTTGCTGCTAACTGATTATGATGAAGACAACAATTAAAGTGTTTAATATGTGGAGCTGTTGCAATAATTCGTGATGCAGCTCCTTTTTCTCGGCCTAGTAAGGATTTAGCACCATCAGTGTAAATATGGAACATAAATCCCAGCAAGTTTAAAAATTCCTTTTCCAGTATTTTTTCCTATAACTGGTTTATAAGAAAGCATATCTTCTTGCAGTGTAAATTGATGCGAAGAAGATTTTAAATGACATAAAATTTCATGCTCACAATATTGTCCCATTTCATTTATTCGCCTTGCCACTGTAATATCAGAAAGTGGTATATGGTGTAATAAAATTATTTCCTGCAAGAAATTACATCTAAAACACAAGGTTTTATTAATTTTTCAGTGATAGTACATGCTTTCACCCTCCCTCAAGAGATGCTTTGTTATCAGAAAACATTTTTTTGCTTATTATATCTTCATGTTTATGTTGAAAGTATTCAATAGTTTTATTATATAGATATTGAAGATCCAAATGTCTTTCAACACAATTCATTTGGTTCATCTTTATTCCTGCCCAAGTACATGCAAATACTAAGTAGTTTCCATCATGTTTCCACTTTTTCGTACTGCCTTCTTATAATTTACATTTCTTCTTATCAGGTAAATGTTGTTTGGTTTCAGAAGATAAATTAGAAGCACTTTTATCATTTATTGTTTGCACAGCTTCTTCCGTGTGACCGGAGGTGTGGCTTCTCTCCTGAGGTGGTGGTCCTGATTGTGACTTGGTAATGCCACACGAGACACCATGATGGGACCACCAGGTGGGGGTGCAAGGTTTGTCCCCAGCTCCTGCGCGGACTGAAATGAGGTTGCATTCCCCTTGTTAGGTGACCTAAACTGATCAACTTATTTGGGTATAGGTCTGAATTTCTATGTTGCGTAAAACACAATTTTGATTGGTATGAGTAGCACTAATTTAACTTTTAAACTCGTTTGTTTTCTGAGGCATTCAGTCACAGACAGTGTTGTCACTGTACTGGGCGTGGGGTTTGCACTTCTGTGGTTCTGGTTAGTTTGAGGGAATCATGTTAGGTTGGATGTGAAGATCTCTGTTTGAAGCCTATGTGAAGGCGAAATTTGATATGTATTTACTGATGCAGATGTCTGTCTGCCGAGGCAGTTACATTGGTGGCATTCCAACCAAGGCTTGGTTGATGACTGTGAGATGTAATCAGTTAGAGAGTCTAAAGACAACCTTCAGTAAAGCCCCTCAGGGCTTGTAACAGAGGAGGTGGTGTGGCGACCAGTAACATCACAAGGTGGGTGTCTTACCCCTACAGGGTTGGAATGTAGCTGTGGCTGTATTGTCATTTCTTTTTAATTGTCCGGTTTTCAGCCAGAAATCTATCTGTAATGGATTTATTAAAACTATATAAATTTTATTATTAAAGCACTAGAATTACAAAAAGACTTACCTCAAACACTTTAAAATAAGTATATGTTGCCAGAAAAAATAAGTAACACAGACTTGCGAACAAAACAGCCAAATTATAAAAATGCAATTTACACACGCTAACCTTTTTAACTGCTGCTACTGAATAAATAGTGAATGTATGCTTGATACTGATCAAGGTCACTGTATCCACCAGACTCAATACTTTGAGAGATGGAAAAATTATCACAGATTCATAAAATATGATAGATTGTAGTACAGTACAGTAAAAATACAATCTGAAAACAAGCATATTTATAATGAAAAAGCTGTAAACATATACGTGTGTGCGTAGCAAGAGAGGCACTGTTACTGCCAAACTCTATAGCGAGTCAGGCACTATTACTGCTGAACACATATGTGTGTGTAGCAGTTAAAAAGTTTATTATGGTAAGCAGCTTGAAATGTCGACTATTCGCAGCTGGTACAAATACTCGCATTCTTATGTAACCAGTTGTCAAATGAAAATGGACATCGATAATAGTTGACACTCAAGCAGTGTTCCATTCCCCTGCAGCCCCACTCACACTACTAGTGACCCATCAGTGTAGCAGCCAGTGCAAAGCCATGGACGCCGCAGGCGTGTTCGATTTATTCAGAATGCTTTATTTTTTATTTTTATTATTTTCATCATTTTGATGGATATTTTTTGTATGTTTGTGGAACACCAGGGTTCTATGGAACATAGTTTGAATAAAACTGGGTTTGAATAAAACTATCATCATTTCCCAGATCAGTTGTGGTGGTCTATATTTCTGGCCACTAAGATCACCTGATGTAACACCTTTAGATTTTTGAGTCTGAAGATGGTTATATGAAGAAAATGACATTTATACATATTTGTTCACAAATAACAGAATTATGGCAAAAATTCTTGAAGTAAGTCATTGTGTTCACAAAATTGTGAGGTCACAAATTTCAAAATACTATAATTTGTATATAATAACATAACGTTAAATAGAATGTACTGATTCAATTGTTCAAATGATTGTTATGTTATGTTTCTATGATTCTATAATATTTCTATTGTTTATATGTTATATTAGTTACGTAAAAAGAAATATTTTTGCAAAAAATGGTCTTGCTAGGCAGTGCTGGGGTCGAGATATTTTAAAAAATGTTATTTTGTAGTCCAACTTGGCTCATATTTAGAATATGTGTTACTTGCATGGAAAGAAAGAAATCTGCAAAAACTACACCTTATAGGTGGCGCCAGTGTCAAGATATTTACGAAACAAACCAACAAATATACAAACAGACTTTCTTATTATAAATATATGTATATAAAAGGCAATGTTCATGCGTGTCTGCTATAGACAAATAATTACTAAACAGATTTATGCACAAGAAAAAGAGAAAAATGGAAAGGGGAAAAAGGGAGAAAAGAGATAGAGAATTGGGGGAGAAAGATTGAAAAGGGATCAGTGAAAAGTTAAATTTTGTGAATTCCATAATGTTCAATTTTTTAATGTTTTATCTAACTTTCATTTCTGTATATTTAATATATATATATATATATACTCAAATCTAGCAATGGCAAAGCATTGCCGAGTCATCTAGTAATACATAAATTACTATCGTGCAAAAGAATATATAATTGTACAATAATAATAATATGTTACAAAATAAATAGTAGTGCATATAGGTCATTGTAATACAAATGAATGCTAGACCAATTCAAACAACCCACTGGGTTGTTCTAGTGGTGAACACCTTCCCAATTCAGCTAATTTGGAAGTCGAGAGTTCCAGCGTAGAACTCTGTAATATGGATTTGAATATTAGATCGTGGATACCGGTGATCTTTGGTGGTTGGGTTTCAGTTAACCACACATCTCAGGAATGTATAAGAGAATGTATAAGACCACACTTCATTTACACTCATACATATCATCCTCATTCATTCTCTGAAGTATTATCTAAAAACGGTAGTTACCGGAGGCTAAACAGGAAAAAAAGAAGACTAGCGTGATGCCAATGTTTATTTTGGCCAAACATCACCATGGATGCATGATTTTAATTATAAAATAGACACATCTTATAATTAGTGAATCCTAATTGAGTATTATAACGTCAAATTATCTTGTCAAATTGATGTATTTGGGTAGGACACCATAAATCTAGAAATACTAGGAAATCTTGAAAGGTGGAAAACTTGAGTTAGTAGTTTCCCTTTCCATTTTTTAGAAGTGTTGTAAACTAATTTTGTAATTAAGAATTGAATTACAATGAATTCATCTTATATCTAGTATTTATGTAAATACTAGATATAAGATTTTGTAACCTCAACTCCAATATAAGATTGCAAGTTAATCAAATCTTTTTTTATGTTTTACTCTGGATCCAATTGAAGATTTAAGTGTAATTATAATTTGAAGAACACAAATTTAAATTTGTACTATCACAAATAAATCTTCAAATCCACAGAGGAGAACCAAATATTCACGAAATTGTGAGTCAAATAGCATCTGCGATCATTTCTACTATTCTAAATACTGTAATTCATATAATAACTTTAGATTAAATAATTCACTTGTTCAAATAATTGTTTAATGTTTACTTTTTACATATTAATTAAATTATATTTTTTAATGTTTTTTTCATTGTTGTGTCATATTTATTATAAATGAGATAAAATGAACATGTGTAATTATGAATGTAAAAAGAAACAATACAACAATCTTAATGAAATGCATATATTAACATCTGCTGTACCTAGGCTAACTAAATATACAGCTGTAAAAAAATAGAAAACGAGACAGTACCAAAATATATTATAAATATAAATAAATAACATATGGGGCTGAACATTCTGGATTCAAAACCAGTTTTCTTTTCCCCCCAAATAAAACTAAATAATTCTACATGATCTCAACTGTAATAGTTTTATTAATGTTATCTGTAATGAATTATAATAATTTAATAATATTGAAAATATAACAATAAAATAAAATTTTATCAAAATCATGAAATTATTACAATAAATAATATTGAAAAATAATTTGCATTAAAACAGATGAGGTAATTAACAAGTCACTGTTGTAAATGTAAATAAAAAGTATATAATAAATGCTAATAAAAACTAGAATCGCTGTAGCTATGAAAGCATTTAATAAAAAAATAGTATTAAGATTGAGTTAAAGTGAAAAAGAAAGACTAGAACATTTGAAATATGTGATTGCAAGGGTCTGGAAAAGATATAATTCAGAGAAAATTAAGTTAATTTAAAATTAAATTAAATTAATTAACTTAATTTTAGGACTGAATGAGAATAGAATAACCAGAGAGGTTAATTAATGGAAAGCTAATTGGTTGGAACATAAATTAAATCAGTGCTAGAATATGTAGAAATGAGAGGCTAGAATAGGTTAGTAGGTTAGAATATACAAAAAGAAAATGAGATTGATCTAAAAGAAATGGAAACTATCAAGAACTCTTGAAACATCAAGTTTAGCTAAAACAGAAGAGAATGTGGAGATAGACATGGCATAAAGGAACTGGTTGCAGATAAGCTTATGATACATTTAAGATTTGTTCAAAAAATAACTGGACTTTTAATTACACACTAATTTCAATAAGTGCTCAGTATCAGTGTGTAAAGCAAAACTAATACATCATATCCCATTAAGACCTTGTAGTCTGTGCCTATTTAAGTAAGTTGTTTCTGTTATTTTGGTATTTTTAGAATTGGTGATTTATGCAAGCAACCTATTTACATGAAACTTTGTGTTTGTGTAAACTTGGAAAATTTTTTATTAATCCATATGAATTGCTAATGCATGTTTACAATGATGATTAAACTTACTAATGTTACAAGTGGTTTACACAATTTAAAAGTAAATAATGAGCAGTAAATAATGGTCCATGCTCATGAAAACTATTAGACATCTATCTATTGTAAAAGTCAAAGAACTTGTTCATATCGCAGTTCAACTGTGCAGCAAGTAGCAGATGACTGACTACATTTCATTTGGCTTATACCAAAATATTCTTGCTAAAATATTACAACAAATTTCACGCTCTATAAACACAGAGATGGGTAATAGTTTTGCTTGGTGTGTCAAAAGTAGTATTGGCATGAGGAAATAGTGACATTGTAGTCAAGAAAATAGTCGCTGGACCAGCAGTCCATCTTCACCCTACAGGTCAGCTAGCTTTCTAAACTTTAACAGTTACAAAATAAATGGATATACCCTCCTGATCAAGAAGTTTAGCCCATTAACAAAACACTGTTGCTTCTAGTTTGTGGTTTCCTATGATACACTAGAATTTGCTGTGTTTCAACAGATAAACATAAGTTCCATGTATGCTTGTAATTATTGATGTGTTAGTGGTAGTTGAGCAGATTGCATGTAATACAAACTTCTAAAATAGTAGATTAAGGAATGATGTAGCAATCTCCATCCAGCTGTCAATTCCTGTGTTCATTTTTTACATTTTTAATTAATTTATCAACTTGTAGATCTCATTCATTCCTAGTTTAATGGGATTTTGCAATTCTTTGTGTTTAGGGAACTGTAGCTCAGCTTCAGGATATGAGTGGTTGGCGAGGTAGTGAGGTATTGTACTTGGTGATCATCCATATAGTGATCTTGCAGATGTTACATTGGAGCATGGCTGGAGAACTGCTGCTGTTATTAGTGAGCTAACTGTAAATATTCTCCAATTCATACCACTTTATATTTGAAATGCAATTTTTTTAGTCATAAAAAAAGTATAGATTTGTCACAAAGATCTCTAATTATTGTGCTAAAAGTAATTATCTTGTCATTTACATGAGTATTTTGTATAAGTATGTCACTTTCTAGCACTGTAATTAAGCTAATGGTCCGAATGTTTTATTGCATTTATTAGTTAAGGTTATCACCACTTAATCAGTTATTTAACATTAAGTTAAGCTATGTTTACATGCTTGAAGAGGATTCTTATGTTTGTGCTTACACAGTAGTACCTTCCCATTTCCACATCCTTAAAAGACATAAAGTTGATCATTTGATCTGTGGTAGAGTGGTATTGCCAAAAACCTGCTTGATGTGGTGATATCAGGTTTTCTTTTTCCAAAATCCAAACGAGTCGATTATTAATCATTTTTTAGAGTATTTTTCCCATAGCGCATGTCAAAGAAATAGGACGGTAGCTATTGGGGTCTGTTAAATTTTTATTTTTCTTCGGTACTGGAACAACATGAGCTTTTTTTCCACTGCTGCGGGTACATTCCATCCCGCCATATTTGATTATACAGTTCTAATAATCTGCGTTTTGCAGTGGTATTCAGCTGCCTGATCATATTATAATGGATTTCATCCGGACCAGCAGCTGTGTTGCCTGCTTTCTCCAACGCATTCACGAATTCTTTCATTTTAAATGGTACATTATATGAGTAATTATACTCAGTTCTGAAATTTAGTAGACCTTCAAGTTCTTCTTTTTTCGTCCAAAAATCTTCTTCGTAGTTAGCCGTTTTGCTGGCCTTCTCGAAGTGATTGGATAATAACTCTGCAATTTCGTTTGGAGTCTCCTTAATTTCATCTTCATCTTGAAGGCTAGTTATGGGAGCAAAGTTTTTACACCCACAAATTGCCTTCACTTTCCTCCAAACATCTGATGCAGTAGTGGTTCTGTCAATGGATGACATGTATTGCTGCCAGGATCGTTTCTTTGAGTCTATCATGAGACGTTTTGCATACGCCCTGTATTTTTTAAAGGCAATAAGATTATCTGTGGTAGGACGTTTCTTAAAGGCGTTATACGCTCTTTTCTTTCTTTTAATAGCTTCACTAATTTCATCGTTCCACCATGGAACTGGTTTCTTTGTAAGTTTCCCAGATGTTTTGGGAATATATCTCTATGCCGAGTCAAGTATTGCATTTGTTATAGTGTCAACATTGTCCTCGATAACTCCAGTTGTTTTGGTGAGTATTGTCTTAGCCATGAAGCTCGTCCAATCTGCCTTATCAAACAACCATCTTTTAGAGATGGGATATATTTTCCTTGTAACATCAGTTACAATTTGCACCGGGAAATGATCGCTTCCATGCAAATCGTCGAAAACATGGAAGGTGTACCTCGGTGCTATCGATCCGCTTACGAGAGTAAGATCTATACAGGACGTCTGTATAGCTTCCGGTCTCCGAATCGGAGACAACCAAAGCCGCCGACGACGACAGACATGGGTCGGCGCCGGTTTCAGGCGTCGATTGCGAGGCGGCAACCTGGCCAACCCCGACACAGTGATCGCACCAGTCACCACCTGTGGAAGGGGTTACACTTCCCCCCCCCCCCCCTGTGTGGGGTTTTTTGTGGCCTCTGTGGTTTAGAGGCCACCTCAGTTGCAGGAGGCTTGAGAGCCTCCATAACAGACTGCGAAACAGTCACTTTCTTCTCATCAACTAAAATCTTTCTAAGACGGACTTGGACTTCTGGTTTAGCATCCTTTTTCTTCTGAACAGGAGCAACTTTCTGTTTCGGAGATGTATCTTCAGGAGGCTGTACAAATATCTTTGGCTTAACAGGTTCTTTACTATTGAAAGGCTTCATTTTATTTTCAATGATTCTTTCAATCATGTTAGCCAAAGTAGGCGCAAGTTTGCTGATGAGCTGACTTTCATTGAGAGCAACCGGAGCAGAAGCAGGAACAACAGCGGCAGCCTGAGCATAAGTTGTTGTTCTCTAGGCTTGCGGGCGTTAACAATCTTCTTTGCTTCGAAGTAGTTGACCTTTTACAGGGTTTTTACTTCCTGCACAGCCACCTCATCTTTGTAGACAGGACAGTTCCTGGATCTACAAGAATGCGTTCCCTTGCAATTGATTCATGTAGGAGGCTCTTTACACAGCTCTCCCTCATGCACATCATCGCCACACACGCATATTTGTGGTCTCTCACATCTGACAGCGGTGTGGCCAAAGTGTTGTAAAACAAATGCTCACACATCCAATCAGTGTATTCCCACTCTTACCTTCTCCGGCAAAGTAGGCCGGTTAAATGTGAGAACATGAGAGGCTGAAGGTAGGACTTTGCCATTCCTTCTTATGTTCAATCGGCGACACTCTATTACTTCTTGTGCTGCTAGTTCCTCAACAATTTCTTCTTCCAAACAGTTTAAAAGATCCCGACAGACCACAAAACCCATTGAGTTGTTGATTGTGCCATGGGGATCGACACGAACAGCCAATTCTCCAATTTTTTCAGGCCTAGGATCTTCTGAGACTGAGAATCATTTACAGTCTAAAGTCCAGTGAAGGTTTTTCTAATGTCCTTAACAGGGCCTCCAGCACATTTATTTATTTCCCGAGCAATAAGGAAGGGACTCTCCTTTGAGAAATTACTGTCTTCCTTTGTGATTATTAAATATTTCGGCTTCAGAATGTTGCTCTTGAAAAAAGCTTTTTGCAAGCTTTTTCTAGCCTCAACTTCTATTCATTGAGATTCTGCACTCAAGGCGAAATGGCCAGTTCTAAACGAGGGTGTTTTCGTGAACCCTCTGCCACATTTGATTGTTCAACTTGCATGAATGTTTGATCCCTTCTGTAGTAAGGCTAGCCGCCGGGGTACACCCCCACTCCAGGGCTACCAACCCTGGAGGTCCGTTCTGATACTCCGGTGGAATCGGCATATGTCTTGGCAGAGAGCGGATGCGCAGTCTCTGCACTGACTCCAGGCCCTTACACACCGAGGTTTTCAGGGCTCCCATGCCCCGAAAAACCATGGGCACCTTAACTACATGCTTGCCATCACGGGGGGGCATGTGCACAACGAAAGGCCTCTGTTACACCTGCAAATAACTTCGACCTAAAATTCGGCCTGTAGATGTAATTTGCCCGAAAATGAAAATGTCCGAGAACAACACTCGGAACCCCGTTAGCCAGCTGCATGTATTGTATGCGAGTACAGCTGTTGCCGCCCTGGACGTGGGGATTATCTACCTCAGGGCATTATTATTATTATTTTTATTATTATTATTGATTTGTGTGTTTGTAATTTGAACAATGGTTAAAGAAGCTAAACGGAAAAAGAAAGAAAGATATTGAAATATAGTGTTTATAAATATTGTGAATTTCAATGAGTTAAGGAATTACTGAACGTCCAAGTATGGTAATTAAAAAAAACATAAAATTGAAACGCTATATTTATCAATATTTCTTACACTTATAAAAATTAAACTTACATATACATAGACAAAGAGATATAGACTTAAAGAGTTCTTATAGAACTTATAGAAAGTTATAAAGAGCAGACTGTAAAACTCTAAGATGATGGTTAGGGCTTATGACAAAAATCTAAAAGGTATGATAGGTAAGTTTCATATAGAGGATTCCTTGATTACAAAGTGATATACCGATCATGTTAAAAAAATTAAATGTGGTAACAAATAAAGTTACACTGTTTTTTTTATTTCTAGTATATTTAATTAACATATTGATTTATTGAAATTCTGTTAGCATGAAATAAAAACATGGAACAAAGAGAAGTTCAAGAAAAATGTTAATTGGCTACAGATGTTGACACAACTCATAGAAGATTGGCAAGATGTTGATGACCCTGAAGCTATTGCTGCTGTAGAAGAATGGATGAAAGAACAGGATCAACTTAGGTCAGTTAAATTCAGAGTAATCACTTACAGTTTTTAAAGTTTCAATTTATATAATCTGAAAAAAAGATTGTTGAATGAATCTCATATTTATTGTTCTGAGGTTGATTGTAATTATTTTATTTTTGTGTAAAGTAGATTAGGGAATGTTTCTGATTCTTTAGAGGTCCATTTGGAAAAACCACTGTTCTTAAAATAATAATCAACTTAATAAGAGAAATAACAAATCCATTTGAGATAACTGAAGTCTAAGAAATGAATAACTGTCTTGGATCAAGAAATTCAGCAGAATTCAATATTTATATCAGTAAAATTAGTCAAGAAAAGTATTTATTTATAACATTGAGATTTTTTAATTATAATACCTAATCATTCTGAGTTATTTTTATTATTTAAAAACTTGGTATTGATTAGACTTCAGAGTTCTTCTTTAATAAATATGATAAATCAAATAGATTCCAGCAATTTCTAAATTACATTGATATGAAAATTTTTAGTAATTCAGGTAAATTTAACAATTTACTATGTGACATCTTTTTTTTTTTCGGGGGGGGATGATGTCACAATACAATGATGTCATTTATTTTCTTTTTTGTTGAGCAAAATTAAGTTACTTAAGTTACTTGAAACACACCAGGGATTTCCATTTTGTCTCCAGCTGCTGTTCTCAGTAATTGAGTTGCTTATCGTAGTTCTATGAATAATTAACTTTTTGACATTATTGAAAAAATGATATTTGGTTGTTAGCTTTTGCAGTAAATTGAACGAAACATCCCTCATTAGTAAAATCTCCTTTTACCGTTGTTGGTGTCCAACCAGAGTACATTATTGTTGTCCGATTACATCTACACAAAACTTTCTAGTTGTAATATTCCCTTTTTTTCATATTCTGCACTTAGTTTTCACAACAAGCATCAAAGTATTTTCCATCTTTTTAGTTTTGTCAATCATTGTGTAAGTTTCTCAGAAAAAGATTGTTATTGTGGACTTTACTACATAATACAAACATGTCACAAATTCATGCTCCTTTCAGAATGTATCATTTCCAGAATTTAAATTCTTAAACTAATAGCTTTAAATTCAAGTGCTTTTATTTACTGTTATGTAAATAACCCAGCCTCTTCGTCCTGTCAACTTTACTAAAAGTGCATTTAACATCTTATTTTTTTTTATTACCTCTTTCCTTCTTTGTTTTAGGTAAATAAATAACTGTTTCATCAATTGACAGTTCATATGAAATAATAAATTCAGATGATGGCCAAAGTTAATCTAATTATTTAAAATGAAAACTTATCCTTTTCTATATCCCTTGTATACATTTTGGCATTAAAAATTTATCATTTATTTTAAATTTATCAATTTATTTCTGTTTTATGAATTGGTTTTGTAGAAGTTTCAGTAATGTACAAGACAAGACACATTTGTAGTAGTATTCTTTAGTGTCATTCAGGTGTCACAGGCTGCAAATAAAATCTTCACCTTCCTTACTAGGTGATCTAATTTTATCATACCTTCTCTGGAATTATTCAATTTATAAGGTATTGGGGTGCTCATATCACATACATTTTACAATTGCAAATATGCTTATGTACCAGTACATAAGCATCTGCTGCTGTATACTTGAGAAGGTTGCACTTGAAATAAGTGCACCCTCCAAGATTCAGTGACTAGTCATTCCTTTTTCAACTTTAACTCGGGCCAGTTTTGTCGGTAGGAAATAAATCTCTTAAAAATGGTATAATAAATTTGATTTTTCTGATTCTCTTGTTGCACTGCCTGTTGTGGCTGTCCAAATTGGTTTGATCTCATTTTATTCAACTGGAAAGCTGTTGTCCATGGTAATTTTATATGTATTTGGTATTTATTTTACTAGTTATATATTATTTGTACAATTAAATTTCTTTGCTGAACTTTGATTTTATTTCTGCTTTAATATTACTAGTTACATAGCTATTTTTTATTAAATATGCCACAGTTAAATTTGAAATAGCTAAGAGAATACTTATTTCTATTTGGTCAATTCATATTGCTTCTTAAAAAAAATCTCATGTGGAAAACACAAGTTCCTTGTACACTTATTAAATTACATTTACAATTTTTTTTTTTTAAATGAAAAGTACATAAAATCTTATTTCATTGAAAACTTCTGATATTTTCTTTTTTTTTGTTATTGAATTATTCATTGTAAAACATTTTTTACAATGAGAGGTTAATTATCAATAAATCAATATATTTAAATTAAAAAAAAAGAGTTAAAAAAAAGAAAGGACATTAAGTCTGATTGGAACTGATGTGTCTTCCCCTAAGATCCAAATATTTCATTAATTAAAATTTTATTTGGCTATAACTCCGGAACCAATGAAAATAAGTACCACTTATGAAATAACATTGAAAAGCTCTTGATGAGAACCTATTACTGCAGTTAAGAAAAAGTCCAAAATCCAAATTATTGTGGATTTTGGGCTTTTGCTGGACACTTTTGGTTTAGTCGATTGCAATCAAAAGGGGAGGTGCACAACTGAATGTTAACAACAGTCCTAAATCCAAAATTTCAACATCCTACGACTAATCTGTTTTAAATTATGCAAGATACATACATATGTATGTACAGACATCATGCTGAAACTAGTCAAAATGGATATTTCTGTTGAAATCTGGGAACTGAAATTTTTCACGATCACAATACTTCCTTTACTTAGTACCAGGAAGTAAAAAATATAAGCACCAAATGATTATCTAAATTAGTTTTACTTTTCTTGGTTTTTCTTGGTTTCTTGGTTTTATTATAATGTTTATGTATCCTTTTTTGAAGAGTCTATTGCTACTTTTATTTTTCTGAATTAGTACTGAGATTTAGTTTCATTAACTGTAAGATTAAGGTATAAATTTTTTCAGTTATTTTAATTTCTAAAAAATTGCAAAAACTTTTCATAATCTATATTTTAATTCTAATCTACGTGTAAGTTTTTCTAACATGGCACCGTTGGTAAAACACAATTATATATAATATAAAATGCTTACCAATATATTATTCGTTTCCCTCAAGGGCTTTCAGCTATTCTGCCATCTTCAGGAGGAATTATAATTTACGATTGAAATATTTAAAAGTAGAAAACTTACATATTTAAATTATATACATAACAATTGATTGTCATTTTGTAAAAGTTGAGTAACTATGTCCGTATTGTGATACTATTATAATACAGACGTATTTATTTTGACTTAAGACTTAACTTTTACAAAGACATTCAATTGTTATGTACATAATTTAAATATGTGAGTTTTATACTTTTAAATATTTCAATCGTAAATTATAATCCCTCCTGAAGATGGCAGAATAGCTGAAAGTGCTTGAAGTAAACGAATAATATATTTCTAAGCAGTTCATATTATATATAATAATATAATTAAAATGCGTCTAATTTTATATTAATGTGCTGTTGTTCTTTGTTGTTTTAGGCAAGATATTAAACGTATCTTCAACAAACAATTTGGCAGTGTATTCCGTACATATCATAATCCAACATACTTCTCTAGAAGATTATTTAGGTTTGCTGATATATATACATCTAGTGTTAGCAATTTATTGCAGTATTCAGTACATCACACGTTTTATCCTCGTCGTGGGGTAATGCCTCATGAATATAGTGCTCTCTTTGTCTAATACTAACATAAGTATAATTTTTATTGTTATTGCTCATTAGCCATAATTTGATAGGTAATTATGATATACATAGAATTTAATCAGCGATGTATGTGTAATTTCACCACTTACATCACTTAATTTCACCACTTAATTTCATCACAAACACGTGTAATCATTTATAATTTTGTTTGTTTTTCCAGCCCTTCCCTATCCTTTCATGATGTTTAGGTGTGTAATATCATTACTCCTAATTCTAACTTTTCAAAGAATCCTGAAATAATTTCTTTTACATTACTTTGAGACAGATGAATCATATATATAGTTTTCAAACATTTTGAACTTAAGAAATTTGAGTCGTGTATTGCAGGATCTGCCACATCATTGAGTGTAAACCATTTAGACAACTCTGTTTGACAATGGTTTTAAACTTTTAATAAATAATAATTTGTGAAATAATTAAAATTGAGGAAATAAAATATGAATGAAGATGTGGCAATAATAAGACTTTCTATTGAAGTGAGCTTTTGTTTAAATTTTAGCACTAATTGCATCATTTTGTGATTTTTTTTTTATGTAGCCTTTCACAATGATAGCCCAATTTTATGTTATTTTTTAATGTAGTCAGAAATGTATGAGATTTAATGAAAAACATTCCTGATATGGTAATACATTTTTTCTATTACAAAAGATGATCAAAGCTGAGGTTGAGGGTTTTTTTAAAGATTGATCGAGTTTTTGTGTATGCAATTAGATCTGTTATTGAGTTAAAATAGTGATTGATGACCGAGTAATAATGCATTGCTGGGAAATAAACCCAGGTCCTAGGTTCAGTTTGTTTTTCAAATAACTGCATTATGTTTTTTGGTCATCAATTATATGATAAATGTATTTTTTGGCTTCAGAATGAATACAAATGAGTGCTCAGTTATTTTTATAGAATGTTTATAACATCAGCATATATTTCTCATCATACAATTAATTATATTGCCAATCAATAACTAATTATATTGCAAACTCAAATCATATTTCTTTCATATATTCATTTAATATATACGTATACTATATTTTAAGATTCTAGTTTAGTCAATTATTTTAACAATTATAATATACTGTGTATCATTTATGCTAGTCTTAATTCATTGTGTTCAACAGGTTTTATAAATGAATTTTATTTGATGTAGTCTACACTGCTTCAGAATGTATATCTTTTATGTAGGTTTGCTTGATTTTCATTTTTATGATTATGACTAAAATTATGATTGTTTATACTTATTTGATGATGCATTCTAATTTACTCCAAGAAAAGAAAATACTTTATTTTGTTAATAGATAATATAATATGCTTTCTTTTACATATTAAAGTGTAATCTATTTTTTTCAATTTTATATTCATTAATGCTTTTTCTGTTGCTCTCTTTACAAATTTACATTTTTATTTATTTATTTTTGCATAAATTATTAATGTCTGTGAAAGATTTGCAGAGTCCAAATTAATTTGTATTGATGATATTCATAGTAAAATGTTATTTTAGAAAAGAGACAAAATGCTAATAAGTTTAATGATGTTTAATGCTGTATGTTACTATGAAGGTATGTGTTATTCACTTATAAAACTGCTTAGTCTTATAAATGAACTTATTTGCATATTAAAGCATAAAAATGAAAATCATATTTACAATATCTATCGGCTTTATTACTATTACTGTTATCGTTATTTTACTTATTATCTGCCAGTCAAGATTTTTGTTGTCATAATTTATTGTTTTTGTTGTGCCATAATTAAACATTTGTTTTTCATACAAATATCATAAAGTTATATGGAAAGAAATTGGTTAGATTTATTTTAAACCTTTATATAAGAATTGAATTTATTCAGATTTTAATATTATACTATTATTTCATCTATTACTGAGGATTGTTATGTAAATTTGTCGCTGGTCTGATTGCTTCAGTCATTATAAAAATTCCATATTATAATTGACTAAATGTGATTGTCTATTATAGTTTTAAATGGTTAAGAAATCTTGAAAGATAGTTAATTTATTTAATTTTTTTTCTTTAATCATATCTTACTAGGAATTAAAACAAAATCACTGGTCTTCTAACAGAAAAGACTAATTAAGTCAATATTATTGATTCAGTTTTTTCCTTTGTGTGCCATGCCTCCTATTAGGTCCATCTTTTTCATTAGGTTCTATTAAAAAGGGCAAATTAATTTTTTTACTAGTTCACAAAATATATTTTTAGTTAATTTTCAACACAAATAATCTGCTTCCTCTGTGACAGACTAGTAGTGTCCCAGCCTTTCATCTGGAAGATGTGGAGTTCAAATCCCAGCCTGACATGACATTTTATTTACATTAAAAAATGTTATATTCT
The DNA here is from genome assembly GCF_047948215.1 of Lycorma delicatula. Lineage (NCBI taxonomy): Eukaryota > Metazoa > Arthropoda > Insecta > Hemiptera > Fulgoridae > Lycorma > Lycorma delicatula. Next base: position 7,238,074 of record NC_134455.1, on the reverse strand, counting down.
CATGCACAAAGTGTGAGCTTATGTGGTGAATTAATTATCTCCTAAAATCTAATGAGACTTTGGAATATAAAACATTAAAAAAAACTGAAAACACAACCACACACTTGCACATGGTACTTACAGGATGTGAAAAAGCACTGGATTTATACTGTCCATGAACACTCATTCGTGCATGGTTGAGAGTATTCGTAAACTTCTTAGTTAATCATGTTGGCAATTTATGTCAGCTAATTTTCTAGTATTTTAATTAAATAAAGTGATCTATTTCTTCAATTTTCTAGTCTTAATTAAATAAAAATAATCTATTTCTTTGTTTTATGAAAAAAAAGACCTAAGTTATGAAGTTTACTTATGAAATATATTTGTTAAATTTATGTACAATTTATCCCCTACATTAATAATTGATTTAGAATATTTTATTTTACTTTTGTATCGGTTAGATTAATTTATATTTTGTTTTCATTTTATTTCATTTATCATCTGACGTGTTTATAATCTGAAAATTATAATTTTTTGCATAAATTCCTCTGTTTTAGAATAGATCTGACAAATAAAGTAACTGTACAATTTTTGTTTTAAACACATAATGAAACACGTTGTATATATTTAATGTTTTATTTAAAAGAATAATAATAAAATTAAAAATAGTTAAGTAACATCCATTTTATTAAAGGATATAAATAATCACCAAAAAGTATTAATTTAAAATGAGAATAATAGTATCAAAATATAAGTATAAAATAAAACATAATTGTCTAATCAATACTAACTGAAATACAAATAATTTGTAAAATAGATCTATTTATTATTAATCTTTCCACTTCCAAAAGTGATGAAAGTTCAAACAAATTTAAAATTCCATCAAAAAAGTAACTACAAACTAATAATAAAATATAAACATTTCTGATGCACTAATGTATAATACAGAGTCAACAGTAACATTCTGACTCCCACTAGTAGAGATAGAAAAGCTGTTGTACTACCACATGTATCTGCGTGGTCAGCAGGTTATATGTAATCATAGACCACATGTCTCTGCGTGGTCAGCAGGTTATATGTAATCATAGACCACATGTCTGCAGGTGCTCAGCACTGAATGTGTTAATTTGATCAACGGTTAACAGTAAGATCAATTTTACTGAGGAAGTTTTAGCTAACTGGAAATGTCTAAATATTTTAAAATTTTCTGCAGACAATTAATGATATATCTACAACACAAATTTAACTTCATAAACATTATAATACAATTCACTTAATCGCTTTTTAAATCCAAAAATAAACCAAATGCAATAGGCACTTTAAATTCACAAATCCAATCATACATGAAGTATCACAAATCCAGCTACATGAAGTGCCACATTATTATCCAGTCAGTAATATCATAAGGCAGTAATAAAAAAATTATAGGCGATTCTAAAAATGAATACAATGAAAGAAATATTTACTGCTAAATAATCTAAATCTTATAATATTTAGATTGTTCAGAGCAGTACACTTAAAATAGCCCAAAAATATACATACATGGTTAAATGAATTCTTTTAGATTAAGATATGGGTGGAAATAGAAGAGCATTAAATTTGACTGATAGTTAGTTAGGTAGTTAGTCAAACATTAAAGACAGAAGCAGCATCATAGCATGACATTAAGCAGCCTTGATTGATAAAATGAATATAGATATTAAAATATTACTTACTATCAGTGAATAAACTGTGAAATAATCATGTGGGTTATCTACCCTGAAAGAGGTCAGCATCATGCTTGTCTCCATTCTCTCATTCAACTCCACCTTACTTAATAATAATTATTTCTTTCTTAAAAATGCTTCCTTAGGCATTGTTGTTCTTTTTTTTATTTTGTTTTTTTTGCAATCTTCTTTTAACATTGTGTATACTGTTTCTACTACATCTTGTTGCACAAAAACTTTCAATTTAATTCGGTTAATGAGGCAAGTGTTAAAGATAAAAGAAGAAAAATTGAACTCTTAGTTCAAGTTGGCTACCTGTAGAAATAAATTGTTATTATGAGCCACATGATCATCAAGAACAAACATTCTTCCAACCCACACATAACATATTATCAGCACTGTGTTTACGATATATTTATTAGGTATTAATCAAATATTAGTCCTGTAGTGTTATTTTAAAAATATTTTCTTGGAACGTGGTAATTATGATCAATTAGTGTAAAACATTTAATTATTATTCTATATAGATAAATAATGTGTGTGATGTATATGTTTAGAGAGATAAGATATATGCTGATCTAGTTTGTAGATGTTCATTGCAAAGCTTGTGACTATTAGTTTGAAACATGATCTTCTTTTCTTAAAGTGTATTATACCTTGCTAACAAACAATATGTTTGATTATTTTTAGTTTGTGTTTCCCATGACTCCACAATAGCTTACATAGTTTTAGATCAAGTAATAATATCTTTTTATTTCAAATTGCAGATTTTCCCACACTTCTTTACAAAATTAAAAAAAACCTGACTCATATGGAACTCATATACCCAAGAATATTATTTGTTTTAGATTTATTCTTATTCAAGTAGTTTAGTAAGTGTGAATCCTGTTTTACTGTATATCTAATTATACACTTATATGCCTGCCATTTGTGCCATAATTGTACTAATATGCTAGGCTTCAGTATTAAATTTAAGTACTGCTAATATTAAGATTTATGTAATTGGCTTTTACAAGATCCATTTTGCATAGAACATAGGATTATCAGATTGTAAATTGGTGCTTTAAATTTTTCGTTCCCATTAGATTACTGCATAATAATACCATTATAGCCACGTATTGATTTTATTTTATATTAGGTTATCAGTATTATGTTTAAACATATTACAAATTTCATGTGCCATATGTATGTTGTCTTTTAATGTGCCATAAATGTAATTTAACAGAACTTAAAAGGAAATAATTATTTTTTAGTATTGAAGTTTTACTTGAAAAATTCTCCATTGTTTAGGAAAATGAAACAGACCTAAACAAGAAGGGTTACAACTGTATATAGTCAACCCAGTGTTGGTTTTTATTGTTGGTTTTTTGTTAATTATAACAATTAATAATTAGTAGCTTTACCTTTAATGTATATTAATTTATTTTCCGTTTTTATTCCTTGCAAGGCACTTAATTTAAAAGGATCACATATATAATGATATATTTTTAGAAAGTAAAATGTAAAGGATGTTTTTAAATTTATTTATTGTAAATCTATATAAGTAGTGTTTTATTTATTAGTTAAAATTTGTTATATTATTTAATTTTTATTAGAAATTATTACCTGAACTAAAAATTTTAAGTAAAAAAAGATATTGAATGAATGTTATTGATTATTCAAAGAGCAATAGTTTACAGTTTTTATAGATATGATTTATATTATTTATTTATTGATAAGTAATATATAAGCTTGCAATATTATATTGTATTAAAATATTTGATAAATGTAACACAAAGTAGTAAAAAGCTGTGTCATATTTATTTAATATTTTAAACTACATTTTTTTTTAATTTACTTCATGAAAATATTAAATAGAAAAAATGTTTTATTGTAAACCCCCTTTTAACGAAAACCCATGTTAACTGGAAAAGGATAAAATTAAAAATTGAGTTAACCAGAAGACAGTACAAAAATACCAATATAAAAATACAAATTTTCTGTGATTTAATTGTTTATATTCTTAAACTGAGGAAGTTCCTTTAAAGTTAGTAAACATATGAATAAACTATTGCTTTTTGTGAAGACATGATGCAGTTTGGATGATTACAGAAATTTGATTCAAATAGTGATCACAAAATACTGTTTTTTACTTATTTGGTTGGTTGCTTTCATAACTTTTTATAGCAGTTGTTGGCATTGTTCTGTATAACAATTACATCAGTTTGTATTCTGTACTTGGAGATGTTATAGTAGCTAATCAATATCAGTTGGTTGATTCAGTTGCAATTAGTTTGTATATTTTCTTAAATATGCTAGTCCATCAAATGTGTTATAATATTTTATTTATAGTAGTGTTTATTAATTTATGTTACTTTATTGCTAGTTTCATATGTGGTGTGAATCTGTGATTATGATGAAAAATAAAGGAATATCATTATCTCAATTGTTGAATAAATAATAATAATAATAATTAATAATAAATAATTGTTAAATAATAATAAATAATCAATTAAATGAATAAATAATAAGTGCTTTTAAAAAACATTACACCAAAATTTAAGTTAGAATTAACAATTTCAGAAGAAATGAATGTGAAAAATAAATTAGTTCTCTATTTGACAGAGTATTTCAATGAATCAGAATCTAATTTGAAGTGTAATTAGCTGAATGTGAACAGTCAAATGAAATAGTTTTTCTTAAGTTTGTTTAGCAAAGACAAAGGAACTTCTTTCAGGATCAACTTTGCCATTCAAAGTGGTTTTATTAGCTACTCCATATAATGTTTCACAATGTGGTATGTTAAAATGAATATTTTATGTAAAATATTTTTTATGGCAAAAAAAAAAAAAAGAATAAAATTCAGAAAAAAGTATAAATTTTTTTCAGATTAAATTTAACAACCCATCGGAATTAGGTAAGTTTTATATAGTTTCTTTATTCGATTATTTTAACTTTTATATTTTATCAACTTCTTCTGTGGTATTAGTTTTGAGTTTTACTTTGCCTTCTTGGCTTGTTTTAATAAATTTTTATTATATGATTAGTATTACATTTACACCTTATAAATTTTATTATTTTGTAGTTATTTTAACCTTTTATTAATAAAATTCCGGGCGATGATAACGCCCAGCCGTATTTCCCCACAAACAACAAAAAAAATTTAACATTTTTTGTGTATAACTTTGTATTTTATTAATTTTTATAGTCGAGTAATTTAAAAATTTAAAAATTTTTAATTTTAAAATTTTATTTACAGTGTGCATATAATCCTTTTTAGTATGAAACTTTGGATTATGCAAAATTCCTGCTTATCCAGATGAATAAGCCTACAGGCTACTTAGTTCTAGTTATATGGGGTTCTGCTGTAGTTCCCTTTGATGATACTTGTATAAATTCAGGCTTCTGTTCATCTTTACATTAAGATTTTTAGAAGCAGTACTGCATTATATTACTTTGTTGGTGATTGTAAAGTATTGTGGCATCTTAGGTATAAGAAGTGTAATAAATTCACATTATCTTGTAATAGGATGGTTTGATTTCATTTTTGTTATAAATTAGATATAATAAATTCAGTATGATAATAAAAGCTTTTTAATGTAATGTTTCCTAAACTTATTTGTTAATGTAAAATTAAATAGATTATAATCAGTTAATTATTAATTATGTTATGGTTTAAATAACACATGTTATGATGAAATCATAACATGATATGATGAAATCATGTTATGATGAAATCATAACATGATATGATGAAATCATGTTTTAAGATTGTGAATAAAATGTATAATAAACAGTAGAGTCTAAACAGTTCAGATGAGCAGAGTGAAACTTCAGTAAATAATACGTTACTGTAAAAGAATACAGAATTTTATGTGCATATGCATATTAGAATATTTGTAACCAGGTAGTGCTGTGAAAAGTTACACAATTCTTTTTTACCTTTTGATTATTTCAGTAAAATTCAAATCATTTTATTTTATCTGTCATAGTTTAATGAAAAGACATTTCAGAAGGTATCCATTTTACATAAGGTAAAGTTTTAATATCAGCTGTAATATCTTAGTTATAAATGTAAACGTTTGTATTAGCTCAGTACACAAGATGATATGTAGTGGGACGGTAACATACAATGCATTAAGCAATTTAATCAATCATTTACGTAATTCTGTTCAATATACTTCAAATACTCAAAATATTATGTGTATTATTAATATTCAATGTGTTCACTGAAATCAAATTACAACAAACAAGACTATCAAATATATCTAATCAAAAATGTATTCTACAAATGAATAAATATTACATAAATTCAATATGGATTCGTCTACTTATTCAAACTACAACTAATCAACATATTTTATCCTGTGAGAACCAATCGATCGACCGACCGATCCCTTTCAAATTTGCAGGATACATTTGTGTTATCCCAGAGAAGGTTTTAAGTTATAGATCAAGACCCTAACCCCCTTATGGGTGAATTTGTGAATTAAATATATTCATTAAAGAAAAAAAAATGAATCTTTAAAAAAAAAACAGGAGGTAGGTTGTAGATTTTCCCTCGTCAAAGGTCTGTGTGCTTTAGTTACTATTCTGTCTTCTGTAATTTTGTTTCTTTTTCAGATTTCTATAAAGCCTGAATACCGTAATTGTTTATCAGTATTATTCTCACAACCATGAGGGTAACGAACAACGCAGGGGGCCCAGGCTAGATGGGAATGGCAAGTGAAGTAGGCTTGTGGCCCTGGTTTTAGCCCTATGACTCCTTGTGGCCCTGGGGATCCCCAGGACTCACCTGGACCCTGGGGTCCAGGGCAGAACCCCCTGACTAGACTTTTTAACTACTCTTGTGAACATTGTGTTGGTGATTTCACTGTTATAACGATCATTACAATGTCAGTGATTGGTGATGCAGATATATAATATCAGTTGTCAGTGACGCCTGATACATACTATGAAATGAATCGATTAGTGATAATTCCTCACAGAAATTGCTATGAAACATTCAATTTTTAATGAAACTTAAGTTATTTAAACGATAATCCTATTAATACAAAAGTTTAATTAATTATCAGTTGTAATGTAAATACTACTGTGTAAATCAGATTTCATTCTGAAAGAAGTTTAAGCTATCCTGATTGTAATAATAAATTTGCTTAATTACCGAACTAGCAGCAGCAGCAACCATCTCAGCTTACTATTACTAGACATGGACAGTTTGGAATTTCAAACTGTAAAATAATGAAATAATTAACAAATCAGAATAAATTATGTTTGATTTCATTGTTTCAGAGCATCATCACTTTGATAACAAAAATATTTACTAGTTACAATTAAAATTAATAATGAAAATTAAAATGTCAAAGATTAACTCTACTTGGACAACATAAGCACCTTGGGCCTTCAATTGGTCAAACCTAAATATCTAAAGAATTAAAATACATCTCTACTGTATACAAGTAACAACCACAGTTCTTTCTGTTGACCGAGTGCCTATGTTCTTTGCATAACCTTTTACAGTTGACATAGCTAGGTGTCTCACCCTTATGCAGACAGTTGTCAAGCTTGTGGCCCTCATCACCACAATGTGCACAGACTGATGCAAACTTACAGAACTTGGCCCTGTGGCTGAACAGACAACACTTAAAATATCTCTGCACATAAATGTATTCCTTGATGCAACAGTTGTGAAGTTGACATACAATCTACCCTCAGACATAAACTTCTGGAAGAGACCAGCACCTAATTCAAATGCATCGTGATACTTTTGGGCATCATGCTTGCCTGCTTCAAAAAGAAGTCTACTTTCTTGTTTCTGTGCCACATCATCCAATTAGATGTTCTGCTCCCTGATGAGAAACAGAACCTCTTTGTCAGACAGGTGTCTGTCAATGTCGTACACAATGACCTGGGGCCTACGCTTCCTTTTAGGGTCCACCTTGACTTCTAGTTTCTTAACTGCAGGAGACTGTGGTGACTCCCTATCACTCGCAACAACCACCAAATCTTTGCCTGGACTCTTTGATCTCTGATTTAAGAGCCTTCCTTTTAGCACAAAGGACAATCTGAAGGTCCTCTTTTAGCTGGCTGCGTCTTAAAAGACCCCTCAGCCTTGTTCATAAAGACAACCTTGGGCTTTTTCTTTCCTTGGCTAGCTTCACGTTTGCCTCATACAACTTCAGCATAGCACCTTGATTGTACTGCGACTGGGACTGGTTTTTGGACAACTTTGACCTCTTTTGACTGGAGGCCAAACTGAAAACCCTCTGCCAAGGCAAAGAAGCATCTCACCAAACTGACGAAGTCATGGAGAAACCTACTTCATGCATTCATGCTTTGGGGGTTTTCCACAAAAGTCAGAAGGTTGCTTAAGCTTTCCTGAACAGCTTGCACTATTGGGATAGAACTGATGGTTCTGCACTTGGCTTTCTTGAAATCAGCAACTAAATTAGGTTTCTGTACCTGGTGGGTGACCCTAATCAAGAATTTTCATTTTCAGAAGAAGTGGAAGGAAAGCTTTTTGCCCTTCTTCTTACTCTGCCTGGACTATTAATTCTACAAAGTGTGTCATGGTTGAAGATACCCTAGCCTTACTGTCTATCATTGCTCACCTCCATCTTCCTTCTGTCTTTAATTTGTCCAAGCCCACAAATGTGACAACTACCTATAGCAAGGTACAGACAGCTGGAAACATAAATATGTCACTCTTTGCACCTCCTAGCCACTACTGGATTGCAAACGTAAAACATGCGACCACAAATTATGGCCATCATTCTGAAAAGAATGCAAGCAGGACTAAGGGCTAACCCTTGCTTGTTACAGGGACTTAAGACCAGGAGTCGTTGTCACTCTTTCGCCATGATGAGGTAGATGCACATGTATAAATGCACCTTGAAACTCTGTTCCTGTAAGAGGGATAAAGATAACCTAATTAAATTGATGCTAATCAGTAGCAGCAGTTCAGCACTCAATAAAACTCTACACCGGTGGAAGGTATACATATGACCACCAACTCAAAAAGCACTGAACATAATCTTGATAGCCACAGCATCTCTGAACGTATCAAAAGAGACCAGAGATTTAGCAACTGCGAGAATCTTGTTTAATCCAGTCATGTGCTTCACTAATTGGATGGAGGCATTTGGCTAAATATTTGTTTTATCTAATTTGCATCAGTAGGAAATAGCTAGTAGAAGAAGAAAAAATAAAGATGACAGAAGACTGAGAGGAAATGATGCAGAAATCCCAAGAAGAGAAGAGATCAAAACCAAACACACTAACCTATCCCTGCTCATGGATGTTGTCATTAAATGTCATCATCGATGCGATGAGTAGATTGAGAATGCTGTCTAAAAGTCATCTGCTGATAATAAGATATTTAATATTTAAAAAAAATTTTATTCTTTGGTTATCGTTTACTATATTAATGAAACACCGAATTATGAAATGTAATGTATGAGAAAAATTTTGAAAATCAGATGAGTAGATAGGATTCAAGATGAAGTCTTTAGACATATTTGAGAAAAGAGAAATTAGTGAAAATCTTTACAAAAGAACTAGATTGGTTGAGCTTTTTTTTAATTGGCCACTGTTATTTTGTAATAAAGAGAAGGAAAAATTCAAGGAAATATGGTTAGAATATAAAGTTTAGCCGGTTGTGGTTTAAAAGATTAGCACAAAAAAATGAGAGATGGGGAAGTGCATCAAAATAGCTTCACACTGACTTAGAAAAAGTTACGGTTTTGTGAAAAATTCATGAATTACTATATTACAAAGTAGTAGTTCCTCTCTCTACTTACACACTGTATAATATTCTCGCCATTGCCAGCAGTTACGTAGGATAGTTCTAATGCTAAACTTATCACAAATTATTCGATAATTATTTATTTTTATTCTAGCATTTTTAATTAAGCTGAATTCAGATCTTTGAGGTATTCAACATAAATTCATCCTTGTATATTTAATGTAAATTTTACACCATTGAAACATAAAACTATTAAGACTCTACTGCCTATATACATTTTAATATTAATAGATGTTACTGTAAAGTTAGTTAATTTTCTGGAAATTATAGTGTTCATTAAATAAAATAACTAAATGATGTAGAAGTACATTAATATTTTAATATATGTAGTGAATTTAGTTTTTAATAATAATTAGATCTGTTTAAACTTAAAATTGTACATTATTCCATTCTGGTATATTTTCAATTTATTTATTCTTTTATTACTCTTAATGATATGTGATATTGATTATTGTTATTATTTTGTTATATTTGTTATTTAAATTCATATTAAGAGATGTTGCCATTTTTTATTTCTTTATTTTTATAGTTAATTTGTTACAAAGTCAATTTTATGTACATTTTCATAGTGGCTTTGTTAATGTTTTATTTTTTGTTATTTCTGTTAATAATTAGTAATGTTAATTTGTTTTATTTGTTATTGTTGATCTTTTATTTAATAAATTAAACATAATCGATTACAAAATAAAATGTTTCAAAAAATGTTTTCATTAACAGATTGAATAACGTTAACTATTATCCATTTTGTTTAAATTTTAAATATCACTTTAGAATTTTGTAGTTCTTAATGGTTATGTTATGTAGTTTCCTAAAAGTTAACAGTACCATTTTTTATTTTTTTATATTACGTTAGGAATTGAGTTAAAAAAGACTTTTTCTCTTATATAATATGTATTTATACATGTATAAATTTATTTATTAAAAAGTCAGTTATCTTATTTACTTAGGAATGGCTTACCATCAAAACTTTTTAATTTAATAAACATATCAGAGTTTTATTTAATAGTAGTAATATTAAATAATAGTAATATTTTCTATTTATTATTAAACTGTATCGTAATAGTCATTATACTATTTTTAACTTGATAATTTCTTTTAGAACTATCAGCATGTAAGCTGACATAGAAAACTACTGGCATTCAGGAAACATTTGGCATAGTACTAGGGCGACTGAAAACATTGTCAGTTTAATTTAGGTGATATTTATAACTAAAAATACATACAATGCTATTTAATTAAAACCAGTTTAGTAATCCAATTAATATTATTATTTTAAAGTACTTTAAATTGTTTTAAAATAGCAATCAATGTCCATAGTTCAACACAACACTCAGAAGCTATTTGTTATCTATTGTACTGGTATGCTCAGAAAGAGAAAAAACAAAAAATACGAATATGTGATTTTGTAATAAAATCTTTTACAAAACAGTATGAAAATTGCTAAATAACCAAAGAACAATAAACTAACATTACATAGACAACTTAAAAGAATGGGTTTGGTCAAGCAGTATTGCCACAACATAGATATAAACAAAAAATTTCCTGCTTTCAGATTAATTTGCATGCTACTGTATGTAATATAATAATTATGTGAATATAAATATTATTTTACCAAACACTTTAATAAAATTTCATTATTTTTATATTTTTAACTTGATTTAAAATAATAAAAAATAGGTAAATGTATTTTTAATTAATGTAATTTAAAAAATGGCTGGTATGTACGTATTAGTATTTAATTTATTGTAATAGGCAATGAAAAGTATGTGCATTACTTACTTTATTCAATTTTAAATTAGTTAACATAAAAAAAATATACATTACAAAACTTTATATAAGTAAATTAATCATGTATTCAGAACTAGTCATATTCTGTTTAAAATTTGTAAATAATTTTAAAAATTCAAGAACAACATAGAAATGAAATAAAATATTATTAATAAACATATCAATCACCCATATAAACAATCACCCTTATAAACATATCTTGGGCATTAACAGGCATTAACACCCCTAACAGAGCGCTCACTAAATGCTATTTAGTATTCTTAGTAATTAATCAATATTTGGTCTATTCTTTCTAAAAGGTGCAACCTAAACGAAAGGATGTATTTCATAAAAATCAAGTAGCTAGATATTTTGAATATTCAAAGATAAGAAGATGCTCTTAATTTTAGAGAAGCAGGAATTGTTTTATTCATAATTACCCTTATGCCTTTTGTTCCAAACAATTTTTATATTATATATTATTACAAAACATAAATAGTTATCGTAATGTACATTTTATCAGGACATCTGAATTTGTGTTCTGCATTTTAGGGCAATATCAAATGGACTGAAGAGACTATAATATTATTTTTTATCGAATGACTAGAATTACTGAAATCAAAAAACAATATATACTTCAAATTTTGTTTATTGATAAAGCTTGTGTTAATAAAATGTTAAAAAAATAGATATTTTGTCTGTAATTAACAGCAAACATACTTATATCATATTTTTATATGATATCTAATTTTTTACTACATGTGCTACATTTTTATTTTATGGCCAAGATAAACATATATATTTAAAATTAAAAAAATGTTTAATTTTATAATTAAACACAGTTATGATTGTAATGATTTTTATATTTCTTAAAATCTGTTTTTTTTTTTTTTTATTTATAATATGCACTGTGATTATGATAGATGAAACATTATTCACTTATATTTGTGGTTCTTGTAATTTATCGCCTGATAAATATGTGAATTAAACTTTATTTTTTCAACTATTTCTATTTTTTTTTTTAATAATTTCATTTAAGCTTTTTTATTAACAAATCATTGAGATGTTTTTAAAATAAGGAATATTTATATTTAGGACTTTTTAACTAAGGTTCATAATATCCCTCTTTTGATTTTTATGGAAACAAATACAACATAAAAGAAAAAAGAAAGAGAGAGATTAGAAATAACGGTTGGGTCTCTTACAAGAGTGGAAGGTTCATGTAATCACTTGCTTTAAAGACAATATAAAATTATTTCAAATGTATAGTAAAATTTAAAAGGTATAAAACATGTAAATATGAGTTGCTTTTTCTGTATTACACTATGTTTCTCCGTTGTATCTTTCAATGTATCTTTCAGCAAACATTTTTCCATTTTTTATCAGAGACAAACCCAGATACACTAGTGTATACAGATGAGTCGAAGCAGGATGCACTTTTGTTGTAAATGACAGAACTTATTTGTTTGGTCTACTTGGTATTACAAGTGTATAATGCTGAACTGTATGCCATCAAAATGGCCTTGAATATCATTAGATCAGAATATAGTCGCATCCTTATTTGTAGAGATTCATTTAGTGCTCTCCAAGATTTAGAGATTCTATTTTAGACATCCTATTTTCACCAAAATACATAATACAATTGCCGAATTAAATCGTCACAATTTTAATTTTTATTGGATCCCTAGCCATGTGAGAATCCTAGCCATATGGAACGTGTGGATTCTACTGCTAAAGATTTGGATTCCACATCTTTCTCCACTTGAGTTACTACTACCAAATCGGTAGTAGTGTAAGTGTATGTTTAATGGAATTGATGAAATCCATCAATTCCATTAAACATACACTTCGAAGAAGGTAGCAAGATGATTGGACTGCTACAGCAGATAATAAACTCTTGATACATAAAAGACACAGTGTTACCATTGGACTTTTCATGCAGGTAAATTCGCTGAGAGGAAGTGGTCCTGTGTTGATTGTGATTGGGACATACCAAAGCTACTTATGGACACCACCTTATGTTAACAGAGAGCATACCACCACTGTGTATCGGATACGAATGCCGCTTGATTGTGCACCTACAGAACACTGTATCTCGCCTTGACACTGGTCCAAAGTTATCAGCTTTACATTTTCATATGAAAATGTTAACCTGATAATATAAATGTCTTTACTAGCCTGCGGGACCTCTTTATTCCGCAAGTGTTTCTCGGTGGAGAGCTAATTGCTATCTCTCTCGATGTCAGATTTTCAGGTTTATTCACTGAAAACCACCTTACGTGGTCAAACATCAAAGAATTAAAAACGAGGTGTTCCAAACTTTTAAATATGCTGCGAGCCCTTAGCAATACCAATTGAAGTGCCTATCGGCCATGTATGTTGCGTTTTTACTATTCCTTAGTTCGTTCCCGTTTGAATTATGGTTGTCGTCTACTCTTCAGCCCGTAATACGGTGCTTAAAATGTTGGATGATGTACATCATATATTCCTTCGGCTTGCTACAGGTGCCTTTAGATCAAAACCTGTCGTAAGCATTCTTGATGACTGGGGTGAGCCGTCACTAAGGGATGGACGGAACCAGGTTTTAGCATCTTATTTTACCCGTTTTAATGGAGAGCCAAATCACCCAGCTTTTGACGCAGTCCTTGGAAATCCTTATTTTCGAAGGTATGAGGACCATCCATGTTATACTGCACCTGTAGGTATTCGTGTCCGACGTTTACTGCACCTTCTGTATGTTGACGCACCTTCTGTATGTTGACGCACCTTCTGTATGTTGACGCACCTTCTGTTTTTCCATTATATCCATGTACATATCCTTCGTGGAGAATCAACCTTATAAATTTTATGTTTGACCTCACAATATATAATAAAAAGAATCAACACCACCTATTTTCTTTCAGTAAATGTTTCACCATATTCTCTCCAAGACAAACCCAGACGTGGTAGTATACACGGATGAATCGAAACAGAACGATACTCTTGGATGTGCATTTATTCTTAATGGTGGAACCTATATGTTTGGTTTACCTGGTATTACGAGTGTCTTTACTGCAAAATTATACGTTGTAAATAAGGATTTCAATATCATTAACCTTGAGTACTGTCATATCCTTATTTGTAGAGACTTGTATAGTGCTCTCCAGGCTTTAGAAAATTTTTATTCCAGACATCCTATTATCACCGATATTTACAATGCAATCGCCGGGTTTAACCGTCGCAACACACAAGTGAATTTCTGCTGGATCCCAAGCCACGTGGGGATTCCGGGTAATGAACGTGTGGATTGCGCTGCTAAAGACGCATGTTGTCAACCATCCATTACTACCAGTGTTACTGCAATGACTTTATTAGTTGTGTAAAACTCACTCTTCACGCAAAGTGGCAGGATGACTGAACGGCTACAGTAGATAACAAACTCCGGCACATTAAAGGTTCTGTGTTGCCATGGGGTTCCTCATACAGGAAAATTCGTCGTGAGGTTGTTCTCTGCCGATTGCGCATAGGACATAACGAGAGCTAATCACGGATATCTGATGTCAGCAGTAAACGTACCAGTATGCATACTTTGCGACTAACGCTTGACTGTGCGCCACATCCTTGTGGATTGCATATGTTATGCGGCCTTGCGTCGAAAATTTAAATTGCCCACCAACATTCGTCCAATCCTGGGCAATGACAAAGAAGTTTTGGGCCGGGTGTTTTTATTTCTTCTAAATGTTGGTATTTTAGGTACTTTTTAGTAAGGTTGTTTAAATTTTTTATTTTATTTTTATACTGTTATGAATTCCATTTAATGTTTTAGTTTCAGTTTTATTTTTGTTTCTATAATTCGTATTTTAATTTAAGTTTTAATTTTATTTTTAAATTTCTAGTATGTTTTATTTTCTATTGTTGTTTTATTAGATTTTATATTTTGTATTATTGTTTTCCGGTCAATGATAACGTTTTTCACCAAAAAAAAAATAATTGTAACAATAATATTATTATAATATAATATTTTAACAATAATATATATAATTTTTTTAATTTACCATTTGGCTTAATTTTATCACACCCTTATTATATTCTATAAATACTGTAGAGTTAATAGTTTTATTTACGGCATTAGAAAAAGAGACAAGTCATTGCAAAATCAGAATTCTATGTCTCAAGAAATCTTTTATGTTATTTTTGCCTAAATAAATGAGAAACTTCAAAACATTTTTTTTAATTTACCCACCTTATCACTTTACATAACAAAACACTTTTGTCATGTAAATTTGAAATCTGAATAAAAATATAGAGAAACTAATTCAAACCGTGATATTTATTCATTTAATTTGTGAATAATATCGCTTTATAATGCAATTATTTGTTAGTAATTTATGATAGTTTTTAACTTCTAAAAATATTGTATAATAAATGTTTCATTAAGAAAATGAGAGTGGATAAGAATCTATGTTAATGGTTCAAGTTGGTGTTTGTGGGATCAGAATTTTTTGTAATATGAAACAATTTTATGAAAAATGCCTGAACATTTTCTACCTTTTTTTGACCAGTTTTGGTAACAGAATGATATCACACATATTTGTAATTGCAATAAAAGAGGGTGATATTCAAGATGAAATGTCCATTCTCTTGATTCTGAACAGAGTTATCATATACTACTCCTTGTTTGTAGATATTTTTTTGAGTCTGAATATTCTTTTAATATACATAAAACTTTATTGCTTTAATGATTAGGATCAGATTTTCTAAGTTTTCTCCAAAATAACAATTTTAACAAAAGTCAGGTTGAGCCTCCACATGGTGCACCTGGATATATAGCTGGTACAAATGGAGAAATTTATTAGTTGAACTGAATCTAAACAAACTATAAACCTTCATTTATCATCAAATCACACCTCACTAGATCACATCTAGAGTTGTAACTCAGGACCTAGTCTCACCACAGGTAACCCCTTGGCAGTCAATCATGAAAGGTCTTTTTAGGAATACCTCACTGGCTGAACCAATCAATACCAGAGTTCAGAGAAGGCAGCATTTGGATACAGTGGCTGCCACTTAGAAGATAACATGTGATGAGAAGCATTGGAATGCTCCAATACTGCACACACAAGGAAGAAAATATAAAGTCCAAAATCAAACCAAAGTAGATCACAACACATTTCCACACACAGTGTAAACTAAAAATAATAACTGGCCTAATGAATGAACACAAAATTCTCATGGGTCTGCAGGAACTAATAAATACTGACCAGAACAGCATGGAATTTCAAGGATGTAGGCTCCACAAAGATATACCTGGGAAGAGAGTGATGAAAAATGCCCCACAGTTTAGAACAAACTTTTATTCAGCCTCAAAATAATAAACTTCATACAAGAATTCAAGTCACAATCTCCCAAGAATCTCAACACTCACCATTTAAAAGCATATAATAAAATCTACATTGTAATAAATGCCTATATGCCCACTAATAATAAAAATAACTCTTCAAAAGACTTTACAGAACAGAAAAATTCTGGGATCTACTTGACCTGACTATAAATAACATCTCCAAAAACCATGTTAAACAATTAATTGGAGACTTAATGCCCAACTAAGCAGAGAAAGAAGGTACTGCAACATCATCAGAAAATGGCCCACCCAAAAGAAAACAGACAGAGACTCGTCGATCTCTGCAGAAACCAATCTCAAAATCCACATATTTTGAGAGGAAACCTCAAAACCTGGAAACATCCCAACTAACTAAAGGAGAATGGCAGCTAGACCATATCTTCATGGACAAACACCACCACAAGGAGATCTACAACGTAAAAGTCCTCCAAGGAGTAAACACAGGCTCAGGCCACTAATGAATCAAAATTAAAATTAAATTTGCTCCCAAAGAAAGCAACAAAACCAAGCCTCTAAAACTAAAAGATAAATGGACCCTACCCAACTAATTAAGAATGAAAATTACAAAAAAGAACCGAAAAAATAACAATCACGGATAAACTTGAAGAACTAGATCTAGATCTTAAACAAATCGTAGAAGAATTAGCCCCAATAAAATCTTGTAAAAAACATTAATAGTGGAATAGTGAATGTGATGAAACAGTGAGAAAAGACATCAAGCATGGCTGTTTCACCAAACCCAAAAATCAGAAAAATCCTTAAAAACTCTAGTAAAATAAAGAAAAGAAACCATCCGAACCCTAAGGTGAATAAAAAGACAACACACAGTGAATAAAAAGTCAACAGAAAAAGTATTCAATAAAATAGTCAGAGACTACAAAACCTTAAAAAATCAGCTCCAAAAATACAAACCTTTAATAAAGCCTAATAAAAGCCTACTAATAAAGAATGAAAACAATTAACTGGTCCATAACAATAAAGACAATGCAGAAATCCTAGCTAAATATTTCAACAAACTCCTAAATTGCGAAGAACCGACAGAATTCCTAAACTTCAACACCAACACTCCAATAACAACACCATCAGAAAACATTTATCCTCCCACAATAAAAGAAGTCTACCAAGCACGATGAGATGATGAATTACAAAGCAGTGAGAGAAAATCAGACTTCTGTAGAGATCTAGGAAACATGCAGTAAGATCAGTAGAAATTGCCCTTCATCAACAGCTTGTCAGTATCTGGATCAAAGAAGAACTAACAGAGCACTGGATGACAGCCCTCATCCATCCGCTATACAAAAAAGGGGATGAAACAGATGCTACAGTTGCAGGGGAATCTCACTCATAGACACAACATACAAAATTCTTTCAAGAATCATTCTCAGCAGGATCAGTTCACAACTTGTGAAAGAACTAAGGTAATATCAGGGAGATTTAAGACCCTGGAGGAGCTGTCCATATTAGATCATGAGTCTGAAGCTAATAATGGATTACAAAAGGAAAAGAAACAGAGACTTGGTGATAACATTTGTAGATTTTAAGAAAGCTTATAATTGCAGTCACAGAGAATCCCTATTAAAAATTCTAAGACTCCTCGAACTGAATACCAAATTAATAAACATGATAAAACTGACCCTCACAAACACTAAGTCGAAGGTAAAATTTAGAAACGAGGTCTCAGAACCATTTGAGATCAAAACAGGACTGCGCCATGGCAATAGGCCCTCACCGCTACTGCGCTGTCAAAATGGTAATGTGGGAATGGCTAAAAAAATACCTCCCAAGTAAATATAGGTCGAAAAATATAAAAAAACTGTCTTAGTTTTGCAGACAATTTGGCACTGCTACCAAATTACATCAATGAAGCTAAATCACAGATATTAGAACAAAACATTGTGAATAAAATTGGTCTCAAAATATAATCCGAAAAGATAGAAAGTGTATCCCAAAAACCAACACAAAAGTAGTAAACATAAACAGTAATAAAATCATAATAGTAACCCAAATTAAATACCTCTGAGAAATGATAACAAACAACCTAAACGAAAAAACCTGAATCAAAGTAAGAAGAAACAAACTAGCTAAAGCTAAAAACTTAACCTGATACACTTTCAATAAAATATGTCTATCAATAAACGCAAATATAAGAATTATGACACAGTTATAAAACCAGAAGCCACTTATGCAGCAGACACACTCTTTCACCTGAATGACCAATCAAAGACAGACTAAAGAAAATCAAAAGAAGAATTGGAAGTACCTGCATCAATAAAAAGGACCAGAAAGATGGCCAATGGTGGATTGTGACCAACAAAGTCATGTACAAAGAGTTAGAACCCATCACTGATAGCATGAATAAGGGGGAACTAGGATTCTTTGAACATATCATAAGGATGTAAGATTCAAAACTTCTGAAACAGCTTGTACAGTACAATCTCAAAAAACACCAAGAAAGAATGCAGATGGATCAGAAAAATAATAGAGGATCTGAAGGAAATTTGCCTTTCACCAGAGGATACCACAGATAAAATAAAATTAAACAAAAAAATCAAGAACAAAAACACTTACTTCACAGTCACAAGAAAAAACTCACAACACTAGAAAGGGCACAAAATTGGAATGTATGAAAAACTAATGGGAGGATTGCAAGACCCAAACAGTCCAATCAAAGAGACTTGGATAATGGACTGACTAAAGTGATCCTATCCTATTTATTGTTATTATCTTTAATTGTCATAAAAGATAATAACAATACATAAAACTTTTATTGACTGAACAATTGTATCATGATTAGCATGTTTGGCTTTTAATTATCTGGTCTCTAATTCAAGGGTGGGTGTTCTTATGCCACACTTCATCCTTCTCACTGAAATGTATTTTTATATGTCAAAGACTGTTATATTAACATAAAGGATAAAAATATCACACCAAAAGAAATGATTATTATCTAATGCAATGGGTTTAAATTTGACAAAGCATTTTGTAAAGTTTTTCGTACATTAAGTACAGAGTATACTTCTGTTTGTTTGTAAAGCATGGATACTAAGAAAAAGAAAGGCTGGAGATTTTTAAAAGGTGAGTATGGAGGAGAGTGAAGAGTAAATGGATAGGCAGACTTTAAAAGAAATGAGAATAGAAGCTTAATCAGAATAATGCAGAAAAGGAAAATTTATTGACTGAGATATCTCATGAGGGGTGATCGTTGATTAAAACATAACAGGCTCAATGAAGAGTATAAATAAAAGATTAAAAATTATACATGATTTAATGGAAAATAGTATATCAAAAACTTAAATGTCTTGTTAGAAATAGAAGAGAATTTTGAAGATGTGGTGCAAGGGACCTGCCTCAATATAAATAATATTTTGACAATGATTATTGTCAAATATTCAACCGCTCACATTAATTTTTAAATGTATATGTTATATGATAATTTTTTAATTAATTTATTTGGGGAATTTTCTTCTTGTATATTTATTTTACAATTTTAATGCAAAACGTTAGTGCACTGATAAAGATAAAACATGTACCAGTTTTTCTTATGGCTGTAACTCATGTGAAGTACCATGTACAAGAGGCACCAGACAGAGTTGGTTTCTCTGTGGGTAATACAATCAGTTAAAGGATGAAAACGATTTGGTGCCATCACGTGAAGGGCTGAATATCACTTGCATTTTAAAGGGCTTGGCTTGCTTATATGCAACTATATATTTGAAGAGAAGAAAACCTCTTCATTCTTCAGTAAGTTTGACATTGGCTATTCTTAAGAATGGCTTAATCATTTTGGTGCTGAACTGGTGTCATGTTACCTACAAATTGATACAGTTGTGGTACTTTGCAAAGGTATATGAATTAAGAAGATAACTATTAAAAATGTAATCTGTACAAACGATAATTTTTTACTTAAGTTTTTCAAGCTAATCTTCTTTTTTTATGCAAAAATAACCTAAATATCAAAGTGATGTCAAGCTTATTCATTATGCTGGAACAATTCATTGCTGAGCAATAATAATTGATTTAATCATATACCAAGAAGCTGATGCACCATAATAGTTACTATGTTGGATGATAATGATTTATTTTTTAGAATGTGAAAAATTCATGCCTGATACTCAAACCCGTAAGAGAGACGACAAAAAAAATTAAAATTGTATCAAATTGTTTTCATTGTATTTTTCAATGGAGTAAAAACATTTTTTCTTAAAATCTGCACCAGACTTTACAACAAAAACAATTTACTATTTCATCATAAATAATTAATGAAGTCTTATCAACATTGTACATCTTCAAAAGATGTACCAACTCCTTTTATTGGTTTAGTAGAAAGGTGAAAACACTGAACATAGCTCAAAATTAAATGAAAAAAAAGTATCAGGAATTAGTTTAATTTTAGATTTTAATCTGGGCTATAAAACAAAACAGTTTTAATATATTAGATCGATGTAAAGTAATGAAAATTACTCTCTGGTGGACGTGAACGATTATGTATAACTTAAAATAAGAATTGTTTTTTTTTTTACAATCAGTGATCGTCTTAATCAGGCTAACGTACACCAGCTTAATAAGCATTACTAATTGATTACAATATACATCATGATCAAATTATATTAAAAAATTCATTGCCCTTGGTATGACTAAGCCTAGTTAAACAAACGTTATTTTTATGGGAAATTACACAACTATCCGCTATCATTGCTTTGAAAAACTGAAAACGTTACAGCATTAATTTAGAAGTTACAAAACTAAGAGAAAATTTATTTTATGCTGGTGGCAGCACTGTCGGCCAAGTGCGTCATTTGTTCATCTGCTGTTTCTGTGTCAAGATAATTATTATCATAGGGAATTTCTGTGCCAAATTTTTAGTTTATCTTTGTCTTGTTTTGTAGTCAATTATTCTGAAATCTTTTGTCTTCGTTTTAAGAAACAAGGTAAGTAAAATTGCTAGTTTTGCTTTCTTTAGCTAAATGATGTGTGTGAAATTATTTTTTCGTTCGTGTGTACTCAATATTTTCTGGCTTTCAAGTTTTATTTTTGACTACCAGTTGATCACTCCGCTTAGTGACGTATGTTTTTTACATTTCCTATTATTCTAAAACTTGACAAAATTTAGAATAGCTGTACTAAGTTAGTTTTAAAATGTGAAATGGCAACTTATCCCTTCTCAGGTAATAGAGTAAATTAATTTTACATAGCAAGCATTTTGTGAAAGTTAAAGTAATGTTAGTTGCAGTTGTGTAATAAACTGCCACCATATCTTAACTGATATTAGCAGCTGCTAACTTAAAATTAAGGAATTGTTCTTTTATCTGTAATAGGTAACAGATAGCAGCAGTTAAGTAGATGTGGCCATGTCCATTTCTTTCCTAAATTCCTAAGTTAATGTTTTCATTAATAAAAAAATTTATTTTACATAAATATGGTCTATAGAACTACTGTGTACGTTTTAATTTCATCACAGATTTAAAAAAATTTACATAAGATTTATTGGGGTTGGCATAGAAATGGTATATATAAAATAACTAAATGTGGTTTAGCGTTGATTTACTCATCGTGTTAATTTTACTTTCTTACTTGTCTGTTAATTAATCCAGGATCTAAATCTAGAGTGCTGTTGATGTATTTTTGTCATGTCACGTACAATTTATTTTCCAGTACTTTGTTTATTCTTCTTTGTTGTTTTTTTAATCACTAATTTCACATTAATTAATTATCAGTTCAGGTATATTTGTATAATTTTAATGTTACATGTTCATTGCAGATCCTTGTAGCGTGCAAGCTACTTGTAATATATTATTAGTACTACTACATTTTGCTTGTATCTTAGATACTACACTATCTTACCCTATTTCCAGCATTCTTCCAGCTGCTGTTTTGCAATATATAGAATACATATAACTACTCACAGCAAACCTGCCTTCAAAATAATGCCACATATATTTTTATGATTTCATCTTAATATATCAAGATAGTGTGAACAGTTATTAATCAACAAATTAATCTGTACAGTCGAATGTAGATACTGTAAACTAATAAATTCTAATGATGACCACCATTGCAAAAACACAACCAACAAAATAAACTAAAACAAACAATGACAGACATTCTCTTATTGAGCACCATAAAACATCCCACCTCATGTAAACTAGACCTGTCTACTTTTAGATGTATGGTGCAGTCAACCCAGTTACGCAGTCTAAAGAGCATATAGAAGAACTTGATGCTATAAAATACCTAACAGACATAAATGGATATAATGCACACTCCTATTCAAATCATAAACAAAGAGAAATGAAAGAACAACATTGTTAATGTTTATAAGCAAAAATAACATTTATAAGCTACAAATTTCCATTTTCTTATTGCCACATACAAGCTTCTTTGTCAGTTTCTGTGGTGAATTAATTCTTCGGTTCGAAAGAAAAAAAGTTATATTTGGCATTAACATACCTTAAAAAGTGTAATTGAAATAATGGATTAAAAGTTGTGCTCCGAAGAAGTTATTGATTAACAAAAATGTAAAGTTATAAGACATTTTTGGTAAAATGTTGAGTAAAATGTATTGCAGTAAATGGAAGAATGGAATGGAATGGTAAATGGAAAAGTTTTTCAACCATAATTTATAATAATGAATTTTTCATACACTTCTTAAAAATAATTTTTTAGGTTATTGGATTTCTCTAGATCGGTAACAAAATTTCATTTTCTGTAATTTTTCTTATTTATTTTTAAGGTATTAAGCAAATGCATGTTCTCCCAATTTATGTAATTGGGGAAGATTAAAAATAAATTCTCTGTAGTGTAAGTTTTTGCTGTTTGTAATTCAACATTTATTACAAGAAAACAAGTGTTTTTCATGTTGTGAAATTAGTGTGCATGTTTATATCTTGTGTTTTTGATAGTTTTGAGTAAATATGGCCGTGGAGTACTATGTTTGAAAAACAGTTTTTTGATGCTAATATTTAATTTCAAAATGTTTACATTATCTTATATAGCTAATTATCTGTTGTACTGGTCTTCTATTATAGGTTTTCTTTTAACACAGCTCTCTATTGATTCATTAAACATAGATATTTACTGTGTTATCAGCAACTTAGTTCTTCCTTTAGAAAGTTCTCCTATAAGGTCCTCTCACCTTATCTTTACATACTTTATCAATCTATCTGATATTTATCAGCCTACATTTTAAAAATCTCATATCTTTCTTTTCTGCTATGCCTGTCTGTTACGTATAGTCTTTATAACATTACATTTTGTAGAAATGTATATTTTTTATTTGTTTTTAGATTTAAATTTGATTCTAATAAATTAGTACATGGAAGCTTTCCTTGCTTGTTTAGTCATATTTTTATTATTTCTTACTTCATGCAAAGTTTTGTTAATTTTATTTAAGTGGCAAATTGTATGACTTGTGATATATGTTCTTTCATAAAATTTAATTTTGCTTGTAGTCCTTTTGCCAGGTTCCATCATCATTATTTTGTTGCTGCTTATTAAAAAATTTATAAGTGGTGAGAACCGATGCTGTTCAGTAAACATATAAATTGATATTTTGTTTCCAGATTATTCAGAAGTCATTCAAAAGAATGACATCTAAAAAATCTTCAGGCTTTATTTTTTCTGCTAGGATTGTTTAGATGTATCCACAATGTATGATTGAACATGAACAAGCATCTTGTTCATTAAACATAAAAATCTTTAGTTTTTATGAATCTTTTTGCTCAAATTGTTGAATTTTAAGTTTAAATAAAACACTTCACTTTAATTCAAATAAATTTTTCATTCCAAGAGTCATACACATTAAAAAGTGAAAATGAAATTATTTTATTATTAGGTTGTTATATATTTTTTGAGCGGCCATTTTATTCAGGCACCAGCCAAGTTTACATCTTTTTTTTGGTTTGCAGAAGCTTTTGAAATTTTCTTGTTTTAAAAATATCAGGTTCAAACAAAAACCACATTATTGAACATAAAGCACTATATTTAATGCTGAGAGTGTATTTTGCCTACATTGAAGGAACTGTTACAGTAAAAACTAATTTAAAATCTAAGTTATAAAAACACAGAATCCCAATCTTGAAGCTAAATAATTTTGGGGAAAACTTACTGATCCAGTTTTTTTTTTTGGTAGAGGTATTATTGTACTAGACTAACTCCTGAAAATTTATGAGACGTTGGAGAATTATCCTTAGTTTTTTGAAACCTTTGAGTATTGTAATTTGTGTAAAGTATATTCAAACTTAAATAACTCTTGAGTTTCTATTATTTTTACTATTGTATCTTTATTGGATGTATTTTCAATCCACAAGATTTTCAAATGTTCCCAATAACTTATATTTTCAAGCTCCTGCTTTCTTTTGTTTAGTAAAAATTCTAGTTCTTTTTGTTGAAATTTGATCACAGTTTTCCAGTCTTAAACATTATGCACCAATTATTCAGTCCTGCTTTTCCTCTACACCATAATAATTTTGAAAAGATATCATCCCCCCTCCCCTATTGCTGTATTCTTGTAAAATATTTTAGAGCCTTTTTTAAGTAGTTCTAAGAAAAGAATTGCGTTGTACCCTCTTTCTACAGAATTTAAAAAACTTTGCTCTATAATGAAGTGTAATTAGTAAAGAACCGAGTTTTTACTTGTAATTGATTGTGGAATGGTTAACCAGAGCTACAAATAGTTTTACTGCATTAGCAGTAATGTAAACAAGTTTCTAGGTGTTATATGTAGTTTACTGATGCTTGTTAAAGAGCGACTTCTTCTACATGTGTCTTCTTTTTTGCGTCTATTTATCTTTACCTGTTTTAATTTTCGTTTGATTAATGAGGTGTACAATGGAAAAGAATAAAAAGGTTTATTAAAAACCAATGTTAGAATAAGCATAATGAGAAGTGATATTGCTGTATGGTATTTGGGTCAGTATCAGTATTAACAATTTTAGAGATGAAATTTTGACCTAAAAATGAGTAAAACATTAAAGAAGTAAAGAACCACTTTGTGTAAAAGTATGCTTCAGCTACACAAAGCTGCTGAAACGAAATAGAAGTAGTGAGTGACATGAGGAGTGGCGGGGAGACCATGTTTTGGTGACTGAAAATTTTCCTCCATTGGAGCTCTTCAACTTCTGTCTAAGAAAGATAGCACCTACCATTTTGAAATGAAACATTTTTTTTTGAAAAACCATGAACATACATTCTTTTGCCTAAGATTACTTAAAAATGTCATAAAGATCAGAAAATGTGTTTCCCTTAATGGTGTTAAAAAAACTGATCAAATGTCAAAACTTCAAGTTAAAATAGGATATCGCTTTTCTTAGTAAAAGGTCTTCTCTGATATTATTGCCAACTTTTTTCAAACACAGCATCTCATCAGATAATTTTCCCTGTTAATATTCCGTCTGATAATTTCCTCCAACCAATCTTTCTGTGCTTTTTTGGAATTTTTCTTTAATCTTGTTTTGAATTGTCTTTGTAAGAAATGGAAAATTTTCCTTTACCATTAATTTTTTCATTGTTTGACTTTGCTTATCCTATCTGTAGTATCTACAATTTTTGTGTTTTTTTTTTTTTATTAACTTCTACCTTTCTACTTATTGTTTTCTCTCCACTTTCCAATCTTAATTTAACTTTTTTAGGATGTCCATTAACTTTCTACTGTAGAATCAGTGATTTAATTATGAAGTTTCTTCTGCATATTTTGCCACTTATTTAAAAATAGTCAATGGAAAATGTTTGACTATAAGTATACTTTTATAAAGGAAAAGTTCTTTTGAGATGTAGCACCTCATCATATACCTCCCCATCCTGGCATCTGAAAAAAAACCATTGTATATACATTCTCAATTATTAATTAGTTAAGGTAATGTTAATGTTACTTAATTAAGGTATGTTAAATTTCACATAACTACATTTATTAATGTATGTTATTAAAATACAGTCAATTTAATAGGAAACATTTCTCAGATCATTGGTGTTAAATATGTTATCAAGTGCAATCGAGATAACAGTTCTTACTAAACTGGCTGTAATTTTTAAATTTTAGACATTGCAGTTATTCATTTAGTGTAACCAGTTAACTTATTCAGGATCCTTTTTATTATAATAATCCAAGTTATTTTAATAACTGAATATAAGGGTGAATACATGTGCCCATGAAACCATGGGGACTGTAGTCGCATTATTTATTTTAAATAAGAATATATTCCTTCTTTTTCATCACACCATTTTGCGGTTCGTCAATGATGAGTGTTTTTTATGCAAGTGTACTGCTTATAATATTGGGCTAATTACTTATAATAGTGTTCAGACATTTTCTGAAATTGACAAGTTATATATCTGTGCTACTTTCCTTTTATTTTTAACAGTTATTCAGTGTGGCACTTATGGATCTGACTGAGTTATTGCTGGAAAGTTGGAATCCCTCTATTTTTATTTTATTCTGTTTACTACATAAATAATGTTTATAGATTTTATAATATAAATTAATAAATTTTTAGTGGCTTACACTCGCATCTTTTCTTAACAGAATTCAGTTTTCTGTTAATGTTTAATCCACTTTTTTTTTTTCTTACGTTAGTGGTCCAGAATTAGATTTTTTTTCCAGATCTTTAGTGGTGTTGATATATCTGTGCCTCAGAGGCTACACCATGCGTCATTTTCATGATTTTACAGAACTATTTGAAATTTTAAAATGTAGTATTTAGTGAATTCTTTCAGCTTTTCATTTCAAAAAAGTTTTATCAATAATTGCTCATTCCAATACATTATAAGGTATGTGTATTAAATCAAATGAAAATTCTCATTTTCCAGTTGGAATGTTGCATATGGTATACCTCTTGATGTACACATTTTTTGCTACAGTATGTGCTGGTGAAATATATTATTGCCAAAGAAAACACACACAAGAAAAGAAAGTTGAACTTTATCATAAATTAAAAAAAGAAAAGTTTTTAAAATTTAAAAGAAAGGAAATTTTTCCCCTTGCTTACAGGAGCTGGATATGCATTAAAGCATCATACAGCTTCGGAAAGTGCCTTTGCCTCCCTTGTCCATGAGGGTGGACATCTAGGCCCAGCTACACTATTCCCAGCCACCCCACCTCCACAACCAGGTCTTGGTCTTTGTGCCTACCTCTTAACAGGGTAACCCCGAGGGAACCCCTGCAGGTCTCGGTCTTAATAGCTCAGGGGCTCAATAGTCCCCGACCTTCATCGCCGCCGCCCACCCGTGTAACACATTCCCACGGATGGACGATGACTCCAGTCGAGGCTGTCTCTCACCCCCTCGTTTCCCCCTTTTTTCTTTTAGTATCCCCGACACAAACGTTGCTATCATGTGAAAATCTTCACATGTGCCAGCATGGTCTCTGCTATGGACTCTACGTCAATCGCCCCTATGTTTGCGACACACCCTCGCCGCTGCACCTCCCACTTTGGGCACTGGAATACCTTGTGCTCGGGTGTGTCAGGATCCCCACAATAAGGGCAGTTGGGATCCTCCGCCTGCACAGGTAGGTCCTAAAGACCCCATACCTGTCAAGAATTGTGTGTGCCAGAAGTTGGTCTCACCAAACCTTCTCCTGACCCACACCTTGATCTGGGGTATCAGCCAATGTGTTCACCTGCCCTTGGTAGACACATCCCATCTGTGTTGCCAATCACGGATTAAAACAGCCTGTGCTTCCTCTCTTGATTCGTTGTTATATCTTAGAGCACGTTGTTTGGCTACTTGCTGCAGAGGCGGAATTCCCACTACAACCATTACCACCTTGTTGATACAGAGGCGTACGCTGAGATGGTCTTGAGAGCAATACGCATGTGCACCCCCTCGAGTATTCGTTTATTGCACTCCACTTCTAAAGCTCTGTCCTACACAGGAACCCCCATACAATAATAACAAGTTCACTACATGGATATATTCTTCTTTTGGATGCCCGGGGTCCTCCAATGTTGCAAAGGTGATTGCATTCCCATAACTGGATGCCTTTGTTGTTTTCTACTTTCTTGATTAATCCTAGATTTCCTCATTATTTCCTGAGTTTTTTCTTGATTATTTACATCTTGAATGTTTTCAGCTCTATTTTTACCCTTACTAATAACATTGGCTTCATTGTCTGATTCTGAAGAATAATCAGTATCATTAGTTGGTATATAATCTTCAATTGATGTGTCATCTGGCTCCGAGCCAGATTTAGACCAAGACTTTTTATTTTACACCATTTATTTTACACCAAGACTTAAAAATAAGTCTTTGTGTAAAATACTTATTTTATCTCATATTTAAGTTTGAAAATTATTTGCTGAATTGAAGGAAGAGCCTGCTGTTCCAGTTGAATGTGAATCAATTATATGGTCATTTTTATCAGGCTCATGAATGTGCTTCTCAGAAATATCATGTTCTGCAAATAAAACAGAACCCTGACAGTAACCAGAGCAACAGTGCAATACTGAAGCATAATAATTATTACTACTTAATTATCTACTGTGCCTAAAAATAAACAGAAAAGGTATTCATAAAATAAACATCCCAAAATATTTATGACTATAATTAATTAATAGATTTATTAAACTTAAAATATTTTAAAGTAAGAGTTTATGTACTTTTCATTAAAAAGAAAATGTGTAAATGTAATTTAATAGGCATACAAGAAAGTCATATGTTGTCCACATCAGAATTTTTATTGTCAATGAACTAATTTCATAATCACTACATTCATAAGTACCCCAAGAAGATAAGCACTTTTGATGCAAATGTACCTGCTTTATGATATATTCTTTAAAAAAAAAAATACTGTTGTAATTATTAATAATTAAAGTTTATTAATTGAACTGGTTATGTTGTTGCGTCGGTACAAAATTATCACAAAACAGTGTGCTGAAGGAAACACTGTTTCCTATCTTTGTTTGTGTTCCAAGTGTGTTATCAGTCAAATATTATCCTTACATACTGTACCTAAGGTCGAAGCTACATAACATATATGCCACATGATGACCTTGCAACCAGTCAAAGCCTTGGCGACCAATTTATCTGTTTTAGATTACTAAGTCTGTTTTAGACTAAGTCTTCTGATTGATACAAGTTACAAATAGCTGCATGAATGACCATGAAGCGCAGCATCGCTGGAGCTTTGGCACTTCAACTTAATATTATTTTATTCCTTAAAAGAGAACATTAGTTTTGAAGACCTTTTCTATTATAATTTATCACAATTAAAACTTTACTGCTTTATTTACTTTTGTTGGAAACCATTCGACTTTCTTTCTGTTCCTCTCTACATTGTTTCTTAACCTTTCAATATAAATCAGCTTTCAGTATTTGTGACCCAATTTTCAATGATAATTTTCATCATGCCCCATCTCATATAACAATAATGTATTTTGACACTAAAGCTACAATTCAACCTTAATTATAGACCATAAAAATTACCAAGAATAAGTAAATTTATTGATGTTTGGCAACACCAATGTGCCGCATTGAAAAAACCAGAATTGATGCCTCTCTGTTGCTCTCTGTCTTACATCCACCATATCAAACACTCTTGCGGCTTTGCAAGAAGTTCTGATTTGTCCCAGACATTCTGGAATGTCTGTGTGACCATCTGCGCAAGTGTATATAAATGCTGCACCTCGTTCAGTTCCAGCCAGTCTTGGTCAAGTTGATCCTTTAATCGTGAATGTGTATGTTGGAGTTTGTATGTTAATTGAAATTCACAGTATTTAATATTCATGGCAGTTAGATTTATACAGAATCATGGATAAACTTTTAAGTGGGCGTAAGGGAGCATAAGATGATAGTGAAGCATCAAGTGCACAGACGAGCGTGGTTCCAAAAATAAAATCAAGAATACTTAAATTTTGGGTTTACCAGTGCTCAAGTAAATGAAGAAGAAAAGTCCCCTGTGTATTATTTGTTAAACATTTTGGCAACAGATAGCATGAAACCAAATAAACTTAAACATTTGGAAACACT